>NC_080182.1:37805730-38158230 GCF_950295315.1 Erinaceus europaeus | reverse complement strand
CGACTCCCCTGCAGGTGGGGAGCCGGGGTTCGAACCGGGATCCTCATGCCGGTCCTTGTGCTTTGCGCCACCTGCGCTTCACCCGCTGCGCTACCGCCCGGCCCCCTGGAAGTTTCCTTTTTATTTCTGAGGTTTCTCTCGTGTGTGATAAGGGCACCTGGAGCACCTCTCAGTCCTCAAGGCGCCGGGAGTGGCACCCGAGGCTCCACGCAGCCAGGTCCTCTATTCTTGCCGAGCTGTGTCTCAAACCAGGGTCGCTGCTTGGAGCGAGTCAAGGCTGCGTGTTGCCATTTCAACATTCTGCTGTAGTGTTGAGCCATGGAAGACGCTTTTGAGTTGAAGATCTCCACCTTATGAGGGTACACTCATCTGACTCGACTCTGGTTCCCCTTCCCCCCCAATATAACTTTTAAAGGAGTTAAATTGAAAAGTTTATAAGTGTCACATAACCTCACATACTTGATGCACATAAAAATGGTTGTACTTAACTTTATGGACATTGAATACCAACTGCTTTTAGTACTGTGATTTTTACAATTTTTATTCTGGGCTTTACTTTACTATTGTTTCTTAATGTTACTAAAGAATACTTAAGTACTTTTGAAGCACTTACTAAGTGCCAGGCACTGTTCTGAGCATTTTACCTAACTGAACTAATTTAATCATCATAATAACTTTTAAGGGGGTTGAAGCAGAAAGAAGATAAAAGTCAGAGATTCGCTAAGATTTACACAGCTAATGCAGAACTGGGATTCTGGCAGGATGACTGTGGACTCCATGCTTTTAACAGTCTTCTCTTTCCTACCTTTTTGGAAGAAAGCAAATTAATGATACTCTTTCAGGTCCCCTTTTCCAGGTATGGTATATAGATTTATGAACTTTACTTAACATTTTATATTCAAATCTGTCATCTCAGGTTTTTCCCTCCATTTTAATATGGGACCTGCTTCAGCACTTATTATCTTTTCTGAATAAGATGCTGAAATTTTTTGAGGTTTATTATCATTATTTTGGTGGTTGTTTGCTCTTCTTCTTCTTCTTCTAGCGTTTGCCTTTCTTCTGTAGCCAGTCAACAGCGTCAGGTTGAGCCTGATGTCGAGTTTCGAGACCTCCTTTGAATCTGGAGAGGTGGCAGTCGTTGACTATGTGGGTCATAGTCTGTCTGGAGCCGCAGGGGCAGTTCGGGTCGTCTCTGGCTCCCCAGCGATGGAACATAGCGGCGCACCGGCCATGGCCTGTTCCATAGCGATTGAGGAGGGCCCAATCATAACGTGCTAGGTCAAAGCCGGGTTGACGCTTGCAGGGGTCTGTGATGAGGTGTTTGTTCTTTACCTCAGCTGACTGCCAGCTCTGTTTCCAAGAGACTGGAACAGAGAAGTTCAGTGTAGGCGTAGGGGACCAGATTGGGTGACGAGACATACAAACTTAGAGAGTTGTTTGCTCTAAGTTTGTATGTTACTTTTAAATGTAAAAGAAATACCTGCTTGCTTTTGACCCTAAAAATTTCAAGTCAGTTTTTTTCTGCCTGTGTTTCTCCTTACTCCTATGCATACATAGTAAGTTTATTCTTGTTACTCTAATGTTTAGACTTTTGTGTGTGTGGGTGGGGGAGATATTAACTTGGTTATAGCTTTTTATTTGACTGGTAAGTATTTAAAAAAGCACACTAGGCATTGATTACTGTTAGCATTTTAACACTAAATAAGTAAGATGGTCAGTCTCAGAAAAAAAATAACTTTTCAAGAAGAATAGTTGCTACTTCATAAAAAAAATATGTCATCTGCCTCATACCTCTCTTTGCTCTCAGACCATGTATACCAGCACTAGTCTAAGTAGAGCTGTGCTTTTATACCAGGTCAGGAAATTTCTCTCAACATGAACAGATAATTAGAATCAAAATAACGTACACTTTGTATACTGGAACTTGAGAAATAAGAAATTGTAACCATTGGAGCAGTTGCAAGAAAGGGAGCTTGTTGGGGAAAGGTTTTTTACTAACCTGGACAAGTAAGTTTGGTAAGGAAAAGCCATATAGTAAGTCCCTGCTATGAATGTTTTCTCAGGCCTCCAGGACTTACTGTGACATTTATTATAATGTCCTGCTCTCCAGTCACTTAGTCTCACATGCCACATTATTTCCATTTTGAAAATTAGGATAATGAGAACACGTGCATGTTTACTATATGTATTATATATAACTTAGTGTTTGGCACATACTTAATATCATAATCTGCATTGTTGATCATATTTACATAATCACAATTAACTATATTTAAGTGAACTTAATGTAATTGTATGCTTATTTGATAAGACTATATGACCCAGGTATCAGTAAGATAACTCACATGATACTATCTTTCTAAATGTCAGATAATCACAGTAACTGGTAATGCTAGGTTAGCTGACTTAGGAAAAAGAAATACTTTTCTACCTTATAATAATGTCTATTATGGAAAATTTCTCTCTCTTTTTTTTTTTTTTTTGCTTCCAGGGTTATTGCTGGGGCTCGGTGCCTGCACCACGAATCCACTGCTCCTGGAGGCCATCTTTTCTCTTTTGTTGCCCTTGTCTATCGTTGTTGTTAATATTATTGTTGTCGTTGTTGGATAGGACAGAGAAAAATTGAGAGAGGAGGGAAAGACAGAGGGGGAGAGAAAGACAGGCACCTGCAGACCTGCTTCACCGCCTGTGAAGCGACTCCCCTGCAGGTGGGGAGCCGAGGGCTCGAACCGGAGGCTCCAACCGGGATCCTTTTGTCAGTCCTTGGGCTTTGCGCCACTTGTGCTTAACCCGCTGCACTACCGCCCGACTCCCTATTTTTTTAAATTTTAATTTTTATTTTACTTATTTATTTTTTTTACCAGAGCACTATTCAGCTCTGGCTCATTGAACTTGGGACTTATAGCCTCAGACATGAGAGTCTCTTTGCATAACCATTTATGCTGTCTAGTCCCACCCAGTTTTATTTCTTCTTGTTACTAAACATTTGTCTCTAAGTACGATAATTGATGGAACTCAAAGTAGTTGAGTCTCCACTTCTAAATTGTGGCCTTTTGGAATAATTGATTAGTAGAAGTATGCCTTCCTGCTTCTGATAAAACTGCTTTGGGGGAGTTGCACCAGAAAGAATTGTCTTTATTTTCTGATGGAATTGCATTGATAGAAAACTGCAGGAAGGGAGTCGGGCGGTAGCGCAGCGGGTTAAGCTCAGGTGGCGCTAAGCGCAAGGACCGGCATGAGGATCCCAGTTCGAGCCCCAGGCTCCCCACCTGCAGGGGAGTCGCTTCACAGGCGGTGAAGCAGGTCTGCAGGTGTCTGTCTTTCTCTCCTCCTCTCTTCCCCTCCTCTCTCCATTTCTCTCTGTCCTATCCAACAACGACGACATCAACTACAACAACAACAACAACAAAAAAGACAAGGGCAACAAAAAGGAAGATAAATAAATAAAATTACAAAAAAAAAAAAAAGAAAACTGCGGGAAGACTCTGCCTAATCACAGGTCTTGGTAGCAAAAATACGTAACCTGCTTGTTAATAACCAGTGGGCATCAGAATCGGTTCCATTAGAATTTCTAGAACAGGTACCTTTGGGGGTGTTCCTGTAGCTACCTTGTAGGAATCCAGGAGTTACTAGTATTTCTTTTTATTAGTGATTTACAAGTGATTGATAAGACTGAGATAAGAGGGGTAGGATTCCGTACAATTCCTACCACCAGAGTTCCCATATCCCATCCCCTCCAGCAGAAGGCTCCCCATTCGTTATTCCTCTGGGAGATCTGTATGGGGTGCAGAAGGTGGGAGATCTGGCTTCTGTAATTGCTTCTCTATTTCTGGACATGGGCATTGACAGGTGGACCCACACCCCCAGCCTGTTTCCACCTTTCCCTAGTGGGGCAGGGCTCTGGGGAGGTGAGGTCCCAGGACACTTTGGTGAGGCTGTCTGCCCAGGGAAGTCAGGCTTGCATCATGGTAGCATCTGCAACTTGGTGGCACACCTCCACACTACCTTGTCCTTTCAGCACCCTTTTGTCAATTTATAGTTGAGTTATAGTATCCCACTATGGCTCCTCTTTGTCTGATCCTCTGTAGCGACTCTACTACTGGCCTGGAAGTCCTGCTCTTACTTTGCATTCCCAGCTTTAAATCTTTTTTTTTTTTTGTAGAGAGTTGGCCAGGTGTTGTCTTCAAGCCATCATCTTGACATCTTAAGACACACACACACACACACACACACACACACACACACACACACACACACACACACAACCCATTAGTATTTCATCTATGCTCCTCTTTGGGTTAAGTAGTGGATTGGTTACTCTATCAGCAGTGGCACTTGGGGCTGGTGAGGAGGTTGAATTGATAGGAGGTAGATACTATTTTGCCGGGCTAGCTTTACGGGTGGGAGAGAGATGACCAGGGACTCATGGCTGAGCTGGGAGGCAATGCAATGCAATGCTGGCTTTATCCATCTGCATTTATACTCTCCAGGAAGGAAGTGGTAGGGTGTAAAAACAGGGTGTGACTAGGAGAGGAGGCGCACCAGTGGGATTAAACCAGTGCCCTATAGGCAGGGCGGGTCTCAGGTAACAGAAGGGGTCTTAGAAGCAGAATTAGAAGCAGATCAACACTATGTCTGTCTTTATTTTCCGCAGTCATTGAAGTAGGTTTCTTTTTTCTTCATTAAACAGAAGGGTCTTATGATGAGACTGCACATTTTGAATAGGAGATTTGTAGTGTAGGGAAATTTGAGATACATCGCCATTCCTCTCTAACCTTCATCTCTCAACTAGTTTAGGGGATAACTGTACTTTTTTTTTTTTTTTTTAGTAAACCCAGGTACTTGGCGCAATGCTCCATAGTTGCTTCATTGCCTCAGTTTCTCATTCTGTTTTTCTAGAGGTAGACAGAGAGAGTGAGAGAGAGGAAAGAAACATCAGAGCCCTTTCCACATGGAGCTCCACCTGCCTTTGCCTTTGGTGCTCGGTGCTTGGTCCTTGGTCCATGGTAGTCCCACAGTGTGCTGAAAGTTGAACTCATGGTCTCCTGCATGGAAGTCACATGCTTTCTTGTTGAGGCATCTCTTGACCCTAATCCTGGATTTCATTTTATTTTTATTTTAAGAGGGAAAGAATGGGGGAGGGAGACATATCAAAATATAATGCTATCTGTGGAGTGCTGTCTTAGTGCAGTTTGGTGCTCTCATGTGCTATAAGGATCTAATCTAAGACCTTTCATGTGGCACAGTGTTTACTCTGTAACCCTTGAGCTACCTTCCAGACCCTCAGTTTTTGTTTTTTGTTTTTTTAATTAAAACTACGCATGGATTCATACTATCTTGTGGCATTTTTTATTTAATATTTTAGGGTATAACTATGTTGTTACTCTTCCACTTTTTTTTTAAAGTGACTATACTATTATGTGAGTATATTATTAGTACCTCTGTTCTCAGATACCTCGATTCTTTTTCAAACTTTATAACAATCAGTGCTATACTGGACATTATTCTAGTTTTATATCCATTTGTGTCTTTTGCTTGGGGAAAAAAGTTTGTGAGGGAGTTACAGGGAAGAAATTTTGAGGGAGTTATTGGGAAAAAAATTGTGAGGGAGTTATTGGGAAAAATTTTTGTGAGGGAGTTACTGGGAAAAATTTTTGTGAGGGGGTTATTGGGAAAATAAATTAGTGAGGGAGTTGTTGGGTCAAAAGATATTGGGTTAAAAAAGTTATTGGGTTAAAAGATATGCCCATGTTTAACAATTTTGATAAACATGACCAGTTAGACTGCCAGAAATTTGCATTATTTTTCTCACTACTACAAATCTATTGAGAGATCCTACAGTTGGTGTTACAGATCTCCCTTACTGTTTGAAGGTAAGACATTCCTATTTGGTAGGTTATTTTGGGGGCCTGTGAATGCTCAAGAAGTATTCCATAGGAATATAATGAAACATGATATTTTGATATGGTATCGCTGAGTTGATGTACTCAGCTTTCAAGAGGATTTAAAAATGTCTGGAAAGCATTGTGCCAACTTCATTTCTGTTAAGGATCAAATGGCTCCACCCCCCTCCTCTTTCTCCATGCTTTGATATTAGGCAGTGAGGTTTTGGGGGATAATTAGGATTAGATGAGGTCATGAGAATGGAGTTCTAATGAATGGGATCATTGCCCTTACACAATTCATAAGAGAGCTTGCGTTTCTTTCTCTGGTGTTGAAAAGACAGTGAAAAGACAGCTGTGTGTAACCTGCAAGAGTGCCTTCAACTGCAAGGCCAGCATGCTGCACCATCTTTGATTTCTAGTCCCAGAACTGTAAGCAACCAAATTTCTGTTGTTGATGAATCACCTAATCTGCGGTACTTTGTTATAGAAGTTAGGAACTAAAACAATCTCTGTGAATAGTAGTTCAGAGGTTTGGCCATTCAATTATGTCAGAAAGGCTTGATAATAGAGATCTCTGGTAGTTTAAGTGCCTTCAGCTACTTTCATTTTGTGGTTGTCTAGCTCTACCTTCCAGACAATTACTCTGATTTTTTTTAATCTTTAACCTCTTAGAAGTTGAAAGAAATTTTCTTTTTCTGTTTGGTGTGGCAGAAATTAAAAGAGAAGCTAGATGTACTGCAGAGATTAAACTGTGCAACCTTGTGTTAGTAGTATCTAGTAGCAAGATTGCCTTCTCATCAGGTGGTGTAAATTTCTTCTGATGTTGACGTTTCTCTTTAGGCTCTGTCTGTACTATGGTCCACTTGACGATCTCCAAGCCAAATGTGTTATTGTCATAACTGATTTTAATGGAAGCTATCGGGAAGTGATAAGTAGACCAGTTAGTAGTGAAAGTATATAGTAGAAATTCTTAGTAGATATTCATAGTAGATATTCTTCCTGTGAAGGAGTTACAGGGGAGATAGTGAAATACCTGATTGCCTTCTTGGATAACTCCACCGTTGGGTGTTCTACAGAAAACTCACACTCAGCATATGACTGAATTGGTCAGCTTTTCTTCCCTTCCTTTTTCTTTTTCTTTCTAGTTTTTATTGCCAGTACAGCGAGAGATTGTGAGAGGGTGGGGAGATGGCAAGAGGCGGGGAAAGGTAAAGGACTGCACAAGCCTTGCTTTATTGCCTGAGGCAGGCTGACAGCTGCAAGTGGCCCCCGCATGTGAGGAGCAGGGCTTAAAAGTGGGTCCTTGTGCTTGGCGGCCTCTTGGTGCTTGCTAATGGGGGTGCCGCTGCTCAGCCCCGTCATTTTTTCTTGCACAGTCTATTCACCGTCCCAGAGTTTTTGTTTAGTGAGTGGCTTGTGCCACAGACTCTCTGGTTGTTAAAGTTAGAAATCTGAAAGACAGTTTTTTCTCTCTTTTCCTAAATCTTCATGTATTGCCTAAGGTATTGTCTCTATTTCCCTCTCTCTTTTTTTTTTCCTCTACCAAAACACTCCTCAGCTCTGGATTGTGTGGTGCTGGGGGTTGAACCTGGGACCTCAGACCCTCGTATCTGACAGTCTTTTTCTGTGACCATTATGCGATCTTACCTATCCTTCCACTGTCTTCTTTATAATTATATTTATTTATTTACTTATTGGATAGAGTCAGAAATCAAGAGGGGTGGGGGAGATAGAGAGACACAGAGAGACGCCTGCAGCACTGCTTCGCCACTTGAAAAGCAGTTGGGCTCTGGGACCTGCAGTTGGGCTGCAGTTGGGCTCTGGGACCTCAAACCTGGGTCTTTGAGCAGTTGCGCTCAACCAGGTGTATCACCACCCATACTCCCTCCTTTATCCTGACTGCTTGTACACCACTTGATCATCTCTGGGATCCACCAGTTCTAATATCTCTTAATCTTTACCCCTGAGTTATTATTATTTTAATTTTTAATTTATTTTCCCTTTTGTTACCCTTTTTATTGTTGTTGTAGTTATTACTGTTATTGATATCATCATTGTTAAATAGGACAGAGAGCAATGGAGAGAGCAGGGTCAGACAGGGGGAGAGAAAGACAAGACACCTGCAGACCTACTTCACCGCCTGTGAAGCGACTCCCCTGCAGGCGGGGAGCTGGGGGCTCGAATTGGGATCCTTACGCTGGTTCCTGCGCTTTGCGCCACGTGCGCTTAACCCACTGCGCCACCGCCCGACTCCCGGGTTATTTATTTTTTAAAGGTTTTCTGATTTTTACTTTGTAGGCAGCTGTTTATTTATTTTTTTTTAAAGTTCTTACCTGATTCTCTTACCCAGGCCCTTTGTATTGTCCACCGCCTACTTCTAAATCTTGTATCTTCCAACTTCTATATACTTTGTGACTTTTTTGTAAAGTACTGAGATCTTTGGTATTTGGGCTTTTTGTTTCTCTCAAGCCTGATGTAATCTTGCTGTCTCTTGGTTTTACTAAGTCTTGTGAGGTCTCAAAGAGGAAGCTTCACTTAAACACTGCTCTAGGGGGAAGCTTCTGCTTCTCTGCAGCAAGTCTATTGTGCCCTTCCTGTTTAAACAGATACCACTTACTACTCTGTGACACTTACTATGTCATAACTGTCTTTTTACTCAGTAGTTTGTATCCCACTTATTGGTCATCTTTTACTTGCATTCTTGGGTCTATTAAACATAGATTTCTCCTACCAGATACTGTTTTAGTGCCTGAAATAAGATTTCAGTTGTAGTAAATATGTTATTTCGATTATCAACCTCTCTTAGATATGTCATTTCAGAACTTCCTGACCTAAGACATTGGTAATACTTCTTTATTCAAGAGTTTATGATTTGCAGTGGACATTGTGGGGATAGTTCATCTGTGTCTCACTTGGTCAACTCATGGGAGGCTCCAGTGTCAGACACTTGCAGGAGGGCTCACTCACAGGATTGGAGGGATGTAAGTAGTTACTGCCTGGCGGCTCAGCTAGTGCTGCTTATTGCAACATATGAATGAGGTTTCTATTAGTTTATATTTTAATTTTATTTCTTTACTAATAAGAAAGATGGGGGACGGGGAAACCAGGCATCACTCTGGTACATTTGCTGCCAGGCATTGAACTTGGGACCTGATCCTTGAGAGTTCAATGCTGTATCCACTGTGCCCCCCCTATTTATTTATTTACTTTTATTACTGACTTAATATTGATTTACAAAATTATAAGATAACCGGGATATAATTTTGCACTGCTCCTATCACCAGAGTTCTGCATCCATTCCCTCTAACAGTTGTTAAGGGAGGTTTCTTCATATATTTGGGCTTCACCGCTTAATGCTAAGAGAATAAAGCACACAGTTCTCTTAAAGGTGAGGCTTAGAACTTGATAAGCTTTACACCGCTGTGCTTTATCAAATGAATAGAATCAGCCCTGCCTCAATAGGAAGTTTATATACTACTTCCAGATGGAGACAGTGACAAAGGATTTGTGACTATGTAATCTATGACAGACAAAAAAGGCAAAAATTATTATTTTTTTAATTGCCACCAAGGGTATCCTGGGGCTTGGTGCTGGCACTATGAATCCACTGCTTCATTACAATGGCCATTTTTTCTTTTTCTATTTGTTTTTTTTTATTAGCTAGGACAGAGAGAAATTGAGAGAGGATAGGGAGACAGAGAGAGGGAGAGACAGGTAGATACTTGTAGACCTGCTTCACTGCTAGGGAAGCAGACCCCTTGCATGTGGGAGCTGGGGGCTCAAACCTGGGCCCTTGCATTTGGTAATATGTGCTTGTAACTTATCCCCCCAAACTTATATAAGTAATTGTAATGTAGTTTATGTTTTTTTTATTACCTTTATTTATTTTTTGGATAGAGACAGCCAGAAATCGAGAGAGAAGTGGGGGGGGATAGAGAGGAAGAGAGGCAGAGAGACACTCGCAGCACTGCTTCACCACTCGTGATGGTTTCCCCCTGCAGGTGAGGACTAGGGGGCCTTGAACCCTGGTCCTTATGCACTGTAATGTATGTGCTTAATCAGGTGTGCCACCACCCCTTGACCCCCCCCAAACTAATAATATTTTATATAAATTAATTTGTTTGTTCTATCAACTTCTCAAGAATTTTAGGAACATAATATTTTTTTAAAGTACAAAAAAGTGGGACTATTGCATTAAATATTATACATGATTTAAATTTTTATAGTTATTCCCAAAATGAGTTAAAGTTAATATTAATTTATCTATCATTTTTTGTGCAGGTTAACCACTTTCTCTAAGCGTTGCTATCAGAAGTTATTTTTGATCACTGCTTTCAGTCAGCCTGTTGACAAAAGTGGATGGATTTCTTTTATTCTTATTTTTTTAATGCCTGTATAAGAACTTTGATCCAGTTTTGGGGGGTACCAACTTTTTATTTCACATCATGACTTTCATGACAACCCAATATATTGTGGATGTTAGCTTTTGGCCTATTACATATGTAGTAAATATTCACAGTTTTGAATTTTAAGTTTGCTTACACTTAAAATTATCTCTTGAAAGTATATTCTTGGATGTTAATTTTATTTTAAATTTTCTTTGCGGAAACAAATCAAACTAGATTCTTTTTTAATTTACTTCTCTAGCTAATCATCGAGTAGTTTCAAATATTTTTTTTTTTTTTTTTTATACTATATACATCACTAGTGGGGGAAAAAAATCTTGTCACCAGGGCTTCACCTCCCTAGGCTGTTACTTTCAGTGAGGGAGAGGGAGGGGCAGGGGTAGGGGCAGGGGCAGGGGCGGAGGGGGAGGGGGAGAGGGAGAAGGAGAGAGAGGCAGAGGGAGAGGGAGAGAGAGAGGCAGAGGGAGAGAGAGAGAGAGGCAGAGGCTGAGGGAGAGAGAGAGAGGCAGAGGCAGAGGGAGAGAGAGAGAGGCAGAGGCAGAGGCAGAGGCAGAGGGAGAAGCAAAGAGGGAGAGCTACTAGAGCATCCACACCTTCTCTCAGTATAGCATTATCTGGGCTTGAAACTGGATCATGTGCATAACAAAGCAGGTACACTATCCAGGTGAGCTACTGATAGCTTAGCCTGTTTATTTATGTGTTTTTAAAGACTCCATATTCTTTTACATTTTACATTCCTATTAACACTGCTTTGGAGCTCTATTTCCTTAGCTCCTTTGCCAACACATACTGTTTTCTTTGTAATCTTTTTGATGTGGACCAGTCTTAGTGATGTGGGGTAATACCTCTCACTGAGGCTTTGTTTTGTGTTTTCCTAGGAATAAGTGAAATTGAATATTTTTTTTGAAGTGTCTCTTGATCACTCTGTCTTTTTAGGTATTCTGCTTGTTTTTAAGTTGATGAGTTCTTTATATACTTTGGGTGTTAATTCCTTGTCTGATGTATAATAGACTAATTTTTCTCCTCTTTAGTAAATTACCTTTTCATTTTGTTTGTGTGTGGTTACTGTAACTGTACAAAAGCTGTTTAGTTGATATAGTCTCATTTATTTTTTCTTTGATTTCTTTACTTTAAATTTTTTAAATGTTTATATTTACTATTGGATAGAGACAAAGAGGAATTGAGAGGGAAGGGGGAAACAGAGAGGGAGGGAGGGAGAGAGAGGGAGAGAGAGAGGGAGGGAGGGAGAGAGAGAGGGAAAGAGGAAGGGAGGGAGTGAGAGGGAGAGAGAGGGAGGGAGAGAGAGGGAGAGAGAGAGAGAGGGAGGGAGGGAGAGAGAGGGAGAGAGAGAGAGAGGGAGGGAGGGAGAGAGAGGAAGAGAGAGGGAGAGAGGGGGGGAGAGAGAGGGGGGAGAGAGAGTGCAGCCCTGCTCCATCACTCAGGAAGCTCCCTGTAATCACAAACTCTAAAGGATGTTAAGATTATACTTAAAAAAAATTTTTTTATTTATAAAATGGAAACACTGAAAAGACCATTGGATAAGAGGGGTACTACAATTCCCACCACCAGAGCTCCGAATCCCACCTCTTCCCCTGACAGCTTTCCTGTTCTTTATCCCTCTGGGAGTATGGACCCAGGGTCATTATGGGATGCAGAAGGTGGACGGTCTGGCTTCTGTAATTGCTTCCCTGCTGAACACGGGTGTTGGCAGGTTGATCCATACTCCCAGCCTGCCTCTCTCTTTCCCTAGTGGGGCAGGGCTCTGGGGAGATGGGGCTCCAGGACACATTGGTGGGGTTGTCTATCCAGGGAAGTCTGGTTGGCATCATGCTAGCATCTGGAACCTGGTGGCTGAAAAAGAGTTAACATATAAAGCCAAACAAATTGTTGACTAATCATGAACCTAAAGGCTGGAATAGTGCAGATGAAGATTTGGGGTCTCCATTTTGGAAATAGCTAGTAGGTCTATTTTATGTATTTTCCAAAGGGCCCATGACTTCATTCGTTTTTGCCTGAGCCTGCTATCTGATATGCAGGTAGACCCAGGTTATTTTCTGGGGAGATGATATCATGGCTGGAAAAAGGGCTAGAAAGCTGGATCAGGGAAGAGAGTAGCTCCCAAATATGGGAAAGTTGTATACATACTCTTGACTGTAACCCCCATGGACTTGTTCTGGGGCCCATATTCAGCACAAGAGCCTATGTAGCCTCTACATTCCTCTAGGTCTGAGCTTATATTCAACGGTCATCAGTAGGAACATTCCAAGTTGGACCAATGTCAGGACCCATCTTCTTCAGGTGGTAGATAGAGTATGTTATCCAACCCCCCTTCTGAGGATGGAACATGCTCTGCCATTGTTGATCCACACTGATGGCAAGGTCCTATGGGGTCCTCCCCAAAGGTGTCCATTATGTTGTTCCTGATGGAGATGACCAGTGATAGTGGAGAGAGGGATATATTCGAGATCTAGGCTCATTGTGTTTGTGTGGGAATCCCAGGAAGATTATACTTTTTAAGTTGATATATTTCACAATAGTAAAAACACATAGGTTCAGAAAGGACTAAAATTCATGTAGTCATTTTTTTGTTTATATTGACTTTGTACTTCATATTTTGAGCTTGGTTGTTTATAGCCCACAGATAGGTGATGTTTCTTTTTAACAAGAATTACAGGTTAAATTTGAATGAGGCCTGGTTTTATATCTCTTCTAATCTTTATATTTTGAAAATGAATCTTATTTCATGACCCAACTCTTCGAATCAAAATTCAGCCATTCATAGGGAGGGAAATTACTGTGATCATCTCTGGTTTGTATCATATCTTGCTTTAGTACTTTAGATGGCCTTTTTTTTTTTTTTATAGAATTGAAGAGATTTTTAAATACAGCTACATGAATATGCTCTTCAACAATATTAAGTAAACTGACAGGTTAAACAAAAGCAGTTTAAATGTTGTAAGTTCTTCTAGTAATCAGTATTAATCAAAATTTACTTACAAACTCAATGATTGTGTATTGTATATAAAAGATAACATATTACAGAGTTTATAATTTGTAATGACTACCTAGATAAAATAATCAGGCTATTCAGTTTTACTTGGTTAGTGTTGGTGATGTGTATTTTACTTATGACATGAAATTCTGTGTAATATTCCAAAATTTTGGTAGAAAACAGAACTTTAGTCTCTTAATGACTTGCCAATATAGATGCTTATATAGAATTCCATAGAAAGCTTTCATTTGAAATACTATAATTTTTTTCACCTCTAGTAGTAATTACCTTTATAAAACAGTTTATATAAGAAATAATTGCAGTATTGAATGGATTAATGAAAATTTTGGTGAAAACAGATATTTTTATATTCTGGTAGATTATATCTTTGAATTTTTTATACATGATACCAGTTTTTTTTTCAGTGTTGTTAACTGTGACAATGTGATTATGTACAAAAAAAATTTTTTTTTAAACCAGAGCACTACATATTTCTAGTTCATAGTTGGAGCTGGGACTTCAGAGCCCAAGCCATCCATAACCATTATATTATCTCCCCTGACGTAGTCTTAATTCTTATACTTTTAAGTTGGTAGTGGTAAAATGACGAACTTTGGGACAAGTAAATATAATAGCAAATTTTATTAATTCATTGGGTCTTTTTCCTCCATTATAAAGAAGAATAGGCAGGAAAAGTAGTCATGTCATGGCAGCACTTTATGGGACTGACTGGGTTCCAGGTAGATGTTCTTCTGAATCGCATACCAGCACTTTGTGAGGTCAGTTTTGTGGGTTTTTTCCCTGCATTAAAAAGTCAGAGCTGGCCAGGTGGTGATTCACATGGCTAAGTACTCAATTTTCTGTTGTTAGGAGCTAGGTTAAAACCCTGCCAGCAGAGAGAGAGAGAAGAGTGTGTGTGTGTGTGTGTGTGTGTGTGTGTGTGTGTGTGTGTGTGTGTGTGTGTGTTGATGAGGTGGAAGGGGACACACTTCATAGAGGTCAAACAGTGCTGCAGGTGTCTATCTCCCTCTAACTGCCCTTTCTACCCATTCTAGTTCCCCCCCCCCCAAAAAAAAAAAAGTCAGCATGGGTGGAGGGAGCCCAGCAGTACAATAGCTTCATACACATGAAGCTCTGAGTTTGATCTCCTCCCGGTTTTACATGTGTTGGAGTGGTGCCCTGGTTTTCTCTCTTATTATAAAATAAGTACATATATAAGTAAAATAAATGCTTGTAAATGCATTTTTGTATGGTGAGTATATATATGCATTTACTGGGTTATGATATGAAACATATACCAATAGTGAGATGGGCATTTTTAAAGTGAGTAGTATGAGGACATCGGTGAGCACATTGTGGCTTAAAAGCAGATGTCATAATCTACACTAAGGGAGTAGGACAGTAGCCGGTCTCACCCGTTTTCAGACAAGCAGGAGGAACCAGGAAGACCTGACAAGGCCTGTGTACAATCCAGAGTGAGATGAGAAGGTGGGATGGTGGCCGGAAGGTGCTGATCTCATTTTAGAGCTTTAAAAAAATTTCATTTATTTTTTTATTATTGGCTGGAGAGAAGGTGGGGGAAGTAGAGAGACAGAGAGATGCCTGGTGCTCGGCTTCACCACTTGTGCAGCTTCCCCCCTGCAGGTGGGGGCCAGGGGCTTGAACCTGCGTCCTTGCACACTGTAATGTTTACACTTAACTAGGTGCACCACTGCCTGGCCCCTTTCATTTTAGAACTTTTGTATCAGTGAGACATATTAATTAATTGTGGATTATTTATGAGCTTTTTTGAAATAGATTCATATAATGCTTATTTGAATAGCTTGATACACTGATGCTAGGTAAATTTTCTTTATATTTGTACAAATATCTCACATTAAAATGTATTAATCATTTAAAACATTGTCCAAATATTGTTATGTCATGTTAGATTTTTTAAAAACAATATTTTGCTGTGAGGGGCTGGGTGTTGGCACATGGGGTGGGTATACCCATTACTATGCACAAGAACCCAGGTTCGAGCCCCTGCTTCCCACCTGTAGGAGGGTGCTGCACAGGTAGGGAAGAAGGCCTGCAGGAGCCTTTCTCTATATATTCCCATCCGCTCTCAATATCTGTCCTGTCAAGCAAGTAAACAAACAAAACAAAACAAAACAGTAGAAAAATGGCTGCCAGGACCTGTAGAGCCCAGTGATCACCTTGGTGACAGCTAAACAAACAAGAAAACCCTGCAGTTGCCTGCGTAATCTGTAACTTGAAATTACCAGTAGTGCCCGTTGTTTCAGACAAAGCAAGGGGCAGCTCAAGTTCTGCTTCTGCTGTGTACTTGGGGAAGTTATGCAGCCATTTTGGGTTTCCTTTACATTACTGTGAAATTGCCTCACAGACTTTAAAAAATGACTGATTGATTTGCATAGAGACAGAGAAATTGATAGAGGGGAGATGGAAAGGGAAAGAAACACTTCTTTCACTGCTTGCAAAGTTTTCTCCCTGCAGGTGGGAACCAGGGGCTTGAACTGGGGTACTTGTGCATGTGTGCTCAACTGGGTGCATCTGTTCTCACTTTATAGACATTGAAGTAAAATCAGGTGATTTACTTAAAATCGTCCTCAATTTCTGCATGCTCAGGAAATGCTGTGTCACCAGCATTAGGCTTCCTTCATATCTCTCGTTCTCCTGCAGTCTGTGATCTTAGATTGATCCCTTGCTTCAGGTTAGAGACTGTTGTCTAATATATTCCAGTGGAGATCAAGAACAAACTAATTCTGAAATATAGAAGTATTGTTTATTCAAAACAAAAACAAACAATAGATATTCTCTCCGCTCTAGAAGTGTTTTCTTGACATACTTTATGGATACTGATTATTTTATTAGACTGATTCTCTTTAAGGAATTTCATAGAATGATTACATGAAAGGGAAGTTGAGAAGTCCTGTAAATAATTAGTTATTTATACTAAGCTGTTTATGAATCATGAGTTCCTTATGTTTACAGCAATTCTTTTTAACTTTAATCTTTAAAACCATCTATTTATTAATTATTAAAGGTGTATCTTTTAGCTGAGTAGTAGTGTTTGTATTGAAAAAGAACTGAATTGTGTGGTTTTAAGTGATAAGTCACTGACAGGAGGTCTTTAACATTTTTCCCCCCTCTGAACAGATGTCTTGGCCTGTAGTGACTCCAAATCCTGTGTGTAATCCTTCCAATTTTCCCCTTTACTAAATAAGTTTTTTAAAAGTGACATTTTTATTACAAGTGATTGACTTAATGCAGGGAAACATTGCAGCTGAGGAAAGAGTTCATTCCAGTGATGAACACTTTAGTATGTATAAAGTGTTAGATTATTTCTAATTTAAGGAATTTAGTGTATGTTCTCATTCCAAAATATTTTTATGTAATAAGTATTTTTCAAGATGAAAAGTTTTTATGCTTTAGTGTATTAAAATGTTGTGCTGTTTGACATACTTTATTTTAAATGACATTTTAAAATGTAGAATCCAACCAGAAAGATAGTAATTGAGGAGAGTTTATCCAGAAATTGGCTGTATAGATAACAAAATTGCTGAAAAGCCAACAGGACTGTGAGACACACTAGAGAATAATAAAATCTGGAAGTCACTATAAATCCAGTAATACTTGATGAGAAAAGGTGGTGGTATCAGAGAAGAGAAGTCTGGGTTCTAGTGGGGAACTAGAGATAGTTGGGGCCTCCTATTGGGAACTGGACATCAGAAGTTAGGACTATTCAGAGGGAATCGAAGTTATAAAAAGACAGAACTGCTAGGAATGCTACAAGAAATAAGGAGAGTGAAGGAGAAATACTGAAATACTGTGCCATCTCTCTCTTCTGCTTTTCATTCCCCAGCAGTACCTTCCTTATTTCCCTGATCTTCTGAAAGTCCGAAGAAGTGCCTGTGAATCAGGAGCAGGTAGAAGGGGAAGGGATCTGCGTAGTATGTGGTGAGCTCGCACCATTATGTTCCTGGTGCATAATAGCCATCCTTTGCACCTTTAATATAAAACTCCCAAACTGGAAAAAAATTTTCTTTTGCCTTGTTGAACAATTTATTGGAAAGAAATTTTAAAAATCAATATTAAGATCTGTTGTTTTGTTCAGTTAAAGAATCACTGAGTGGCATACTAATGAGTAAATTATCTCCAAAGTTGAAGACATTGGTTTTTGGTTTTGTTTATCTTTTTTTTTTTTTTTAAATTGATAGACAAACTAGAGACAGCTCTGTCATTTATGTTATTTGATTTTGTCTTGTTCTTACATGATGCCTGAGATGAAACCCAGCGTTTAGGAAGGTGTCTTTTACTGGTGCACTTCCCTGACCCGGTCCCGCCCTCCCTCCCTTCCTTCCTTCCTTCCTTCCTTCCTTCCCTCCTTCTTTCTTTCCTCCCTCCCTCCTTCCCTCCCTCCCTCCCTTCCTTCCTTCCTTCCTTCCGTTCTTTCTTTCTGTCTCTGAAGGATATATCATTTAGTTATTTTCTTTTTTTCTTATCTAATTTCAGTGGAATATATGATAGATCAGAGATAGGCACATGCTTTTATAGGTACTGGTATGCTTTCAGAGATTAGGAATGTGAGCTACAATTAAAAAACAAAACAAAAAACTAGTCAGAACCGGAAAAGAGAGGATTCTTGAAAAGATTAAGAGAGCCTGAAAGAGTTAAAATATTTGCCAAGAAATTTCAGTCACTATTATGGGAGTCTGAGCCATATAGGCCATAAAATGGTCTGGGGAGCCGCTGAAAGGCCAGGCTGTTTTTGAGCACTGTGCTGGTAATTGTAGTCAAAGGTGCAGGGAGGTGGCTTCAGTGACTTTGTGTGTGCACCTTCTCTATTGACTTTTTTTTTCTTACCTGATTTTTCATTTTATTGCATTTTTGATGTTATTTTATTTGTGCTTAATAGTAGTTTACAAGATTGTAAGATTACAGTGTATAGTTCCTCACACCACACCCGCTGGCAGAGTTCTGTATGCGCACCTTCACGCCTCCCAGACATAACCACTACAGTTCTCACAAGTCTTAACCAGTTCCATCCATTTTGTCCCAAAGGACACAATATCATCTTTTTTTTTTTATTACAGTGTAGAGTAACTTTTAACAGAAATGTATAGGGCTGGGAATATAGCATAACGGTTATGCCAAAAGACTTTTATCCCTGAAGCTCCTAGGTCACAGATTCAGTCCTGGCCACACCGTAAATCAGAGCTGAATGAGCAGTGCTTTGGTTAGACTAGTAATACGGTTCAGTCATAGACATGTCGAAGATGAGTCCAGGAGGGTGTGGCCTAGAGTTAAGAGACTTGTTAAGAGAGACTATTAACAGTCCAGGCAAAAGGTGTCTTGATATCTTTGAGCTTTTCATTTCATTGTAATTATCTCCTAGTGCCAAGCTTCTCATTTCAAAACCAACTTTGAAATACTATTCTTTTATGTTATTAGAAAATTGAAAGTAAATATATATAGTGTAAATGTTTTTATATTTAATAATTTGACTTTTAAACAAAGGAATGGACAGTTAGATATTTTAATTTCTAATTACACATGCTTCCCGGAGTATTCTGTTACTTAATTTCCTCTAGAAGAGATGCCCTGAGGCTGGAAATAGGAATAACTAATAAGCCTTGCTCTCTGTCCGTAGAAGAGGGCAGAAGCCGTTAGTCGTGGTCTAGTATATTCTAGAATGCTGGAAGAGATATGGTGTTCTGCTCTCCTGGGTCCAGGTGACTGCTACGGAACTGAAGTATTATGGGATGCAATGATTTCACATGAACTTAAGATTAACTGCATTCCTTAACTTAGCTTCTGATATTGAAGAGTGACAGATTTGCAGTGTGACATTTAATTTTAGTAAATATATCTTTTAAAATACCAAAATCTTGCATTTGAATAAGTTCCACTTTACACATGGGTTTTAATGTATATTCTCTAATTTATTCTAATAATAAATGTGAGATAGGTGTTACTATTAGTGCTGTTTTCTCGACACACTCCAGTCTGGGTTGCCTGACTTAGACTTTGGTGGAATTTCCACTATATGGTAGATGAGAAAGATCCTGTTTTCTCTTCAAGAAGCTTGATGTTCAGCGCAGGGGTGATGCAGTGGGTAGAATGTTCGGCTTTCCCGCGTGATGACCTGCATTCAGTCCCTGGCATCGCGTGTACCAGAGTGGTGGTATAGTTTTTTTTTTTTTTCTCCCTCTTGTTGACATCTTTTAAGCCCAACATTTTAGGGGAGGGGTGGTCAGTAGACATTGTGACAAGAAAGGTCTAAGGATTAAATTAAATGGAAATACCATGTTTATAGAATTTATAGAAAAGTTATCTGCTATATCATACTGTGTCTAAAGGTATATATTCTTGTCTCATTTTAACATTTCTAAAATTGGCAGACGTCTTCTAATTCGATGGCTTCTTAAATTTGAGGAAAACTTTATCTTGAGAAAATAATAAAGACTTAGATATTGGAGGATGATAAAACTAAGTGGAGAAAGATGAGAGAGAGAGGGAGAGGGAGAGGGAGAGGGAGAGGCAGAGGGAGAGAAAAGAGATTGGGTGGTAGCCCATGGGGTTAAGCACACATGGTTTGAAGCTCAAGGACAGGCACAAGGATCCGGGTTCCATCCTCGGACTCCCCACCTGCAGGGGAGTCGCTTCACAGGCGGTGAAGCAGGTCTGCAGGTGTCTGTCTTTCTCTCCCCTTCTCTGTCTTCCCCTCCTCTCTCCATTTCTCTCTGTCCTATCCATCAACAATAACAAATGGAAAAAATGGCCTCCAGGAGTAGTAGATTTGTAGTGCAGGCAATAACCCTGGAGGAAAAAAAAGAAAGTTCCTTAGTGTGCTGGGGAGAGCTGACGCTGTAGCCTCTGTTGGTACAGGACATCAGTACCTCAAATACTTTATCTGGCAGCACCGTATGCTTAGAGCTGAGTCATTCTCTGGTCTCTTTCTGCCTTCTCTCATTCTTTCTTTTATAATTACTTTAAAAACATTGTTTCCCTTTTGTTGCCCTTGTTGTTTTTCATAATTGTTGTAGTTATTGTTGCTATTGAGGTTGTTGTTGTTAGATAGGACAGAGAGAAATGGAGAGAGGACGGGAAGACAGAGAGGGGGACAGAAAGACAGACACCTGCAGACCTGCTTCACCGCCTGTGAAGTGACGCCCCTGCAGGTGGGGAGTCAGGGGCTCGAACCGGGATCCTTCAGCGGGCCCTTGCGCTTTGCGCCATCTGTGCTTGTGCTTAACCTGCTGCGCTACGGTCGGACTCCCTCTGATTACTTTTAAGAGGACCTCTGTGTGGGGTGGTGGTGGTGGTACTTGTATTACCATGAGTAAGGTCTGGGATTCAAGTCCCCCACCTGCAGGGGAAACTTTTTTTTTTTTTTGCAGGGGAAACTTAATGAGAGGTGAAGCAGTGCTGCAGATACCTGTTTTTCTCTCCCTCTCTCTTCCCCACCCTCTCAATTTCACTCTGTTCTATCAAATAAAATAAGCTTAAAAGGAAAAAAAAACACACTGATATTTAAAAGTAAGGAAAAAGAAACATAAAGAAAATGCACCTTGGCAAAGTCATGTTGTGATACACGGCATCTAAATGAGACCTACTTTGGGGAGTCTGGCTAAAATAAGAGTTTAAAAGTGACTTTAGAAGAGTGGCCAGTGAAGTAGGTGGGTTGGATTGCATCCACTTTATAGAATCGTTGAAGACCCAGATTGAAGAGGGGAGTACCCCCACCTCCCCCACTGCTCTGCATTGAGTACTAAAGGGTTTTGACAAAGAGACAATATAGCACATATTAAATAGATAAATTCTGGATCTCTGTGTATGAATGTAATTCAGTGTTGTAGGGAAGAGAGATTCAAGGACGGGAAGTAGTGCTCTTCTCAAATGACTTCATTGGAAGGAAGAGAAAGATGTCACATAGGTCTAGCTGACAGAAGGTGATAGTTGACTGAGGTGGTGTTGAGGGTCCGGAGCCAGTTTCCTAGGATGGCAGAGTAGGAGGACTGTAGCGGCTGTTCCAGCTGAAGCAGATGTGTTTGAGTGAGAGACCTGGTTTGAATTTTGTGATGGACATGATGTGACTTCTGTCATGTTTGTAGCAGGAAAAGGGGAAATTCAAGTTTGGGGGCTAAAAGAAAGGCTAGAAGTGATGGGAAGACTTAGAAACTATCAGCTAAGCAAGTGACTCAGATCTATGAAGGGAGTAAAGGCAGACTACCAGTGAGCAAGGAGTAACTATTTTTAACAACTTTATTTAGATATAATTCACATACTGAACAGTCTACTTATTAAAATATACGACTTAATGATTTTAGGTTATTCAGAGTTTTCTAACAGACTACACTTTCAGAACTATTTTAGTACTCCATTTTAGTACTCCAGTACTATCTTTAGTACTCCAAACAAAACAAAAAACAAAACCCAGACTTTCGTTTAGCACTAACCATTTAGAAATAACCATTTCTTTAAAAAATAACAAAACAAAACAGGTTGGGATTTTGATAGAGGTTCCTTGAACTTGTAGATTACTTTGGTGATACTGACAACTTAAAAATGTAATTTTTTTGCTATCCATGAATGTGGAATTTCTTTCTATTTATTCAAGTTGACATGATTTCAATATATTTTAGTTTTCTTCATTTCCCTTTGACATGCAAGTCCTATACTCTGCCCACGGAAACACGTCCCCAAGCTCCTTGTGTGTGATTGCCACTGTCTAAATCTTTCACCTCAGCTCATTTTACTTATTACTTTACTATTGTATTTAATTTTTACACATTAAAACGTATTTTTGTTGAAGTAACATTTCATTATAACCCAAGTGTCAGGTCTGCATCATTGGAAATCGAGATTGAGTTTAATATTAAAAACCCGTTTCTGTCCTTCATGGTTTAGTGGGTCCTTTTGTCCAGATTTATTTACTGTTAGGTGTTCTTCTAGAAGCTTTTGACTAGAATAACTTTGTAAGTTTCCTTTTTTGGCATTGTAAGAGCTGCCCTGGAGCTAGGTATACAGGAAAACACTTGGTTTTGTATACTGATATTACATACAGTGCCTTTGCTGAGACTGTTTACTAGTCCAGTGCCTTTCCTGTGGAATCTTCTGGACTTTATCATTTGTGGATAGAGACACTTTTCCTTCTTCCCTTCTGATCTGGGTGCCTTTTTATTTTCCTTGCTTTATTGATTTAGCTATAAGTTGTAGTATGTCGTATGTAGTATGTAGTATGTGCAGCGGTGAAAATACTCCTCCCCGGGCCTAGGCCATGGCACACCCTGTGCAGTGCACATATCACCACGGTCAAGGATCTGGGTCGGAGCCCTACCCTCACCTGCAGGAAGCAGTGAAGCAGGTCTACAGGTGTCTTTTGCTTTCCCTCTCTATCTCCCCTTTCCTCTCAATTTCTCTCTGTACTCTCAAGTTTCAAAAAAAAGGAAAAAAAAATGTTTACCAGGGGCTGTGGATCTGTAGTGCTGCTACCAAGCCCTGCAACAACCCAGCAGGCAATAAAATAGATAAATAAGTAACTAAATAAATATAATCATTCTAGCTTTTCCTGATCTTAGGGAAAAATATCTCAGTCTTGACTCATCGAGTATGCTGAAGTGTGTAATGAGTTGTATGTATTCATATTTATTTATTTATTTTCGCCTCCAGGGTTATTGCTGGGGCTCAGTGCCTGCACTATGAAACCACTGCTCCTGTGGCCTCTATTTTTCTTTTTTTTTCTTTTTCTTTTTTGGGATAGGACAGAGAGAAATTGAGAGAGCAAGGGCAGACAGAAAGGGAGAAAGACACGTGCAGACTTGCTTCACCACTTGTGAAATGACCCCAGATGGGGGAGCTGGGGACTCAAACTGGGATCCTTGTGTGGGCCCTTGTACTTCATACCCTGGTGGCCACTGCCCGGCCCCCGTATTCTTTTTTTTTTTTTTTTTCCTCCTCCAGGGTTATTGCTGGGCTCGGTGCCTGCACCATGAATCCACCGCTCCTGGAGGCCATTTTTTTCCCCCTTTTGTTGCCCTTGTTGTAGCTTCGTTGTGGTTATTATTATTGCCCTTGTTGATGCAATTCGTTGTTGGATAGGACAGAGAGAAATGGAGAGAGGAGGGGAAGACAGAGAGGGGGAGAGAAAGACAGACACCTGCAGACCTGCTTCACCGCCTGTGAAGCGACTCCCCTGCAGGTGGGGAGCCGGGGGCTCGAACCGGGATCCTTATGCCGGTTCCTGCGCTTTGCGCCACATGCGCTTAACCCACTGCGCCACCGGCCGACCCCCCCCCCCCCTCCCCGTATTCATTTTTTTATATAGTTTATGTATATACGTTGTGGAGAAATTACATTAACTGTCATTTACCACTATATTGGTTTGTTATCAAGGTGGAAATCACTATAAAGAACTCCAGCTCTTGTTTTAGCCAATTTTTTTGTATTAGCATATGTATTTATTTGCATTGAATTTTTATTGTTATAAAATTATATTTTAATCTATACAGTAACTGTCCAGAAAACTAAAGTTATGTATTCAAGTATATGTAGACTTTTACTCACAAAGTATTTGTTAAAACATTAACTAACACCTTTTGAACAAGTTTTTATGACAAACCTGTTATTTATTGGAGACATGGATATAATATCATAAACAATATATCATTTTTAGAGGACAGTGACCAGTTTTCCCTTGTGGTAAAATATATTGTCAGTGGAATAAAGTGGAAACAGTGCATGACCTGTAATTTTTCTCTTAAAGTGAAATGAAAATAGGTGTCTCAATACAGTTGAGTAATTAAAAATTATAATAACTGATCATGATATCTTCCAATTTAAATTATGTCAAATTAAGTAAGTTAGATTAAAATTGCAGTATAATTATATAGAAGTTTGTAATTTTTAAACAAGAAGTATTTATAAGAAAATTCCAAAGTTTAGACAGCATACTAATTTAAATTAAAAAACTTAAAAATAGCCTATAGTTAATGACTTTTATTTACCCTCTCCTTAGGAAGAGCTTGCATGCAAAAATGGTGACCTATATCGTTTACGTGTAGATGTCAATCCAATCAAAAGGTTACTGAAAATTAATGACTTTATTAAAAAAATGAAGTTCTTAAAATTTTAGATTAGATCTAATTTTTTGTTAAAGGGTGTTATATAAATTATAAGAATGACTTAATTATAAAATTTATAAAGATAATTTAAATTTAGAATACTTAATTTAAGATAATTTAAGCTGAAATATATAATTATGAATAGTTATGACTCATAACTGTATAGAATTTGAAATAAGTCCCATAACCTTTTTAGATAATTTTCATAATTAGGTGAAAGTAAGACATGAACTGTATCCATTTAATTTTTTTGCTAATATTTGCAGTTTAGTACTAGAGTTAATCCTCAGTTACTGAAAAACTTGTCTTTAATGTAGTTAGCAATTATCCTTTTTTTAAATTGCCTCCAGGGTTATCACTGGGCAGAGGGGAGGGGGAGGAAGAAAGGGAGAAGGGAAGATAGACACCTGCAGACCTGCTTCTCTGCTGGTGAAGTGTCCCCGCTGCAGGCGGGGGCTAGGGGTCTGAACCCACAGTATGTACAATATGTACACTTAACTGGGCGCACCACTACCTGCCCCCCCCATTATTTTTATACTATTATAATACAAAATTTAAGGATGAAGTTATTTAGATAGAAATTATGATTGAAAAGCCTTACAAGAACACCTTACTAGGTGTGTGAGTGTATGTGTGGAGGCAGAGTTGACCATGTGGGCTTCTTGCTTATACTAATAGCTGATTCAGCTTACATGAACCTTTTCTTTAAGTATAAAATACATGCTTGTCCAAGGATAAAGGCATTTGAGGTTTGGGTTTAAGCAGTGAGGTGAAACCCTTTAATTGTACTACTTTAGCATTGATAAATTAGTTTAATTTGTCTACGCCTTTTAACTCGAATTGTAGTTTGTTTCTTTTTAAAGATGTTTTCTTTAGGAGAAAGATAGAGAGAAGAACCAGTTATCACTCTGGTACACCTGCTGCCAGGGACTGAACTCAGAACCTCATGCTTGAGAGTGCAGTGCTTTATCCACTGCACCACCTCCTGGACCGCTTAACTCAAATATTAGTAAGGGGTTATGGGGCAGGAAAGAACACTAATTTTACAACTTTAGTGTGGAAGAAAATTGGTGGATGGCTATTAGCAATTTGGGGTTATATTCCTCAACTTCTGTACATGAATTCTTGTCACTTGGAGCACTTGTTTTGGTGGGAAAGCTTGTGATACTCTCATTTAGATGTTAATTCTTTGTTACTAGTGATGTTAGCTATTAACTTCCCTGTGTTAAGCTCACATTTTTTTAAAAAAAATTTTATTGTTGTAGCTATTATTTATCTTGTCATTGCTGGATAGGACGGAGAGAAATGGAGAGAGGAGGGGAAGACAGAGGGGGAGAGAAAGATAAGACACCTGCAGACCTGCTTCACCGCCTGTGAAGCGACTCCCCTGCAGGCGGGGGGGGGGGGGGGGGGGGGGGATGGAACCGGAATACTTAGGCCAGTCCTGAGGCTCTGAGGTCTCAGGTTCAGTCCGCAACATCACCATAAGTCAGAGTTGAGCAGTGCATGTGTGCATACGTAATAAAATATCTAAGAATAATAAGAAAGTACTTTCAGTTATGGAAACTTTAAATATACGAAGGTATGTGTAGATATGCTTTAAAGTTTGACCTTCTTCTACAAAGAAAATTGGAAGAGGAAGCCAGGCGGTAGCACAATGGGTTAAGCGCACGCAGTGTGAAGCGCAAGGACCTGCATGAGAATCCCTGTTCAAACCCTGGCTCTCCACCTGTGTGGGGCTCGCTTCCCAGGCGGTGAAGCAGGTATGTAGGTGTCTGTCTTTCTCTCCTCTCTCTACTTCTCTCTGTCCTAACAACAATAAAAAAACCTACAAGGGCAACAAAAGGGAATAAGTAAATTAATAAATATTTAAAAATATTCTGAATAATTTTTAAAAAATATTTATTCCCTTTTGTTGCCCTTGTTGTCTTATGTTGTAGTTATTATTGTCGTCATTGTTGGATAGGACAGAGAGAAATGGAGAGAGGAGGGGAAGACAGAGAGGGGGAGAGAAAGACAGATTCCTGCAGACCTGCTTCACTGCTTGTGAAGTGACTCCCCTGCAGGTGAGGAGCCGGGGGCTGGAACCGGGATCCTTACATGGGTCCTTGGATTTTGAACCACCAGTGCTTAATGCTTCACCCGCAGTGCTACCGCCCGACTCCCCTGAATAATTGCTGATTGGATAGAGACAGGGAAAACTCAGAATAGAAGAGGGAGACAGAGTAGGAGAAACTGCTGCACTGCTTGTGAAGGTTCTTCCCTGTCACGGGAGCCGGTGCTTGAACCTAGGTCCTGGCGCACTGCAACACGCAGTTTCCACTGGGTGCACCACTAGCCGGCCTCTGAACTTTTGATTCTTCATAGTTGATTATGGATGACGATTTTTGCATTGCTCAGTCTTTAATTGTATCTGTTGGGAGTACTAATCACTTAGCAGTTTTGGTCGTCTACATTAGACTGGTCATCTGTGTCTTCAGTAAGTCTAGAAGAATCTACATCCTTCTCTCTGAATGTCGCCTGTTCTCCTTTTTCCCTTTCACATTATTTTCTGTTTCTGTTTTATATTAGTGCTATTCATTGTGTGTCTTTTGATCATTAGACTAGGGCCAGTCTGCATATTGATTTGTTGATAATATGATGAATTAAGGAAATAAATTAAAATAAGCCTTTTAGATTTGTGGTTATCTTGACATCTAACCACCTTTTAGACCATGAATTAAAAAACGATGAAGTGTTATTGTATTTTGGGTGAGTTTAGTGTTCAGTAGACTGCAATTATAAATAATCCTTTTACCTTACTTGTTTCTTATTTTATTCTTTATATCTCTTACCTGCCTTTTCAGATTTTTTTTCTTCGTTTCTCATATTGCATTTTAGACAAATTTTAAAAACTTTATCCCCCCCCCCCCATGGTTATCTTTAGGGCTCGTGGCTGCACTAGCAATCCATTGCTCCTGGTAGCCGGTTTTTCCATTTTATTCAGTAGAGACTAGGCAGAGAGAAAGAGCAGGCAGGGAGAGAGAGAAAAAAATCAACAGCGGAAGGTCTGCTTTGCAGCTTGTGAAGTGTCGCTCCTGCAGTTGGGGAGCTGGGGTCTCAAACCGGGATTCCTGAGTGGGTCCTTGCACTTAGTACTCTGTGCGCTTAACCCGGTGCCCCGCTGCCCAGCCCCGCAAAACCCCTTTTCTTATATTAATTCTTTATTAGCATTGATTTTATTGTTTAATTTTAGACTAAATGAAAACTTGCTAATGTAAAAACTATTGTGAGATTTTCTTTGCACACATTTTGAAGCCTCTTTGTTATTTGAAACAACCCTGATAATTTTTCCAGTAATTGAAGAATAATCTGAAGTCTAAATCTGCTGCCTCTCATTTGTGTTGTCTTGTTCATTGTCTAGTATCCTTGTATGTTTCTCAATTTTTCTTACTTGAGCAGAGTTTCTTTTTGAAAGCTGTTGGAGTCTTTGAGACTAAGTTGAAGTTACTTTCTGTCACCAAGAATTTGCCTGTGCTTCCCCAAGTTGCCTGGGGGTACTAACAGCTTAAGAAAACTTTAAATGACATTTTTATATGGAATCTATTAGATTATACAAGTAATACTAATTTAGTGTGAGAATCTTTGTGATTACAACATCAAAAGAATTGATAAAACATCCCCCAAATGATTGGCTGAACACGGATTAGTGGCTGCTAGTGGTTAGGTGCGACTACAAGGGTAACCGGAGGGGTTTGTGGTGCTGCCTTGCTGTTGATGTGTGTGTTGGTCTCCTTCTGGATTCTGCCTGCTTGTGAAGCCTTCTGTTTCTATCATCACATTGGGTGCGCTTGTGTTGCTTGCTATGTGTTCTGTTTGCACGTTCACTGTTGGCTGGGCACCCCCTGCCTCCGGGACATTGGTTTGGGGGGTCACCAACTCCCCCACCCCCACTCCCCCACCCCCCCACCCCCATCTATATAACATGTATTTATCAAACTTCTCATAATTTTTCTACTCATGTCGTTTTATCTTGTTCAGATGTTAGCTTTTTAATTTTCAAAATTTCCACCAAGTTCTTGCTAGGGCTCAGTGCCTGCATGACAGGTGACCCACCTCTCCTGGTGGCCATTGTTTTTACTTTATTTGAGAGGACAGAGAGGAGGGGGGAGGGGTGGAGGAGCCACCTGCCCCACTTGCTCTCACTGCTGATGAAGCTTCCTCCCCTTGCTGGGGCTTCAGATGTAGGTCCCTGTGCATGGTGAGGGGCACCACTGCCTGACCCCCAGTGTTACAGTCATTTTCTTGAAATGTAATGAATGTATTATGTCTGGTTCTATATGTACGCATCTAAAATAGTTTCTTATTATTTTAGAGAGAGATGGAGAGAGGCAGAGAGAGAGGGGATAGGTATCACAGCACCATTCCACCATCCGTGGATGCCTGATGCCAGCCATGTTCCCACGGGTCTCGGTTAGAGGGCTTTGAGCCTCGTAACATCTTTTCTCCACTGGTGAGCAGTTTCTTAGCCCACTATCCCTTCTTTTGATTGTAACTTGACTTGTTAGCACTGCTGACATTTTTGACTTAGTAATCATTTTTGTGTTTTGAAGTTGTTAGCAGCTCCGATGGCCTCTACTCAACAAAATAAAAATAGCATCTCCCTTTAGTGACAACCGAAAATGTTTCCAAACACTGTCAAGTGTCCTCTGTAAGGTGGGGGAGCATGTGTGGGAGGAGGGGGGAATCCTCCCCATGATGCAAAACCTTTGTTCCAGTCCTATATGAATTTGGTCTCAGACAAAGAGCTTTCTTTGATTGCTGTTTTCAGTTTCTGGAGGTGTTTTTGTAGTATTTATTATCTGTATTGTACACTTGCTCCTTACTACATTTGGTTGTGAATTTATCTCTCTTCACTCCTGTGTGTGAATGTGATTTATCTGCTTGACTCCCTAAACTTCTACAGGATAGGGACCATTACTTCTTGCTACTTTGGCCAAATATGTGCACTCCTTAATAGTTATAAATATAGCAATTACTGGCTTTTCCCTCCCTATTCCTTCCCATTGGGAAGTTGAAGCACTTGAGAAAATGTAGAGAACTATGAAGAATTTTATATTTTAAGACTAGTAATGGGGGACCAGGTGGTGGTGCACCTGGTTGGGTGCATATATTGCAGTGCTAAAGGACCTGGGTTCAAGCCTCCAGTCCCCACCTGCCTGGGGAGAGCTTTGCAAGTTTGAAGCAGTGTGGCAGGTGTTTCTCTCTCCCTTCTTTATCACCTCTCAATTTCTGGCTGTCTCTTTCCAGTAAATAAATAAAAATAATTAAAAAAAAAAGACTAGTAATGATAATCACTAGACATGCAGATAACAGAACTAACATTGATGTAACAATAATGTGTAAACCCAATAGCAACTCTGAAGTTCAAGACAGTGCGAGGGATAAGAACTTAGTTCTTAGCAAGTTCTAAGAAAGGTGTTATTTTTGTTAGAGGTATTTATTATTAAGTCACTTCCAAAATTGTGTGCAGATTATAAATTAAAAAAATATCTTGGAAAATACGGAAAGAAGGATTGTAGAAGCACATAGTCTGGGTGATTAGTTCCGCAGAGTGAGATGAGCAAAGTAATCAGTATATCAGGGAAGACTGTTAGCAATGATGGATGTAGCATCTGGCTAGGAGTGACTTGTGTAAAGCTGACAAAAGTGATATGTGAATGTTAGTAAATTGAAAACAAGTTGGCCACAAAGAGATTAGCTTCTTACTACCATCTGAAGAGGAAAACATGTATATTTTATCCCAGCTGGGTAAAATACAACTAAGTTATAGATGTTCTTCCACCATTTTTCTTTCTTCTTAGCAAATTCTAACAGCAAAATACATTGAGAACAAAATCTATTTTCCTAAGGTGATTTTACGCCAAAATCTTCATAAAGACTAATCGTGGTCTGGGAGGTGACGCAGTGGTAAAGCTTTGGACTCTCAAGCATGAGGTCCTGAGTTTGATCCCCGGCAGCACATGTGCCAGAGTGATGTCTGGTTCTTTCTCTCTCCCCTTATCTTTCTCATAAATAAATAAAAAATATAAAAAAATTCTGTAAAAAAAAGACTAATCGTAATGCATATTAATTAAAGGAAAATTGGAAAGTTATACAACGTCTGGGGGAAATAAAATTTATTTAGTTTCCAATACCCTATCTATAGTGTTTTTTTTAACTTTTTAAATCTTTTAAAAAATATTTATTCCCTTTTGTTGCTCTTGTTGTTTTTCTTGTTGTAGTTATTATTGATGTCATTGTTGTTGGATAGGACAGAGAGAAATGGAGAGAGGAGGATCAGACAGAGGGGAGAGAAAGACAGACACCTGCAGACCTGCTTCACCGCCTGTGAAGTGACCGCCCTGCAGGATCCTTATGCTGTTCCTTGTGCTTTGCACCATGTGCGCTTAACCTGCTGTGCTAACTAACCTGCTGTGCTACCACCGGACTCCCCCAATCTATAGTTTATTAGTGTTTTCTTTTTTATATAGAGACAGATAAGTTGAGAAGGAATGGGGAAGAGGTGTTACAGTGCATACGGTTTTTAGTTTGAGTTCCTGTCTAGACCTGCAGGGGAGAAGCTTCATGAGAGGTGAAGCAGGTGCTTCAGGTCTCTGTCTTTCTCCATCCCATCTCCTGGCCCCCTTCCACCCTCTCTTTGTCCTACTAGATATACTTTAAAATAATAAAAAGAAGTGGGGGATGGATAGAGACACTTACAGCACGGCTTCACTGCTTGTGAGGCTTTCCTCCTGCAGGTGGGGACCAGGAACTTGAACCTGGGTCATTGTGCTCTGTGATGTGAGCGCCACCATCTGGCCCCACATTCTTCTCTTTTTGTCTTATCTCAAATGTAAGGATTCAGTAGTTTAACAAGTGTTCACACTCAAGTTAAGTAAAGCTAGGCTCTTTTCTGCTGACTGGGACTAGTCAGCAATCTACACAGTCATAATTATTGGGACTTAGTTTCCATTCCATGATATAATAGGTTAAAAAATAATCTTTTTTTTAAACTTTGTTTTTTAATATTTAATTATTTTATTTTTGAGGGAGTTGCAGAGAGGGAGAGAGAGAGGGAGAGGAGAAACACAGAGAGAAACACCAGAGCACTGCTCAGCTCTGGCTTACGGTGGTGCTGGGGCCGGGGTGGGGGGTATTGAACCCTGGACTTTGGAGCTTCAGATATGAGAGTCTGTTTGCGTAACTATTAGGCTATCTCTCCCGCCCCCCAAAAACCTTATTTTCAAGGTAGTTTTGAACTAGGTAACTCAAGGTACCATTGAGGTAATTATATAAAACGCTTCCATTACAAAGTTCTTATTTATGTGGAAAAGTATGCATACTTTTTATTTATCCATTAGTTTTGGGTTTCAAGATTATGATATTTTGCATAGATAAAAACTTTAAATTGAGGCCAGGGATACAGCTCAGCTAATAGCATACCAGACTTGTGTACTTGATACCCCCAGTTTGGTCCCTTGGTACCTTGTACGTCTCTTTCCCCCTGATATGAAATAAGTAAAATCAGACTAACCTTAAATAAATGTTAAATGCAGAGGCCAGTGCTCTTTTTACTCCTCTGAGGCTCTAGTTAAGTCGTTACTACAAGTACTTTGTGATACTTAAATGATCTCTGTGCTCTTTAAAGGATTTGCAGTGTCTCTCAAATTGAAGCTATCTTTAGATGGCAGCCAAACATTTCATCCTACTAAGATTTTGTCTTTACACCCGAAATCCTTCCAGTTATAACAATTTGTGTGCTGGTTCTCCTAAATGAGGGTGGCCTCGATCAGGACACTCAGTGCACCAGAGACTTCCACAAATTTCACTTGGTTTCCAACTAATAATGTTCACTTTTTATTCTAATTGTTACTTTGTAGCATTAAATAAGTGCTCACCTGTGAATATGCTGTGGTAATTAAGTTTATTTTTATTGTTCTATTGTAGAAAATTTTGAAAGACTTGGAAAACTATCAGAAGGGCTGTAGCACTATTATTACTGTAAGTATTGCTTCATATGATAAATGTAAGCTAGGAGTATTTCAGAAATCTAATGATTTGAAATAAAATATGGTAACATGTATAATATAGAGGAGGGTATATCATAATCATTTAATAATTTATTAGAACTAATCCTGTTCAGTTTTTAAAAATTGTAAATGTGTTCTTATGCATTTGACAAGGATTTTACCAAGAGCATTAAGAAATATTTCTAATTCTAACAAGGACTGATTTAGTTTATGTACATTTGCTTATTTAAAACTATCAGAATACAGAAAAATCATTGTAGTTTTGTAGGCTGGTGATTTGTTTGGGTGACTTATTGTTTAGGTTATTTTGCAGAATTATTTATTTGCTGATTTATTTATGTATTTCATTATTTATTTATTTGATTATTTAGTAAATTATTTATCTGATGAATTATTAATATATCTTCATGACATGCTTTAAATTATTTATAACTTAATTTTGAGTTTATTGCTTTTAGACGCTGCATTGTTACTGACTAGTTTTGATTTTTTTTCTTTGTGGTTCTTTAAAATTAAAGTATTAGCTCTAAGGCAAAAATGTGTTCATTGCAATGCCCATGGATTTTTTTTTTTCAGTAATTTATAGTAGTGATAAAATTCCAGTTATGCTTTGTCTAGTTCTGAATTTACCTATTTAGGGTTACTGGTGATAGAATGTCCTCTGTGTGTATACTCAGTGTAAAGTCACTTTGAAATTAATGATATAGTCTGACCTCTGTCAACTGACACTAACATATAAACCTCAGTCCACATGACCCTTTGTGTTTCTGAAGGACCGGCTTATATTTCTCTCTCCCTTTCTTTCTTTCTTTCTTTCTTTCTCTCTCTTCTCTCTCTCTCTTTCTTCATTTTTAAAGCATTTTATTTATTTAATGAGAGATAGAAGGATAGAGATAGATAAACAGACAGACAGATATGCCAAAACACTTCTCAGCTCTGGTTTATAATGGTGCTGGGGACTGATCCTGAGACCTCAGAGCCTCAGGCATGAAAGTCCTTTGTATAATCCATTATGCTATCTCTCCAGCCAAAGCCTGTATTTCTAACTTGCTTTAGAATAAATAAAGGAGTCTTGGTTATTTATTTTCATAGAAAATGTATCTTACTATTGGGATATTTATTTTAGAGAAATTCAGAGAAGTTCAACTTAGATTTGGATTTCTGAAATAGGTATTTGATTGATGTACTCTTTTGCTTTTTAAATCCCCATTATTTATGTATTTAGAAAACATGATGTTCATAGGATTTTTTTTATCACTCACAGTAACATTTCATATCTTGTCTCTATGGACAGTTTCATATCACTTTGCCTTAGTGAACTCAAATGTGTAGGGTCTTTATAAATGCATACTAATAGTTTCTCTGACTTTTGCTAATAAACCTCTTATATAAAGCATCACAGCTTCTTCCAGTGTGGTGGGAACTGGACTCAAATTTGGTAAAGTCCTGTGCATTGACAAAGCAGGCTCCTTATCCAGATCAGTTATCTTGCTGGCCCTCCGGGTGATGTTTTGACTGGAAGATAAAAGTTTATGCCTGCACTCTTAGGCACACATAGATGGAGTCTTCTTCAGACATCAAACTAGGTTTTTTTTTTTTTTTTTTGATATATTCTTGAAAAGACTATTTAGTGGAGATTATCACAACTAGTATTTGCTGAGTACTTATTATATGTAGGTACAATGTTCTTTTTATTTATTTAGTCCCTTTTGTTTGTTGTTGGATAGGACAGAGAGAAATGGAGAGAGGCGGGGAAGACAGAGGGGACAGAAAGATAGACACCCACAGACCTGCTTCACCGCCTGTGAAGAGACTCCCGTGCAGGTGGGGAGCTGGGGTTGGAACTGGGATCCTTACGCCATTCCCTGTGCCACATGCGCTTTATCTGCTGCACTACTACCGGACTCCCACAGTGTTCTTTTAAATGGATTATTTGTTATTCTTTACGGGTAATGTTATATCTTCATTTTATTATTGAGAAAACAAAGAACTAAGTAACTAAGTTACTAAGTAACTTGCTCACTTGCCACAAAGCTGACAGGAAGTGATGGTGAAGAGGTTTAGACTCATTTGGACTGACCGAAGGGTTTTTTTTTTTTCTTCTCATTTAGCTTTCAGTTTTGTATGTAGACAGTAAAGTGCAGTTTTATGTTTTTTTTTTTTTTAAGATTTATGAGCTTTCTTTATTTTTTAAATATTTATTTACTTATTTTCACCAGAGCACTACTCAGCTCTGGCTTGTGGTGTTGTGGAGGATTGAACCTGGGACTTTGGAGTCTCAGGCATGAGAGCCTCATCGCATAACCATTCTGCTATCTACCCCCGCCCCACAATGTAGTTTTAAACAAATGTTTTATTTGAATATTTTAGAGAATGAAGTTATTTATGTATGACAGGTTTAGCTTGCTAAATATATTTACTTTATACTAGATCATCTTTTGTCAGCAGTATATAATACCTGAGCTTCTTGGGTTTTGTAATTTTGATTTTTGGAATCCTGTGTTGCCCTCAGAATTACATGAAGAAGAGTAATTTGTGCTTTAGGAGGCCTGCATGTTTGCCTGGTGAACGCCTTATACTCAGATCACATTTTCTTTACTGAGGCGCCGAGGAGTGAGATTGGGCCCTTTTGCCTGTGACACTGCTGAGCGGCATTCCCGACCCATTGTCTTATTCTTTGCTTTGCTTTTAGTTTTTCATTTTGGAGAGACAGAGAGAACAGAGGAACAAGATGCCAGAGCACTGGTTACCGTCTGTGGAGCTCTTCAGTGTAGTGCAGATGCTCCCCTGAGGTGCCAAGGCTCTTACCCAGGGCCTCATGCTCAGTCAGGCATGTGTTCTCCTGAGCAGCTTATTCTCCTGTCCGCAGCTGATCATTTGATTTTAATGTTAAGGCCAATTCCATGATTCTGTTAGGTTAAATCTTACTCTAGTAAGAGAGAGCGAGAAAGAGAGAGAGAGGGAGGGAGGGAGGAAGGGAGAAAGAAAGAATGAGAGGAAGAAAGAAAGAAAAAGAAAGGAAGGGAGAGGGGCTAGGGCCATGGCGCACCTGGTTAAGCGCACACATCACAGTGCGCAAGGACCCCGGTTTAAGCCCCTCGCCCCACCTGCAGGGAAACACTACATGAGTGGGGAAGCAGGGCTGCAGGTGTCTCTCTGTCTCTCTCCCTGTCTCCCCTCTCCTTTCAATTTCTCTGTCTCTATCCAATAATAAAATAAATAAAGGAGGAGGGGTGGGTGGTAGGGCCTGGATTAAGTGCACATAAGACCCGCACAAGGATCCGGGTTTGAGCTCCCCGCCCCGCCTGCAGGGAATTCACTTCACAAGCGGTGAAGCAGGTCTGCAGGTGTCTGGCTTTCTCTCTCCCTCTCTGTCTTCTCTGCTCTCTCATTTTCTCTCTGGCCTATCCAACAACGGAAGCAGCAGCAACAACACCACAATGAAAAAAAAAAAGAAAGGGAGAGAGGGAGGAAGAGAAAGAGAGAGAAATAAAGAGAAAAGAACGAGGGAGAGAGAGACAGAGAGGCACGCAGTGTCACCTCACTTCTCATGAGCCTTCCCTCCTCTAGGTGAGGACGAGGACCTGGAGCTTGAACCAAGCTTCTCGCGCACTGTAACTGTGCGCTCTGTTCAGTGACCCACCGGTAGCCCCTGTGATCATTTCTTCTTAATTAATGTTTCAATATTGGTTTATGAGTTTGTAAGACTACAGGGGTATAGTTCTGTACCTCACCCACTACCATGGCTCGCTGCCCTCCCCATCTCTGCTCTCCCCAGGGATAATCATCAGAATTTTCAAAAAGTCTTTTGACAGTTTGACATTTAAAAAAAAAATCTAGTTCCTTTTTAAAATTACCTTTATTTATTGGATAGAGATAGCCTGAAATTGAGAGGGGAGTGGAGATAGAGAGGAGAGAGACAGAGAGCCCCCTGCAACACTGCTTCACCACTTGCAAAGCTTTCCCCCTGCAGGTGGGGACGAGGGGTGGAATCCGTGTCCTTGCGCATCGTAATGCACCTCTCAACCAGCTGCGCCAGCCGCCACCCGGCCCGTACATCAGTTCTTTATATTGCACTTGGTAGTGAAAGCTTCTTCCCCTCCTCTCTCCATTTCTCTCTGTCCTATCCAACAACAACGACATCATCAACAACAACAATAAAACAGCAAGGGCAACAAAAGGAAATAAATATTAAAACAAACATTTTATATATATATATATATATACATACACACACACACACACACATTCATGTCAAATTTTATAACTGTAATACTTGAAATTCTTCCCTGGGAATAATGTTAGATGTTTTCAAAATACCAATGTAGGAAACCAAAGTTCTTTATGTGCTATCTACAAAATGGATGAGATGTGAAAGAAATCTTATATCTAATGTGACCTCTGGCTGTACTTTTGCTTGTCATAATTACAAAAGAGTGACTCTCACAGCCAGCACAATAGACCTAGTTATTTTTCTTATAACTAAAGTAGTATTGCAAAGTGTTTCACTGTGGGACAAAAACAAGACAAAATATATGAAAATACTTGCCACTGTTACTAGTCATAATAGATGTTTCTGAACAAGAAGATTTCTGTTATCACATATATGAATGAGAGTATTATGTATTTTCCTTTATAAAGCACTTTTAAACACAAACATGCCAGCATGGTTATCTACTTCAATTTAATAAGACATTTATGCTCTAAATGCAACTAAATTCAAAATTTTAAATTTAATAATATAAATATAACTTAAATACCACAGCATGTTTTATTGTATATATCAACAGGAAAAAGTTAAATATACTTGAAGTGATTCTGCTCTTAGGCCACCCTATTTTCACACAAAGAAATTTCATCAAGGGGCCTAGGGAGGTCACTTAGCTAGAAATATAGTGACCCTACACTGTCATGTGCAGAACCCAGGTTTGAGCCTGGTCCCCACAGCACCAGGGAAACTTCTGTACTGTGATCTTTCCCTCTTTCCTTCTGTCTCTCTGTTCCCATCTAATATGTATCTTCCAGGGGACTGGGGAGGCCAGATAGTGGTACACTCAGTTGAACACACACATTACCACGCTCAGGAACCCAGATTCAAGCCTCTGTTCTCCACTTGCAGGGAAGAAGCTTCACTAACAGAAAAGCAGTGGTGCAGCTATCTCTCTCTCTCTCCCTCTCCCCCCTCCACCTCTCAACTTCTCTCTGTCCTATCAAATACAAAGATAAATAAAGGGGAAAAAAGAATGTTCACCAGGAGCAGCGGATTTGTCGTGTATGCACCAAGCCCCTGCAATAACTCTGATGGAAGATAAAATCTCAGAATAGAAATTGAGGGAAGCCGTGTGGTGATGCACCTTGTTGAGTACACGTTACAGTGCGCAAGGACTCAGTTTGAGCCCCTACTCCCTACCAGCAAGGGGAAAGCTTTGTGAGTGGAGAAGCAGTGCTACAGGTGTCTCTCCTCTCTCCTCTTTTTCCCCTTTCCATCTTGATATCTGGCTGTCTTTATCCAATAAATAAAGATAATAATAAAATAAAAAAAGAAAGAAATTGATCTGATAAGAAGTTCACTGGTATGTCAAAGTGTGTGAGGCTCTGGGTTCATTCCCAGTACCACATTTAAATGCACACACAGTATTTAGAGCTAACTTGATAGCATATTTGTGTTATTTGATTATTCTCTAATTACTACCGGAGTTATCACTGAGGCCAGATGCATATACAACAAACTCAGCACTTCTGATGACTTTTTTAGAAACTTTTTTTTTTTGAGACAGAGAAATTGGAAGTGAAGAGGAGTATACATAGGGAGAAGGAATAGCTCTTCCAGGGTGGCGCTATGGCTCCTGAAATTGGCTCTCTCCCACAAGCCAAATACTACCACAAAATATGTCAACAAATTTCATCAAAAAACAGCTAAGACTTCCCTGATGGCCAGGGTCAAGCTGCCCTGCAGTTGGGCAAGGGTCTTTGATGTCACAGCACAATGCCCACTTTTAGGAAACAGGATGAAAAAAGAAGATCTGGAATCCTCCTCACTCAGGCCCCCCTGTGGCTCTGTTCACGGGACACGAGGCACCATCCAACTAGGACAGTTCTTCAAAACTCCTCTTCTCTACCCACAGTCCGCACACAACGCAGAGCCCGCCACCACCTGCAGACCAACAACAGAAACCAAACAGACGAAGAAAACTAGAAAAACCCCAGTATTGGGAGATCAAGATGGACAGGCATTTATTTAATGATGCAGATTCAAAAGAGAAAGAGTTTAGGTATTATATTTTCATGAGACTTGAAGAAATACAAAACCCTCAGTTTATTATGGAGAAATAGATTAAAAGAGAAATCCATGATGTCAAAGACTCAGTGGGTAGGAAAGTGGGAAACATGAGAATGGAGATGCCATGTGTGCAGTACATTTTGAACACAGTCTGATCCCAAATAGCAACTCAAGGAAAGAGACTCGCCAAGGCAAATGAGAGAGCATCAGAAACAGGAGAAAAAAAAGTTTTTAAAATAAATAAATAATAATAAGTCAAGCGCACTTAGTGTAAAGCACAAGGACTGGCTTAAAGATCCTGGTTTGAGCCTCTGACTCCCCACTTTCAGGGGGAGGGTCTCTTCACAAGCGGTGAAGCAGGTCTGCAGGTGTCTTTCTCTCTCCCCCCTGTCTTCCCTTCCTCTCTCTGTTTCTCTCCTTATAACAACAGTGAAAACAATAACAATCACAGCAACAATGATAAACAACAAGGGCAACAAAAGGGGAAAAATAGTCTCCAGGAGCAGTAGATTTGTGGTGCAGGCACTGAGCTCCAGCGATAACCCTGGAGGCAAAATAAATAAAATAAGTAAAAATTAAAAAAAAAAATAAATAAGGCAACTTTTCAAGAGTATGAAAAGTCCATTAGAAGGGCATATCAGAATTATAGGGGGTACAGAGGGACAGGAGGGGAATGATGAAGCAGGAACCATATTCCAAGAAATATTAGTAGAGTTGTTTTCTGGACCTGAGATATGGTTCAAAAAAGCAGATAAAACTCCCAAATTCTTAAATCCTAGTAAGCCCACACCAAGACACATTGTAAAGCTATCAGAAGTCAAGAAAAAAAAAAAAAGAAGCTGCTAGGGAAAAAATGAAAATGACTTATAAATGCAGCATAGTCAGACTTGCATCAACTGTGGGAACTGTGGAGGCCAGGAGAGAGTGGAGTGGCATATTGAAGGTTCTAGAATGCAACAGCTACCATCTTTGCATGCTTTATCCTGCAAGACTATCATTCAGATCTGAAGGAACAATCAAACCAGTACCAGATGTACAAAATCTAAAGGAATTTGCCACTAGCAGACCTGCCTTGCAAAAATTAATAAAAGCTGCACCACAGAGAAGGAAGCAAGGTACACTGAACTCTCAGCAAGGTGGTAAACAGAAAAACGGACCTAGAAACTCAAGCCATAGAAATATGACACAACTCTAAAGTATGAAAGGGGAGGAAGAAACAGATGAATGATTTTCAAGCAAAGAACAGTAAAGAAAAAAATAAACAAAAGTAAAAACCCTTGGTGTTGTTGTGTGGGCCACGGAGAAGAGAGAGAGGAGGTCCGGAGCGAAGAGGAAACACAAATCTTTATTTGCGCTGGCACCTCAGAGTTGGGTGCTAGAGAAGCAGGTTGGGCCACGTGGAGGTAGCAAAAATGGCCGCCTCACGCAGTAACCTTTCCTGCATCTGAACACCGAAGTGAAGCGCTGGCAAGAGAGCGAGGTGCGGAAGAAGAAGGGCTTTTATAGGAGTAGCATTCGCAGAGAATGGGAAGGGGGAGGAGTAACCATAGCACTTCAACTATGGCGGGGAAATAGACAATGCCCTGAGGGTACAACATGGTGGCACAGGCACTCCGAGAATGTCCCAACTGAGAATGTCCCAACTCTCGCGCGGGAACTAGCAATAGCCCGAGGGGACAACATGGTAGATGTGACTGCACAATTTCCCAGCACCTTGGAGCAGGGGAGACAGCATAATGTTTATACAAAGGCCTTTCATGCCTGAGGCTCTGAGATCCCAAAGTCAATCCCACCATAAGCCAGAGCTGAGCAGTGCTCTGATGCCTGCCTCTCCCTCTCTCTAACGCTGTCCTTCTCCCCCTCCAACCTCTTCTGTATCTCTCTTTCTCATTAAAAGAAATAAAATATTAAATAAAATAATTTCATATATACTTATATATAAATATATAAGGTACTATTATGTATATAACAGTTTGCATATATACAGTACTATATGTCTTTTTAAGGATGTCATTTGCTCTCTAGTATTTATTAATCTTTCTTGTATTTATTTTTCTTTTTCTCATCTTTCTCATTATATATATCTTTTTAAAATTTTGTATTAGTGATTTAGTAATTCCATATAATTCCCACCACCAAAGTTCTGTATCCCGTCCCCTCCATTGGAAACTTCCTTATTCTTTATCCCTCTGGGTGTATGGACCAACCTTCTTTAAGGGGTGCAGAAAATGGAAGGTCTGGCTTCTATAATTGCTTCTCTGCTGAGCATGGATGTTGGCAGGTCGATTCATGCCCCAGCCTGTGTCTGTCTCTCCCTAGTGGGACATGGCTCTGGGGAGGTGAGGTTCCAGGAGACATTGGTGAGGTCGTCTGCCCAGGGAAGTCAGGGTAGCATCATGGTGTATAATAATATCTTAAGGTTCTTTACTCTGGTGTTTGTGTTCAAAGATTATTGTTTCTGTAGTTTATATCTGTTACCAAGTGGCCTGCATTTCTGTGAAAGACTGGAGAGATAGAGACAGACAGAAATTGAGAAGGAAAGGGAGGTAGAGAGGAAGAGAGACAGAGAGACAGCTGCAGCCCTGCTTCTCCACTTGTGAAGCTTTCCCCCTGCAGGTGGAGACCAGGGGCTTGAACCTGGGTCCTTGCTCACTGCAATGTGTGTGCTTAACCAAGTGCGCCACCACCTGGCCTCTCTCTTTCCATTTCTATCTCCCCTTTTTCCATCTGAGTTTCTCTGTCTCTATCCAAATACGTGAATAAATATATACATATTCAAAAACAAACAGCAACAACAGCAACAGACAATACAGCAGGCAATTACAAAACCAGAAAATAAAACCACTCATGAAATTATTTAGGCATGGTGTGACTGTACATCTACTGTATCTTGTTCTGGTGTGACTGTACATCTACTGTATCTTGTTCTGATGTGACTGTACATCTACTGTATCTTGTTCAGATCCTGTTTTTGACTTTAGTTGACTGAGTAAAATATGGAATATTAAAATGGATATATATAGGAAAATTTCTATTTAAAAAACATAGATAATAGATGTGTTAAGGAGTATTCTATTGTTTAGGTCATCCTAAGTACAATGTGACAAATTGTATAGCCCATAGAAAGAACATTTGGAAAAGGATAGGTCTGTCAAGTTATAAACTTTATGGTATAACTGCTAAAAAGGGTTTGTTTATGGTCTGGGAGACAGCAGAATGGTTATGCAAAAGACTTTCATGCCTGAGGCTCTGAGGTCCCAGGTTCAATCCCCAGAACCACCATAAGCCAGAGCTGAGCAGTGCTCTGGTCTATTTCTCCATACTTCTCAATCATAAAGAAAGAAAGGAAGGAAGGAAGGGAGGGAGGGAGGAAGGAAGGAAGGAAGGAAGGAAGGAAGGAAGGAAGAAAGAAAGAAAGAAAGAAAGAAAGAAAGAGAGAGAGAGAGAAGGAAAAAAAAACACCTCAGGTTAAAAAAAAGCCAAACTTTTTTTTCCTGACCATTGCATGCTTCTTGCTACAAAACTTGTGGAGTTATGGTTTCCACACAGGATTGATAATTCTCAGTCAATAGGAAATTTCCATAATAGGGAATTTGGAGATTAGTAGAAGTTTCTTTGCTTGTCACAGTTGTTTGTGGGAGTGTTTTTGACTTTTAATAGATGTGGATAAGGTGTTCTACAATATATGAGATAGTTTCAGACTACTGAATATTACAACTTTTAAAAATTTTATGTGCATTAAGCTTTATTCAAATATAAACCAAAAAAAAAAAAAAACTAAAGTGTATAATAATGCTGACAAGTTTTGTATTTAAAGTGACAAAGACTTACAATTTCAGAGAAAGTTTTGTGACTAGGGGAAGGTTAATTATAATAAATTATGTCAAATGATATGTAATTTACTTCATACATTTTACTTCCTCATTTATAGAATTTCTAACTCTATTTAGTCAAAAAAGTTTTCAGTTCAGTTTCAGTTGCTGAAAATTCAACAACAGTTTGCAGATATGATACTGAGAGTATTTTAGGTTGAATTAACCAAAATGATTTTTAAATTTATGGGACACATTGAATTTTATTATTCAATAATAAGAGTGTAAAATACTTCCATCTTCCATTTTGAATATCAGATCATTTTTAAATAATTTTTATTAGTTATTTTTAATAGTAATTTACAAAATTATAAAATGATAAGGGTGTAACTCTACGCCGTTCCCTCTACCAGAATTCAGTGTGCCCGTTCTCCCCCAGCAGAAAGCAATAGTTCTCCCACAGTCACAGATACGGGCTGACTTTACATCTGTAACTGTCGATTTCTCTCTCTCTCTCTCTCTCTACACACACACACACACACACACACACACACACACACACATACATACACACACACATACATACACATATATACACACACACATACACACATACACACACATATATACACACACACACACACACACATATACACACACATACACACACATTCACACATACATACACACATACACACATTCACACATACATACACACATACACACATACATACACACATATACACATACACACATACACACATACATGCACACACACATACACACATATATATATATACATACATAAACACACACACACAGACACACATGTACACACATACACACATACACACAGACACACATAACACACACATGTACACACATACACACATATATATACACACATAAACACACATACACACAGACACACATAACACACACATATACACACATACACATACACACACAGACACACATGTACACACATACACACATACACACATACACACACAGACACACAGACACACAGACACACATAACACACACATGTACACACATACACACATACACACATATACACACATACACACATACACACATAACACACACATGTACACACATACACACATATACACACACACACATACACACATACACACATACACGCACACACATACATACACACATACACATATATACATACATACACACATACACACACATACATACATATGTAACCTCTCCGGGGTTACTGCTGAGGCTCAGTGCTGGCTCTGTGACTCCACTGCTCCTAGTGGCCATTTTTTTTTCCCATGTGGACAGGACAGTGAGAAGGGGGCACTTTGTGTATTTGGGGAGGGGAGGGGAGAGAAGGGTAGACATCTGTAGACCTGCTTCACTGCTTGTGGGGATTCAGGATTTCAAACCGGGATCCTTGTGCTTCCTACTACGTGTGCTTAACCCTGTGAACCTTTTTATAAAGTCTTTTTTTTTTTTAGTGATTTAGTAATTATTTACAAGATCTAAGATAATAGGGTTATAATTCCATACAATTCTAACTACCAGAGTTCAGTATCCCATTACCTCCATTGGAAACTTGCCTACCGTTTACCTCTCTGGGAGTATGCACCAAAATTATTTTTGGGGTGGAGAAGGTAGGAGGTCTGTCTTCTGTAATTGCTTCTTCATTGGACATGGACATTGGCAGGTTGATCCATATCCCCAGTGTGTTTCTGTCTTTCCCTAGTAGGGTAGGGCTCTGGAGAGGTGAGACTTCAGGACACATTGGTGAAATCGTCTGCCCATGGAAGGAAGTCAGTATGAAATTATAGTAGTGTTTGCAACTTGGGTGGCTGAAAAGTGCTAAGATATAAAGGGGTCAAATTGTTTAATAAGCAGGAGCCCAACATAAGAATAGAGCAGACGAGATTAGGGGTCTTTGAGTGGAAAGAAACTAGGAAGTCTTATTTTAGGTATGTTCCATGGGGCCCATGACTTTAGTGATTTTTGTCTGAGCCTGATAGCTATAATACAGGTAGACTGAAAGTATTGTCTGGGAAGATGATGTCAAAGTTGAGAATAGGACTAGAAAGTTGGATTATTGCAGAGAGTAGCTCCCAAACATGAGTAAAGTTTGTAAACACCATTAACTGTTAACCCCATTGATCTGACCTAGGGCCCATATATATTCATATTCCTGTTTAGCACGGGAGCCTGTGTGACTTCTGAGTCTTTGTCAGCCTGCAGTCCATGGTCACAGCTAGAAACATTCTACGTTTGTATCTTTTTTTTTTAGTGCAGAGATGTATTTCTTTTTAAAATTAAAAAAAAAATTAATCTTTATTGGATAGAAACAGCCAGAAATTGAGGGGGGTATATGATGGAGAGAGGCAGAGCGATGCCTGTAACACTACTTCACCACTTGCAAAACTTTCCCCCTGCAGATGGGGACTAGGGGCTCGAACCGGGTCCTTGCACATTGTAATGTGTGCTCAACCATGTGCTCCACCACCCGGCCCCTAGGGATGTGTTTCATGGAGTACATGCTCTTTGACTTCTTTGACCAGTCGTCTGTTGATGGATGTTCAAGTTGCTTCCACTGTATGGTTATTGTGAATAATGCAACTGTGAACATTGGGGTGTATACGTCTACTTGAATAAATATTTTCATGTCTTTTGGATAGACACCTTAGAGTGGTGTTGCTGGATCGTAATGTCTTTACATTTCTATTGCTTTAAAGACACTCCAGATAGTTTTCCAAAGGGGCTGTGCTCGTCTGCGTTCTCATCGGCAGCGTGACTGAGCCCCTTTTTCTCCACTGTTGCCATTTCCTGTTTTGTTGATGTGAGCCGTTCTCAGAGGTGTCAGGCAGAATCTTAGGGTAGTTTTGATTTGTGTCTCTCTAATGATGGATGGAGTGGATCATCTCTTCCTGTGTCTGTGGGCTTTCATTTCACTTGTCCATGGGGTAAGGTCCCCAAATATTTGATGTTAAGGTCCTGAAGTGTTTCACTGACGTTCTCTTCTATGCATTTTATAGTTTTAGGTCTAATCTCCAGCTCTTTGGTCTATATTGGTTTGATTTTGGTGTATGGTGTTAAGTGGTGGTCTACTTTGGCTTTTCTACATGTGTCTGTCCAGTTCTACCAGCACTGTTTATTGAAGTGACCTTCTTTTCCTCATTGTATGGTTTTGGCTCCTTTTATAAGATGATTGTGTGTGTGGGGGCTGGTATCTGGTATCTCCATTCTGTTAATGTGTCTCAGTCAGTGTCTTACATTAATTTTTTTTTTAATTTCTTCATTGGGGAATTACTGTTTTTCATTTGACAGTAAGTACAATAGTTTGTACATGCATAACATCCCCCAGTTTTCCATATAACAGTACAACCCCACTAGGTCCTCTGTCACCCTTCTTGGACCTGTATTCTCCCCCCCCCCCCCAGAGTCTTTTACTTTGGTGCAATACACCAACTCCAGCTCAGGTTCTACTTGCGTGTTCTCTTCTGATCTTGTTTCTCAACTTCTGCCTGAGAGGGAGATCAGCCCATATTCATCCTTCTGTTTCTGACCTATTTCACTTAACATGAATTTTTCAAGGTCCATCCAAGATCAGCTTCTTCTTCTTCTAGCGTTTGCCCTTCTTCCATAGCCAGTCAACAGCGTCAGGACCTGCTTGTTGCTGGCTTTGAAAGTGACTGGGATCCATGTGGATTCAGTCGGCTAGGAAGGATCGTCAGTTTCCCCAATGAATGGGGACTCACGGGGATGCACCACGAGAAGGTCGATCCAATGCATCCCAAGATCAGCTGAAAACGGTGAAGTCACCATTTTTAATAGGTGAGTAGTATTCCATTGTGTATATATACAACTTGCTCAGCCACTCATCTGTTGTTGGACACCTGGGTTGCTTCCAGGTTTTGGCTATTACAGATTGTGCTGCTAAGAACGTATGTGTATACAGATCTTTTTGGATGGGTGTGTTGGGTTCCTTAGGATCTATCCCCAGGAGAGGAATTGCAGGATCATAGGGTAGGTCCATTTCTAGCCTTCTGAGAGTTCTCCAGACTGTTCTCCACAGAGGTTGGACCAGTTGACATTCCCACCAGCAGTGCAGGAGGGTTCCTTTGACCCCACACCCTCTCCAGCATTTGCTGCTGTTACCTTTTCTGATGTCTGACATTCTCACAGGAGTGAAGTTGTATCTCATTGTTGTCTTTATTTGCATTTCTCTGACAATCAATGGCTTGGAGCATTTTTTCATGTGTTTCTCAGCCATTCAGATCTCTTCTGTGGTGAATATTCTGTCCATGTCCTCTTCCCATTTTTGGATGGGGTCATTTGCTTTCTTGTTGTACACTAGTTATTTTTAATGTTATGCAATCTTCGCTATTACTATCTGCAGTGATCTCATATGCTTCTTCGCTGTGATTTTCTTTTCTTTTTTAAATTTTTATTTAATTTATTATTGGATGAAGACAGGGAAATTGAGAGGGGAGGAGGAGATTGAGAGAGAAAAAAAGACAGAAAGACACATGCTGCCCTGTTTAACCACTTGTGAAGCATTCCCTCTGCAGGTGGGGACCAGGAGCTTGAACCCAGGTCCTTCTGCACTGTAGTGTGTGTGCTTAACCAGGTGTGCCACTGCCTTCCCCCCCCCCCACAAGAGTACCACTTATGAGTGAATCGTTTGAGTTGTCCCCTTTGGCTCAATTTTTGTTGTATGTTTTTTAGACAGGTAGGCAGACAGACAAACAGACTAGGAGGGAGAAGAAGGAAGAGTGAAAGGAGTGAGAGAGAAAGAATACAGAGAAAGTGAGAGACAACAGAACATCACTCTCTGGTCCTTGGACTTGCTTGATGCTGTCCATTGTGCTTCTCTGTGGTGCCTGGGAATACAGCCAGGTCTCATGAATGGTAAGGCATATCTTTTCTTTGCTGACCTGTCTTCTCAGCCCCTGTGATTTCTTATATTACATTGTCCTTACCCAGTATATTTATTTGTTTTTGCACCAGAAACAGTAGATTGTTAAAATTTTGCTGTAAGGCAAGCCTTTTGCTTGATAAAGCAAAATTTTACTTCTTTACTTTATATCATATATTAAATTTAAATTCAAAATCCATATATCTTTAGGATTAAGATAGAATACATTCTTTCATTTAATTAACATCTTTCCCCTGCCTTGAGACCTTGAAATTCTTTTGGAATTTTATTAAAATATTTTTTGAAGTGTACCAAGTTCAGTGTTACACTGTTTTGATCACTCCTTTCCCTTATTCCTGTGTTCATTCTGTATATCACTTCATATATTAACTTACACTGTGAGCACAGTACACACAGAAAAGCTTATGAAAAAGTTTAAATGGAGTGCTGAAATGTCTTATGGGTAGAAATATATAATTATTACATAAACTTTTAAAATGTTATCTAGACAGGGAGTACTGCTTAACAGATGTGATTGCTTCATTGTTACAAATTTATGCCAATCAGAGTTGATAGGATTTGATCACACTCTAGTAGATTTATGAGAAAAATTATAATATTGCATGACATGCTTCAGATAGAAAACATCAATATAAGTTGAACATGATTTCTTTTTTAAGATAACAAGACAGTAATTCTTTAAATCAGATGGTTACTTCTTTGAGGGAATATTCCCCACTTTTGGTGAAAATCTCTGATATATTTTTCTCATTCTGGTAGAATATTAAACTTTTGTTTCAGATGTTAGTGTACATATAGATGACCAAATTTTCAAAGTTCAATAAAAAAATGGGGGAAGAATTTAAATTTGACAGCAGATAAAAACCTATGGCTTCCTTAGTCATACTAAACATTACTAGGACTTATTTTTCTTCTTTAAGTTTGTAGTTTACTTCTTCACCTAAACAACAACAATGAAAGATAATTTTTTCACTAATGAGGTGATAGGATCCAGTGGGGTGTTACACTCAAGAAATGGATTCTAGTCTCTCAAGCCTACTTCTAACAGCAAATGATAAAACCAGTTATTAAAAAGCCCCTATTTAAGAACATTTTAAACTTCAGTTAGTAGTTGTACATTGTGAATCATATGCACTCAACTTTGAAATGAAACATAAAGTCTCTGGAGAACTTGGTTGCTATGAGGGCGAGGGAGATAGCATAATGGTTATGCAAATAAATTCTCATGCCCAAGTCTCCTCCAAAATCCCAGGTTCAATCCCCTGCACCACTGTAAGCCAGGGCTGAGCAGTGCTCAGGTGTTTTTCTCTTTGTGTTTGTGTGTGTCTCTCTCTCTCTGCATCTCTCTCAAAAATAAAATCAAAATATTTTTTTTTGAAAAAGAAAAGCAATACTTTTTTAAAAAAGACAGGTCATTTGTGGAAGATGTCGAAGATTTTAGATGGTAAGCTTTAAGTTTTGATATATGGAGACAAGCCAGACCAGTGGTGGCCTGTGTTAAAGACCTAGCAAACTTTCAAGACTTTCTGAATTGGGGGCCGGGCAGTAGTGCAGCGGGTTAAGCGCACGCGGCGCGAAGCACAAGGATCCTGGTTCGAGCCCCCGGCTCCCCACCTGCAGGGGAGTCCCTTCATAGGCGGTGAAGCAGGTCTGCAGGTGTCTGTCTGTCTCTCTCTCTCCCTTCTGTCTTCTCCTCTCTCCATTTCTCTTTGTCCTTTCCAACAACGACGACATCAGTGATAACAACAATAGTTACAACAATGAAAAACAAGGGCAACAAAAGGGAAAATAAATAAATATAAAAAAATTAAAAAATTTTCAGAATTGGGAGTTGGGTGGTAGTGCAGCGGGTTAAGCACACATGGTGCAAAACGCAAGGGCCAGAGTAAGGATCCCGGTCGAGCCCCTGGCTCCCCACCTGCAGGGGAGTTGCTTTACAGGTGGTGAAGCAGGTCTGCAGGTGTCTTTCTTTCTCTCCCACCTCTGCCTTCCCCTCCTCTCTCTATTTCTCTCTGTCCTATCCAACAGTGATGGCATCAACAACAACAATAACTACAACAACAAAACAACAAGGACAACAAAAGGGAAAATAAATAATAATAAAAATTTTAAAAAGATTTCATAATTATTTGTAACATGGTTTAGATTTAACTCATCTAGGAAGTATGTCAGGGGTCAGAGGATTAGTTCACAGGGCATCTGCCTTAGCATTTGCATGATTTAGTCTTGAATTCTAGCATCACCTGGGGCAGCTCCAGTGCTCTGCATGTATGTCTGGTTGCCTCTCTCTCTTTCAGTGAAAAAAATGAGTCAGAAACAATGAAATTGTGCTTGCATGTGACCCTGACTCATAATAATAAGAAATATTTCAAAAAGCTAATAGAAATAAAGAGGCTAAGTGGGACATGAAATCATTTATTTACCACTTAAAATTGGTGTGTTGACATCCACCAAATATATCACATACATATATATATTTTAATAATTTATTTATTTATTCTCGAGAAAGATAGGAGAGAGAAAGAACCAGACATCACTCTGGTACATGTGCTGCTGGGGATTGAACTCAGGACGTCATGCTTGAGAGTCCAGTGCTTTATCCACTGCGCCACCTCCCATACCACATATTACATATATTTATGAAAACGTTTAAAATATCTCCATTCTCAGAGTTATCACCATCTTGAAATTGGCCTGTATCCTTCCTACCATCTTCTAGACTTTTACTCCTCTTATTTCACATTGAGTCCTCTTCTTATTAAAGATATTCTGTTGTCTCTTTGTATTTTAACTCTTGATGCTGTATCTGTTACTGTTTCTGTGATTCTGTTCTTACATGTGGTGTATTAACTGTGAGACTGTTCGCTAATATTACTTGGTAAGGCAATACCTGTACTATAGTTGATTTACTCGTCTCTGGTTGAGCATTTTAAGGTCAGGGTCCTTTGCACAGACTTCTGCCACAGATTAATTCTTCATGGATTTTCTCCCATTTGCACTTACAGCATATTTCCAGATTCTGGTACATCTGACTGTGTCCTGTGTCAGACTGGTGCCATTGGAGCTATGCATTGGTTTCTGTTTTATTCTGTTTATTGAGTTCTGCCTTTCCTTTTTTTAAATTTATTTTTTCTTTATTGGGGAGATTAATGGTTTACAGTCAACAGTAAAATACAGTAGTTTGTGCATGTGTAACATGTCTCAGCTTTTCATATAACAATTTCACGTCTTCTAGGTCCTTCTCTGCCGTCATGTTCCAGGACCCTTCTCTCCACCCCAGAGTCTTTTACTTTGGTGTAATACACCAAACCCAGTCCAATTTGTGCTTTGTGTTTCCTTATTTTTCTGTTTCTTTTCTTTTTTTTTTTTGTTAGTGATTTTATAATGATTGACAAGACTGCGAGATAAGAGGGGTACAATTCCATATAATTTCCACTACCAGAGTGCCATATCCCTTCCCCTTCATTAGGAGCTTCCCTATTCTTTATCCCTCGGGGAATATGGACCAAAGATCTCTATGGGACACAGAAGGTGGGAGGCCTGGTTTCTGTAATTGCTTCTCTGCTGCACATGGGTATTGACTGACAGGTTGATTCACACCCTCAGCCTGTCTCTACCTTTCCCTAGTGGGGTCAGGGCTCTGTGGAGGTGGGGTTCTAGGACACATTGGTGAGGTCATCAGCCCAGAGAAGGCAGGTTGGCATTATGGTAGTATTTTTCAACTTCTGTCTGTGAGTGAGATCATCCCATATTCATCCTTCTCTTTCTGACTTATCTCACTTGACATGATTCCTTTAAGCTCCATCCAAGATGAGGTGAAGAGAGTGAAATCACCATTTTAAATAGCTGAGTAGTATTCCATTGTATATTGCTTTAATAGCCACTCATCTGTTGTTGGACACCTGATTGCTGCCAGGTTTTGGCTATCACAAAGTGTGCTGCTGGGTGCCATGCAGTGGAGCAGCAGGTTAAGCGCACATGGCGCCAATTGCAAGGCCCAGCGCAAGGATCCCAGTTCGAACCCCTGGCTCCCCACCTGCAGGGGCATCACTTGACAGGCAGTGAAGCAGGTCTGCAGGTGTCTATCTTTCTTTCCCCCACTCTGTCTTCCCCTCCTCTCTCCATTTCTCTCCATCCTATCATACAACAGTGAAGTAATAACAATAGCAATGATAAATAACAAGGGCAACAAAAGGGAAAAAATGGCCTCCAGGAGCAGTGGATTCGTAGCGCAGGCACCAAGCCCCAGCAATAACCCTGGAGGCAAAAAAAAATGTGCTGCTATGAACATAGGTATACACAAATCTTCTTAGATGCTTCCTTAGGATATATTCCCAAGATAGGAATTGCAGGGTCATAGAGTAGGTCTGCTTCTAGCCTTCTTAGACTTCGTCTGACTGCTCTCCATAGGGGTTGGAACAATTGACATTCCCACCAGCAGTGCAGGAGGGTCCTTTGTCCCCACACCCTCTCCAGCATTTGCTGCTGTTCCCTTTTCTGATGTGTGACATTCTCACAGGAGTGAAGTGGGGTATCTCATTGCTGTCTTTATTTGCATTTCTCTGACAATCAGAGACTTGGAGCATTTTTTCATATGATGTGTCGTGGTGTGTCTTTAGGTCTGAGTTATTTCTGTTTGGAACTTTCTTGGTTTCTTGACTTTTTTCCTTCATGTTGTTTAGAGTAGGGAAGTTCTCAGCTATTATGTCCTGTGGAACGCTTTCCTCCCCTTTCACTGTTTCTTCCTCTGGCAAACCAGTAATGCGCGCACTGCTTCTTTTGAAGTCATCCCGTATGTCTCTGTTGCTGTTTTCTGTATCTCTCATTTCTTTTTCAGTTCTCTTACTCCTCTCTTAGCTTTCTCTAATTCATCTTTTATCACGCTAATTCTGATTTCTGCCTCTATTCTGTTCTAGTTTAACCTCCAGGGAGTTTTCTTAGGTGAGGGGACAGAGCACACAACTCCTTGGCTAGATAATTTCCCTGCCACTGTGGTGAGTCCTTGCCAGTAGTTGAGTGCCCTGGCTCTGAGGTCATGGCTTCAGAGTCCACAGGTTCCCATCTGTTGCAGCTGCAGCTGTGTTTCACTGTGTACCTGCCTATATGGTGTCAACTCTTCTGTGCCTGGCTTCTGTCCAGTGCCCTTCTCGCCCCTTGCCCACATATACTAGGGGCTCCTTGAAACTAATGTGTCTTTGGAAGTCTCAGCTGTAGTCTGACAAGGCTAGGTCAATTTATGTTTTGTCTATTCTTGTTTTGGGGAGTGACTTTGTGTCTTCTATTATTCCATAACTACAGGCCTCTGGTAGCCCTAAATTTTGTTTTATTTTAACCTGTCAGAGGTTAGGAAGGACCAGTTTTGTTTCACTTTACCTTAGCAATAAGTGTGTCTGTGCATAAATAAGACATGTTCTTTTGCTTAATATAAATCATATGATTTTCTTCCCAGGAAGATATATATATATATTTGTTTCAGTTAGTAAGAATGGAGTGCAAATTAGAGAAAATTACTTACTTGTGAACATTTTGATTTTTTAAGATATTATCAGCAACTTATATAATCAACATCATATTCTTTAGATTCAAATTTATATCATGCTTTTATTAAGCTTCTTTTACTGCATTTTATATTTTAGTAGAAGTAATATTTAATGGGCCAAGTTCTCCTGGTGAACTCATCTGTTACTGTGCTTGAGGACTCATGTTCAAGCCCTGGTCCCCATCTACAGTGAGGTGAGCAGTGCTGCAGGTATCTCTTCTCTCTGTCTCTCCTCTCTCATCTTTTAGCAAAAAAGTGGCTTCCAGGTACAGTGGATCTATATCTTACCAAATCCCAGAGATAACCTTGGTGGCAAAGACAAAACAAAACAAGTCACATATTTAAAATGTATTGAAAGATATTTTACACAGGTAAGAGAAAAATTTTCTCTATTAAAGAGAAAGCTGTTAATTTGTGAAATTCTTTTGACTGTTCCCAACAGCTTGAAGCTGCCTCATAGAATGCCAACTATTAGAATATTAATGTTATCAACTATTTCAATGAAAATAAATCTTTTGGAAGTAAAAGGTCTAGAAAATTGCTTGGTCTGGATAATTTCTTGCATATCAGTAACTTGAGAAAGCTGAAAAAGATTTTGTTTTGTCTAATAGACATATACTGCTTTAATAATGCAAAATAATCTACAACAAAAGTGATCTCTATTTTGATCATAGACACTGATTTAATGAGACAGACTAACTTAATATGGATACAGGATGTGAATTTTTTATTTGTATTTAAAAAAAATATTTATTTGTTTACTTATTTTACTTATTTATTTGTTTACTTATTTACTTATTTGTTTATTATTGTTGTTATTGATGTCGTCATTGTTGGATAGGACAGAGAGAAATGGAGAAAGGAGAGGAAGACAAAGAGGGGGAGAGAGATAGACACCTGCAGACCTGCTTCACCACCTGTGAAGTGACTTCCCTGCAGTTGGGGAGCTGGGGGCTCGAACTAGGATCCTTACTCCGGTCTTTGTGCTTTACACTATGTGTGCTTAACCCGCTGCGCTACCACCCAACTCCCTATTATTTGTATTTTTTACGTAATTAATAGACATACTTCTACTATTGTCTCTTTTTTGGAGTTCTTATTTCTTAAATTTTACACATTACTTCTTGTTGAGTTCTTAAGAATATGCAGTTGTCTTAAAATCCATTTAAAATACTAAAATTTTTAAAATAATTAGCTTCTTTTTATACTGTGATAAACCTGTTTTTCATTGAAAAAAATTTCCATTCTTTAAAGTTTCTGCCTTTTGGAGCACAAGAAGAGGAGTATATGTTTCCTACAAGTTTTGGGAAGGCTTTTAGGAAGGCAGTCAATTATTCAGTGAGTGTACTATTGTAAGATGGTGAGGCCTGAGATGCAGTCTCTCTAGCAGTGTGCCTAGGCTATCACTTAGGTTTGCTGTCCACAGAATCACCTTGGACCGTTACTTATGTACGAGAGAGCTAGTTTCTATTTTCATTCTACTTCACTTGATTTTGCTCTCTCAGACACCACTGCATTTGCTGACTTTGAACTCTTAAATTCTGTTGCATCTGGGTTGCAGCTCTTGATTGGCAAATTTACCTTTACATCTGGTCAGATAATTCTACACTTGGAAAAATATTCCTATTGTGTGCATTATTCCACTGCACCTAGCGGAGTTAAAAGTAGTTTGGATGCAAAGGGAAGAATTAATGATTGGAAGATACAGAGTTGGTAAATTATTTATTCTGGCCCTGAGGAAGCTGAAAAGCTTGAGTGAAAGACTAATAAATCATTTGTGGTTGTGCTGGTTGTCACTTCCAATTATTTTAGACGGTTTTGTGATAAACTGCAGCACCTGCTAGATAGCCGCACACCCTCCCTTGGTGCTGGTGGTGCATCTTGTTTAGTCAATTATCAGAGGCAAGTTTGTGTAAAGTTTATTTAGGTTGGAAAAGAAATGACTCTTTTTAAGTCAATGTTGCATTTTCTCATTGTTCTGAGTGCTATTAGACAATTTCTGTGACATGACAGGAAACCTGGAATCCACATATTCTGTTAGCCAGGAAACTTATCTTTATCTTTTGCTAAATTAAATACTTGAAGAATTGAGCTTCTTTGTTATTCCCAGACTAATTAAAATTTACTTGTGCTGAGATGATTAGTATGCTAAAGATCAAATCATCTTTTTTATACTATTTGGTGGAGAACCAGTGCTACTGTTACTAAACTAGTTTTGATTATTCATTTTTGATGGCTGACGTTTTGAAACTAATAGCCCCCCAAAAACGAGGTTTCCCTCTGCACTGGTCCTAATCTCAGCTTCCTTCACCAGCATGATATAATTTGGAAAAAAAAACAAAAAGGGGAAAAAAAAAAAAAACAACAAACTTTGCCTAGACTGGTAAGGTTTTCATAGACTGGTAAGGTTTTAGCAGTCATAAAATAGGTTGCTGTAAAATTCCTTCAGAAATAATTATGAGCATCATATACAATGTGAAGTTTTGAAATTGTGGCCAACTCTTTTTTTCACCAGAGTTTAATAATTATTTACACTGAAGATAAAAACATGGGGTTTCTTTATTCAACACCCCACTCTCACACTTAGACAGATTATCTAAGCAGAAAATGTACAAAGAAATGAGAATTAATTGAAGAGATGGATAGACTAGACCTCCTATACATTTTCAGAGTTCTTCACCCTAAGAAATTGGAATACACATTCTTTTTGAGTCTGCATGGCACATCCTCAAGGATAGACCACATGTTAGGCCACAAAAACAGTATCAACAAATTCAAGAGCATTGATATCATCCCAAGCATCTTCTCAGACCACATTGGAGTCAAGCTAACACTTAACAACAAACAGTAAATTAGTAAAAGTCACGAAATTTGGAAACTCAACAACATACTGCTTGAAAACCTCTGGGTCAAAGAGGAACTCAAGAAATTGAAATGTTCCTAGAATCCAATGAAAATGAAGACAGGAGTTACCAAAATATTTGGGATACAGCTAAAACAGTACTTAAAGGGAAACTCAGCTTTAGAAGCACACATTAGGGAACAAGAAAAAGCTTAAGTAAACAACCTAAATGCATGCCTTAAAGACTTACAAGAAGAGGAACAAAGGAACTCTAAAGCAACCAGAAGGACTGAAAACACTAAAATTAAGGCAGAAATAAACAACATCGAAATTAAGAGAACCATACCCATACAAAAGATCAATGAAACCAAATGTTGATTCTTTTTTTTAATTAAAAAAATTTATTTATTTATTCCCTTTTGTTGCCCTTGTTGTTTTATTGTTGTAGTTATTACTGTTGTTATTGATGTTGTCGTTGTTGGATAGGACAGAGAGAAATGGAGAGGTGAGGGGTAGATAGAGAGGGGGAGAGAAAGACAGACACCTGCATACCTGCTTCACCGCCCGTGAAATGACTCCCCTGCAGGTGGGGAGCTGGGGGCTCAAACTGGGATCCTTACGCCAGTCCTTCCGCTTTGCGCCATGTGCGCTTAACCCACTGAGCTACCGCCTGAACCCCAAAATGTTGATTCTTTGAAGAACTAAACAAAATTGACAAACCCTTAGCCAGACACACACACACACACACACACACACACACACACACACACACACACACTCACACGGGGGGGGGGGGGAGAAGACTCAACTCAATAGAATTGTTAATGATAGGGAAAATATCACAGCAGATACCACAGCAATCTAAAAAAACCATGTGAAGCTTCTATGAACTAGCTATATGCCACTGAGCTAGAGAACTTGGAAGAAATGGAAGAATGCCTAGAAACATATACCCTTCCAAAACTGAACCAGAAAGAACTACAAAACCTAATTGAACCAACCACAGACAAAGAAATCAAAACAGTTACTAAGAATTTTCCCAACAACAAAATCAGATAGGGATACAACAAAAAAGGAAAACTACAGACCACTATCTTTGATGAACGTAGATGCTAAAATACTGAACAAGATCCTAGCCAATCAGATAAAGCAGTATATTACAAAGATTGTTCATCATGACCAAAAGGGATTTATCCCAGGAAGGCAAGGCTGGGTCAATATATGTAAGTCAGTTAGTGTCATTCACCACATCAAAAGCAAAATCAAAAACCATGATTATCTCAATAGATGCAGAGAAAGCTTTTGACAAAACCCAACATTCATTCATGCTCAAAACACTATAAAAAATGGGAATTGATGGATAATTCCTTAAGATAGTAGAGTCTATATACAGCAAACAAACCTACAGCCAACATCGTACAACAGACAGAAGCTGAAAGCATTTCCCCTCAGATTGGGGACTAGACAGGGCTGTCTCCTATCATCATTACTCTTCAACTTAGTATTGGAAGTTCTCACCATGTTAGGCAAGAGAAAGCAGTGAAAGGAATAGAGATTGGAAGGGAAGAAGTTAAACTCTCACTCTTTGCAGATGATATGATACGATATATGATATGATATGATATGATATGATAGTATACACAGAAAGACCTAAAGAATCCAGCAGAAAACTACTGGAAATCATTAGGCAATATAACAGGGTATCAGGCTACAAAATAAACCTGACAAAAGAAGTGAAAGACTTATATATTGAAAACTATGAGTTGCTATTCAAGGAAATAGAAAATGATACAAAGAAATGGAAAGATATCCCATGCTCATGGATTGGAAAAAATAAAATAATCAAAATGAATATTCTTCTACCCAGAGCCATATAAAAGTTTAATGCAATACCCATAGAAGTCCCACCAAGCTTCTTTAAGAGAATAGAACAAAGATTAGTAATCATTTATCTGGAATCAGAAAACACCTAGAATCATAAAAACAATCTTGAGGAAAAGAAACAGAAATGGAGGCATCACATTCCCAGATTTCAAACTATATTATTACTCCATCCTAATCGAAACAGCCTGGTACTGGAACGGAAATAGGCACACAGACCAGTGGAACAGAACTGGACCAGAACCAAACCCTCACACCTATGGACATCTAATTTTTGATAAAAGGGCCCAATTTATTAAATGGAGGCAGGAGGCTCTCTTCAGTAAATGCTTCTGGGAAAACTGTGTTCAAACATGCAAGAGAATGAAACTGAATCATTTTATCTCGCCAGAAACAGAAGTCGACATCAAATGGATCAGGGACCTGGATGTTAGAACAGAAACCATCAAATACTTAGAGGAAAACATTGGTGGAACACTTTCACACCTAAACCTCAAGGACATCTTTGATGATACAAACCCAATTGCAAGGAAGACTAAAACAAATCAAATCAATGGGACTACATCAAATTGAAAAGCTTCTTTATAGGAAAAGAAACCATCACCCAAACAAAGAGACCCCTCACAGATTGGGAGAAAATCTGTAAGTGCCGAACATCAGACAAGATGGTAGTAACCAAAATATATAAAGAGCTCACCAAACTTAGCAACAAAAAAGCAAATGATCCCATCCAGAAATGGACAGAGGATATGAACAGAATATTCACTACAGGAGAGATGGAAAAGGCCAGCCGGGGGTCGGGCGGCAGCGCAGCGGGTTAAGCACACATGGCTCAAAGCTCAAGAAGCACAAAGATCCATCCCAGTTTGAGCCCCCGGCTCCCAACCTTCAGGGGAGTCGCTTCACAAGCAGTGAAGCAAGTCTGCAGGTGTCTATCTTTGTGTCCCCCTCTCTGTTTTCCTCTCCTCTCTTCATTTCTTTGTCCTATCCAACGACAACAACATCAATAACAACAAGAGTAATAACCACAAGGATACAACAACAAGGGCAACAAAAGGGGGAAAATAGCCTTCAGGAACAGAGGATTTGTAGTGCAGGCACTGAGCCCCAGCAATAACCCTGGAGGCAAAATAAATAAAAGGCCAATAAACATATTAAAAGATTGCTCCAGGTTACTGATTGCCAGAGAAATGCAAATAAAGACAACAATGAGATATCACCTCACCTCTGTGAGAATGTTATACACCAAAAAGGATTCAAAGGAGGTCTCGAAACTTTACATCAGGCTCAACCTGATGCTGTTGACTGGCTACGGAAGAAGGGCAAACGCTAGAAGAAGAAACCAAAAAGGACAGAGATAGAAGATAAAAGATAGAAGGAGAGACATCACAGCCACTCCTACTCAGGATGTCTCCCTGTGCAGGTGCCCCACCTGCATCTCTGAAGCCAGGCCCTTGTCGTAGCAATGTGTGTGTGCTTTACCTGGTGAGCAATCTCTTTGGGGCCACGCCCATATCTTAAATTTTGGCAGTTTATCCAGGATAGATTGTTTGACTACTGAATATACCTGTGAAGGCCAGTTTGTAGCCTATTCATGATGCTTCTGGTAGAATTTGTTTGGGCTGGCAGGTTTTCCTTCTCACTTCATTCAGTGACAACTAGAAAGAATCTGTGAAATAGTATAAAAAGGATGGTATCTGTAATATTACTTGGGAAATCAACACAGTGAATTAAGTGTTTGTTATTTTTTAATATTGATAATTCTATTTATTCTATGATATGTCTCAGTTTTAGTTGATTTGGGATTTCAGCCTATCATATGATGTTACTAATTTAAATATAGTCTACTATAACACAGAGCATGAAATCAAAATGAAAAAGCAACTGAATTTTGATATTCTAAGCTGACATTAAAATAAGTAATTATTATTCAAACTCTCAATGTTTTTCCTTTAATTCCCACTTTTCTCATTTGTACACATTTCTTTTCACATGGAGATTTAAAGCAAACAATTTTTCATTGAAATCACATATTTCTATCATGTTGCACATGATAATTGCAAAAATTAAATATGGTGCAGTGCTGTAGTTTTCATTGAAATTTACCACAGATTGTCAAAGACCTTTAGTTATATGCAACATTTTAGTGACTTTGGTTGTGGTTTTATTAGATTTTTTTTATGTGTCCATAGAGATAGTATCAGTGTCATTTCTTAAATGTTTTTTTTTTTTTAAAGGAAAATAGACTACTTAAGCAATTCTTCCACAAACCTAAAGATCTAACCTATGAGAATTCCCGCCCCCGCCCCCTCTCACTTTTTATACTGCAGCTCTGTTCAGCTCTGGTTTGTGGGGCTGGGGGTTGAGGCAGGTGGGGGGAACTGAACCCGAGAAGTTGGAGCATCAGGAATGAGAGTCTCTTTGCATAACCATTATGCTACCTACTCCTGCCCTTAATGCATTTTAATGGCTACATTAATTGAAGATATCCCATCCAATACAATAGTTCTAATTTTAAAATGAAAGCTTAATACACTTGGAATTCTTCAGTGTGTCCTTTACATCTTTTATATTTATATTTGAATTTATATTTAATATGTAAACAAAATGCTAATTACTGACTTAATTGTTCTGTTACATGTTAAGAGGTTTTTGACTTAACACATTTATTATTTAATTATCAATCGAAATATGGCATCAATAGTTTAATGTAAGATAGTTTACTTAAAAGAGCAGTATGTACTCATTATGGAAAACTGAAAAACATTCTGCTACATGGCCATCCTACAACACTGGAACAAACAGCAAATCCCTTTCTTGAAGTGCTTTTTTTCTTTCTGCACTTTAACTGCTCAGTACTTTGTGTTTGTCTTTTCTTGATACTTTTTGTAGCCTAGATTTGTTCTTAAAGAAATCTTTGCTTTTGACAAATTTTGATGCACCTCCTTCTCATCCAGGAGCTACAAGTGAATTCTCCCTTACCCTAACTTCTGTGTGACCATCTCTCTGGTGACACTGTGTAGTGGCTACTTAGTTACTTACCTTCTAACACAGTTTCTACCATACTTATCTTCATTTTCTCATAACACTCACCAAATGTTTAAAAGAATTTAACATTCAGTTAGTTCCCTGTACCTACTACTTGAAACAACAAATATACAAATAGATGAATATAATTTTCATAGGTTTTACACATAGGACTTTTGTGGAAATGAGAGTATATACTAAGAAACCAGTAAATTTATGAACCTGACAGTTTTTTTTAGATCTAAAAATGTATTCGTTCTTCTTCATTACAATAAATTATTTTGTGTTCATATTAGCCAAATACGTATAATCTGAAAGACGAATTTTGCTTAGTATCTGTTAAAGTCCCTTATTAATATGTAATGCAAATCTGAAGGAATATCTATACTATATTTAAAACCTGTAGGTAGCAAAAAAATCAATTATCTGTAGGTTTATATTTAAATGAAAACTGAGGCAGAAAAGTTTTGATAAGGCATTAGATTTTATGTATAATATTGGGCTGGGTATGTATTCTTCAGATGAGAGATGACTCATAATATTAGAGGTGATTTGGTCTCTAAAAGTCATTGTCTTTGTTAGTAGGAAAATAAAATTTTGGGAAATGAATGACTGAGGCAAGGTCATAAGATGCAGTATATCCAGTGCTTATTGCTAATGTGTCTACAAATACATTTTGAATGAGTAAGTTCAATGCCTTGTTACTAGGGAGTTGCTGAAAGCTTTGTCTTGCATACTTTAAGATAAAGTTTTTATAAAAATTACCATGAATCTATATATGAGAAAATAGAATTATTTACATTTCTTAAATATTTATACTTTTTTTTTTTGCCTCCAGGGTTATTGCTGGGGCTCAGTGCCTGCACCATGAATTCTCTGCTCCTGGAGGCTATTTTGCCCCTCTTTGTTGCCCTTGTTGTTGTAGTCTTGTGGTTATTATTGTTGTTGGTGGTGGTGTTTGTTGTTGGACAGGACAGAGAGAAATGGAGAGAGGAGGGGAAGACAGAGAGGGGGAGAGAAAGACAGACACCTGCAGACCTGCTTCACCGCCTGTGAAGCGACTCCCCTGCAGGTGGGGAGCCAGGGTCTCAAACCAGGATCCTTACACCCCTCCTTGCGCTTTGTCACATGCGCTTAACCCGCTGAGCTACCGCCCGACCCCCAAATATTTATACTTTTAAAAACATTTTATTTATTTTAATAAGAGAGAAATATTCAGATTGAGAACATAGCACTGCTCAGTTCTGGCTTACAGTGTTGCAAGGGATTGAGCCTGGGACTTTGCAATCTCAGGCAGGAGAGGTTTTTTTTAAAAAAAATATTTTTATTAGTAATTTATAAGATAATAAGTGTGTAATTTCACACCACTCCCACCATCTAAATTAATTCTGTGTCCTCCTGCCTCCCATGGTAACCACCATTTTCTCCTAAATTTATAGTTAGGGATTTATTATCTATCTGTTCAAGTTAATGTGTTTCAGTTCTATTTTTAAAATATTTTTATTTATTTATGATTGGATAGAGACAGAGAGAAACTGAGAAAAGAGGGGGAGATAGGGAGGGAGAGAAGCAAAGACACCTGTAGCTCTGCTTCACCACTTGTGAAGCTTCCCCCTGCAGGTGGGAACCAGGGGCTTGAACCTGGATCCTTGCTCACTCTAATGCGTTCGCTTAACTAGGTGCACCACCACCCTGGCCTTGTTTCAGTTCTTTATGTTCTCCTAATGAGCAAAATCATCCCATAGTTGTTCTTTACTCCATTACTTACTTTGCTAATCAAAATCACTGCCAGTTCCATCCTCTTAGTCCCGAAGGACACATGATAGCCTTTTAAAACTGCTGAATAGTGAAATATTCATATACTTAGTAGAGGGGAACTTAGAAGACAAAACACTTTTAAAAGCATGGACAATGTTAGTATAGGTGAAACAGAACGGGTTCTGGTTAGTTTTATTCCTAACAGCACTTCCACTATGTAACTAACGGCAAGGTATCTTTGGATAAGCTACATGGGAACTTTGCAAGTTGGAAGAAGATTCAGCTGGGGTATCTGAAGGGTCACTTTAAAGAAACGATATTAAAATAAAATGTGTCCGAGCTTTAAAGAAAAGATCTCAGACTTCGCAGATGATCCTAAAATTGGAGCTAGAGGAAATAATGAGGAACAATGCAATCAGATTCAAAAAGATTTGGATTGTTTAGGTGATTGGGCCGGCAGATGGCAAATGCAGTTCAGTGTAGACAAATGTAAAATAATTATCTTAGGAACAAAGAACCAATCATACAGTACACTGATCAGGAAAAAATTTGTGGGTTATTGTAGGAAAACCATTGAAACAGTTAACCCGGTGCACAGCTGCAGCAAGAAAGGCAAGCAAGGAACCAGATTAGCAGACGGATAGAATGTAAACAAGAAGCAATACTTAGTGTATCAAGAAACTCGCTAGACCTCATTTACATTACTTAGTCTAGTATTGGTTGATAGAACTAGTTTAGGGCAAGTCAATTTTCACCTTAGAAAAGTAGATTACAAGTTGTAAGGAGAAAACTTAGTAAGTATAAGCTAGAGGGTTCTGAAGTAATTTTTAAGCACTTTATCAACTTTTATTGGTAAAGCTGCATTTGAGTCAGAATAAAGGCACTTTAGATTTGTCTGCTAAATGTCAAACATAAACCCTTAGTTTATGACTACAGATCTGACGTTAACAGGGAGAAAGACACCCAGGCACCAGAGTTCCCATCGCAGCAAGATAAAAACCTGGGCCAGGGACATGAACAGGAAAGTGCCATTCCAAATTCATTATATTTCATAGACTAAATCCTGCAAGTAGAATTACTGAATAAAGTCATACATTGTCAAATCATCTGCTACCATCACATTTTACGTTTTATTACTCCTAGCACTTTTTGAGACTCCTGGAACCCTGCCCCCCCCCCACCGCACATCAGCAGTAGGTGTCAGTACTTAAAAAGGAAGCATCTTTGCTCATTTACTAGGATGAAAATGGTACTTTGCTTTAACAAACACTTTTGAAGTGGTAGATTTTTTTTTTATATATATTTGTTTAAATCATATATTAAAAAAATCCTTTTCTGGAACACTGGCAGCTTTTTCAAAATATTTATAGGTTTTTTGAACTATGTAGTTCAGGTACACTGTTTTTTTTCTTTTTTGGAGGGGAATAGTCATAGAGTGATTACATTAAAAATTAAATATTATGCGTACTGGGCATGGTATATTTCATCTGTGTGCTGTTTACTGAATTGCTTTCATTACCTACAGGGTCATGTTAGTACCATTTTGAAAAAACAGTAATCTAGAGTTTAGACACTCACTCTTTCTAGGACTGACCAGATGATAGTTGCGAATACTTGGTCACTTTAATCAGAGAACATAAATCCTATCCGAAGGCATTCAATTGAAGTAAAACAAAATCTGTTAGTCAGCAAACACTTTCAGGTAGAATTCAGCCTGCCAATTTGGTTCCTAGCCTAGTGCAGAGAAAAAAACTGAAGACATAAAATATAAGCTCATTACTTTGTCAGATTGCAATAAAACGCTTTATCAAACAATTCCCATTCAGGCAGTGTGCACTTCATAAGGTTTGAGTAGCAGTAGTCTAGATGTTGATCTTTTGGATAGTTTGGGTACATCTCCCTACAATTCTGTGGCTTGGTGACTTCTAGACCCAGAACTTAGGAGATAAAATGGCATTAGTTGTGGGTGTGTGTGTGGGAGAGGAAGAGAGAGAAGGGAGGTGGAGGGAGAGGGTGAGGGTGAGAAAGAGAGATAGGCTGTGCAATTGTACTGCTACTAGGCATAGGCAATTTTTTCATTTTTTTTTCTTCATAAAAGATAGAAGGAGAAACTCTCTAGCAGTACCCTGCAGTCTTTGTAGCTTTCCTAGTGCCATCCTTGGTGTTGCCAAGTACTGGGATTTGAGCTTAGTGTTTCAAGGCTGGTAAGGTACACAACCATCCCGTTATGCTATCTTTAGACTCACTTTTTCCGACTTGAGAAAAATAACACAGCTAAAAAAAATTGAAACATGAGAAAGATTAAATAGATAACCAAGTTGCCTGGAAGCTAACTGAACAGAGACCTTGCCCTTTTTTTGTCAGTCACAGGTGATGACAAAATACCCTGACAACTGTGTCAAAACAGAAGATGCTGATGTGTAACCAATGAAAAACCACATAGGAAAAGTATAGCATTATTGAAAGACAAAAAGATAGTATTTGCATACCTACCAAATCTTACATTTCTTGGTGCAGTTATGCACTAAGTTATTTTTGTGATCTGATTTCTGACTTTTGGGGACATGTCGATCTACTTGTGAGACTGTGATGTACAACCACTAAGGCTCACTTTGGTGACTTGGGTAATTGTAATGGAACCATGGAGTCATTAGGCTCCAGATGGAACTTTAATCTGGCTTCTGATTGAGCCGCGTGTCCTGTAGAGTCTCTGAGCATCTGTTTTGGAAATATATATGACATTATTCAAAATTTGTACAAATTAAGCCACCCTTGGGTTATAATTCAATTTTTCTTTATTGAGAAATGTATTGTAAACAGTTTTGTGCAATCAAGCAAAACTAGCTTGAACCCATTATTTATCTGCCTATTAACTGGCCATTTACATTTTTCTGAGTGAGTTTTACGTTATTAAGAAAGCTCACAGTGTACTTCTCAAATGCAATTTTTTTAATGGAAAAATGTGAGCTCTTATTTCCTACTTCATGTATCTTTTTCATAGGTATTCATTTTTGAGTACCTATTTATAAATATGTGAAACTATGGTCATTTCATCTTTAAGTGACAGACCCCCCCCAAATAATCTGCCTTATTTCTGAATGCATTTTATTTTTACACTTAATGAAAAATCTAGATGTAAGACTTTAGGGCTTGTTATCCAGTCATTCGTATGAACACAGAACCAGCTTGGATTATCTGTCTCTTTCCCTTTGTCTTCAGGTTGATTTCCTCCATGATAGTTGCCATTCAGTAGCTGGAGAATGAACATCCTTTGATTGCAACAGAGAATTAAAGCAACACTTAATGTCCTCCATGACTAAGAGCTTTTTCCTTTAGTTTTATTGACCTATTTTAGATTCCACGTCTATATGACTTTTGATTAAATGTTCTATTTTTCAGAACACAGATACTAAGCCATATCGTGGGAAGAAACGGAAGTTGGGTATTTTATATAATTCCTTTGACTCTGTTAATTAGAGAACACTGCTGTTTCTGTGGAGGGCTATAGATATTGTCCTGTCCAGGTGAAATATGAGGAGATGACATTATTAAATGTTCTTGGCACTTGCTCAAGAGACTACCATACATTACAGCTATGACTTATCCCTCTGATAAAGAAAAGGCAGTACAATTAGATGGATCTGCAGTCCTCAGTAGCTTGTCCTACATATATGGAGCCAAGTTTCCTCTGTTTTGGAAGCTCCAGTTTATTGACTTTCAGACATAACCACATACATACATACATATTTATATTTTAATTGTAGAATAACTCACATACATAGAAATATTTAGTTATCTACCAATTATTGAGTGAGTGTATCATAAAAAAAGTTATAGATTCAAGGTAGGAAGATCTTAAGCTTAGATTTAAGTTAGGAAATATTGAAAATGTTAATATAGAAAAGGAAAGTTGCTAAATAAATGTTCTAGCCAATATAAACCTAATGTTTACATTGTCTGTCCATAAAGGCAAATTATATGTAGACTTTCTGTAGAGTACAAAGCAGTGTTTGCTAGTCCACTATTATTAAATTTCTTTTGTTCCTTAATGTGTAAAAGATCCATTATGTCTTTAATTTGGATTTTGCATATATTCATCAGAATTATTTTTTTTCTGGTTGCTCAAAATTAGTATTTTACTTGCTTTATTAGGGAAATGATGATTTGCAAGATAATTGTCACATGAGTACAATTTCTTTCTTTTTTAAAAAAACTTTTTATTTGTAAAAAGGAAACTGACAAAACCATAGGATAAGAGGGGTACAACACCACACAGTTCCCATCACCAGAACTCCGTATCCCATCCCTTCCCCTGATAGCTTTCCTATTCTTTATCCCTCTGGGAGTATGGACCCAAGGTCATTGTGGGATGCAGAAGGTAGAAGGTCTGGCTTCTGTAATTGCTTCCCTGCTGAACATGGGCGTTGACAAGTGGATCCATACTCCCAGTCTGCCTTTCTCTTTCCCTAGTGGGGCAGGGCTCTGGGGAAGCGGAGCTCCAGGACACACTGATGGGGTTGTCTGTCCAGGAAAGTCTGGTTGGCATCATGCTGGCATCTGGAACCTGGTGGTTAACAAAGCCAAACAAATTGTTGACCAATCATGGACCTAAAGGCTGGAGTAGTGCAGATGAAGAGTTGGCGGGGGTGGGGGGGGTTCCTCCATTTTGTAGATAGCTAGTAGGCCTATTTTAGTTATATTCCAAAGGGCCTGTGGCTATACTAGTTTTTTTTTTTTCCCCCTGAGCCTGAAATCTGATATGCAGGTGGATCCAAGTTATTGTCTGGGGAGATGATGTCATGGCTGGAAAAGGAACAGAAAACTGGATCAGGGAAGAAAGTAGCTCCGTAATATGGGAAAGGGGTATAAATATTGTTGACTGTAAACCCCATCGATTTGATGTGGCCCATATTCAGCTTAGGAGCCTATGTGACCCCTGCGTCCCTATAGATCTGAGCTTACATCATCAGAACTATTTTTTAAAAAATATTTATTTATTTATTTTCCCTTTTGTTGCCCTTGTTTTTTATTGTTGTTGTAGTTATTGTTGTTGTTATTGATGTCGTTGTTAGGACAGAGAGAAATGGAGAGTGGAAGGGGCATACAGGGGGAGAGAAAGATAAGACACCTGCAGACTTGCTTCACCGCTTGTGAAGTGACTCCACCGCATTTGGGGAACCGGGGGCTCGAACCAGGATCCTTATGCCGGTCCTTGCACTTCGTGCCTCGTGTGCTTAACCCACTGCGCTACCGCCTGACTCTCCATCAGAACTATTTTAAGACTATAAATAAATTGATCTAATTATGATCAACAAGTCCATTGGATAAAAGGATTACAATTCCCACCATCAGAGTTTTGTATTCCATCCCCTCCACTGGAAGCTTTTCTATTCTTTATCCCTCTGGCAGCATGGACCCAGGATCATTGTGGGGTGCAGAAGGTGGAAGGTCTGGCTTCTGTTAATTGTTTCTCTGCTAGATATAGGCGTTGGCAAGTCGATCCATACCCCTAGCCTGCTTCTGCCTTTCAGTAGTGTGATGTAGGGCTCTGGAAAGGTGGGGTTCCATGGTACATTGGTGAGTTCATCTGCCCATGGAATTTACATTGACCTCTTTGGTTAATAATACCAGGCCACCCCATCAGCTGGGGCTCTAGTCAGGAAGTCCTTGGATTCCTACATAGATATGATGGGCCTAGACATCTGATAGATCCCTTTCTTCAGTTTCACTGGTCACTTCCATCAGGAACATCATTATAAGCCCTCTGTGCGCCTCTCCAGGATTTGTGCTCATCGTGGAGCAGCAGTGGTAGGGACTGCCCTACTCTCCAAGGGGAGGCTGGGTCATTCTCCTCTGCCACTGAGGAAGACGGGTCCTGAAATGAGTGCAGCCTGAATGCTCCCACCTGTGACCATGGACTGCAAGTCCAGACTGACAGGGACTTAGAAGTTAACACGGGCTCCTGTGCTAAATAGGAATATATATGGGCCCTAGATAAGATCCATGGTAAACAGTTAATTGTACTTATATACTTTCCTCCCTGTTTGGGAGCTAATCTCTGTTCTAATCCAGCTTTTTAGTTCTATTCTTAACTCTAAGGCCATCTTCTCAGACAATATTTTCAGTCCTGCTGCATGTGTTAGATATCTGCTCAGGCAAATATGAGTCAAGTCATGGGCCCCCTTGGAACATATCTAAAATAGCTAAACCAACTTCCCTCCATTAGAGATTGAGCCACTTGAGTGGAGTGGTGTTATTGCCATTATATTTTTATCATGTGGGTAGTGTACACACTGTAGGAAATGGAATGTGTATCTGAATATGCCAGTAAGCCTCAGTGGAATAATTATTATAGATACCAGCTAAGCATATTTATGTTTTTGCATGAAATAGTTGGACTTTGAATAATGAAAATTGCAGAGTATGCCTTTTGTTGTTGATGCTAATCACTTGGAGTTGCAGAGACATTATTCAGGTACTTGGTAATAATAGTGGGGCAAAACCGCAGCAAAGGCCTATGGGCACTCAGCTTCGTAAGTGCTGTGTGGGGCTTATTGGTGAAGGACTGTAGTTTGCTGCTGTCATTGTGAGTTCAAGGAGAATTATTTTTTATCTGAATTACCTTCTCCATAGTGGCATAACAACTATGAGCTTTAAAGTCCAGACACAAAACTGATTTAGGCCTAAAATATCATTTTCATCATTTGTATTACAGTGTATCTATATAGAGTGTTATAGGCTTTAAGTAAAATTAAATCTGATTAAATTGTCAAATGGTTTAAATTAGTGTTACTCTGATTCTGTTAAAATAAAAATCTTTTCTTCATTTTAATAATGAATCTAAAATATAGTTGTGATCTATAGGAATTGAGCAGTGCTTTGTCTCAATTTTTCCTTTGATTTTATGTCTTAATGTTGAATTCTGTTGTGTGTCAGTACTGGTTTATATCTCACTTAACCTGATTTCTAAGATTCAATTATCATGACTTGACTGAGCCATCTATACCCTCCTCCCCAATTAATATATCTGTTAAATAGATTCAAATGTTTGCTATTAGAATAACTCTTTTACTTCTGATTAACTTCATTGCAATATTTTCCTAATGCATATGCCCATGGAGGAAGTTGAAGCTGGTTGTGAGGCCTCTTTCTTCCCCCCTCCTTTCTCTCTTTCTTCTTTTATTTATTTTCAAATAATTTGACATTTGAGGAAGAGTTAAAAGATAGTACCTTCACCAAAGAATATGTAGCACTTTATATAACTGTAGTGTAATTTCTAAAACCAAGAGGTTAATACTGCTATAGTACTGTTCACTCAGTGACATCCTGCAGTGTAAACATTTTTATAATCATTTAGTCTTGTCTTTATGACTTTGAGACATGTGAAGAGCACTAGTTACTTATAATTTAGAACATCTTTGAGTGCGGACTTTTGGTGATCAGGTTGTGGCTTGCATTATTGGGAAGGACAAACAAAGGTGAGATTTTTCTAATGAATATTCTGTAGTGTTATATGTTGTGGTATTATTACTGGCAATGTGTCTACCTTATATTTACTTAATTTTAAAATAGAGGTGAGGGTCACTAAAGGTAGGCATTTCAAAGTTACCAATTTAGTGACTTACACAATGTAAACTTCCACTTCCATGTGGTCTCCCATATTTTTATCACTTCAGAAAAAAACTTAGTATTAATTAGTTCTATTCAACTTCCCCTTTACTATTGCCCCTCTCCAACAAATCTGTATTCTGTCTCTATGGATTTACTTGTTCTGGGTAACATATAAATAAGCGTCCTTTTGTTTACGACCGTTCACTTAGTATTACGTTCTCATTTCTTTTTATGGATAAAACACCATAACACACACACACACACCATAACACACACACACTAACATACACACACACCATAACACACATACACACAGACACACACACACATATACACTTGGGTGGTTTCTTTTTTTTCTTTTGCTATTGCAACTTCTCTGAGCATATATGTACATGTATTTGTTTCATTGCTGAATCATATGGCAATTCCAATTTCTGGTTCAAGTTTAATTCTTCTGGTTTTCATCTGATTGGACGAATCTAATTTTATTACAGGATTAAGAGAGTATCACAAAATTTAGTAAAATTCTTCTTTATATTTTACATATCAGAGTGAGTTATGTTTTTTGTTTTTTTTTGCCTCCAGAATTATTGTTGGGGCTTGGTGCCTGCACTACGAACCCACTGCTCCTAGAGGCTATTCTATTTCCCATTGTTGTTGTTGCTGGATAGGACAGAGAGAAATGGAGAGAGGTGGGGAAGACAGAAAAGGGGAGAGAAAGACAGACATCTGCAGACCTGCTTCATGGCTTGCAAAGTTGCAGCTGGTGTGGAGCTATCTCCCAGCAACTGGATTCCAACCGATACACTTGCACTGACCCCTGCGCTTCTACTACGTGAGCTTAATCCAGTGCACTACTGCTCAGCCCCAGTGACTTATGTTTTAAGAGCTAGGCTTTGTCAGTTTGATTAAGCTGTTTTTTTTTTTTTTCTGGATTTGATTGTTGGCAGATTTTACTTATTTTTCCCATCTCTCATGATAAGGTACAGTGCTAGAGTACATGTTTGCTGGATTTTACATTTGCTTTTGTTATGTTGTTTTGTCCTTATTTTGGAAAGTTTGTCTCAACATACAGGAATATACTAGTTTAAGAAAATAGATAACACATTCCCTGAAGGGCTGATAAAGATAGACACCTGCAGACCTGCTTCACTGCTAGTGAAGCGACCTCCCTGCAGGTGGGGTTTGAACCGAGATCCTTAAGCTGGTCCTTGAGCTTTGTGCCACGTGCGCTTAATCCGCTGCGCTACTGCCAGACTCCCCCTCTCCTCAGTTTTTGAATGTGCTTGTATATTTTTCTGTTTTGAGTTTGGTAAGTTCTTTTTATATTTTGGTTTTCAGTTCTTTGTCTGATATGTGTCATGTCAAGGTCTTCTCCCATTCCGCAGGGAGCTAGATTCTCCCTGTCTTGATGAATGGTTCCTTTGCTGTGCTCTTTATGGCTCTTGTTTTCCCTGAAAAAATACTATGTGAGTTAGTATATATTTGTTGTTGTGTGTGGGATGCAAATTTAGAATATCATTTTATGCTGACAGAGTTTTGTTTTATTTTCAATCATAGGTGTGGGTCTAGACCTGTGCTTCACACATGATAGGTAGCCAATGTGACTATTTAGTGAATGGATGAATTAATGCCTGAATAGGGAAAGGGAGTTGAAGGCATATGTGAAATCCTTTGTGTATCTGAGGAACTGAGATTATTCTCCATGCATTTAAGTTAGGTGATCATCTCTTTCTCTCTTTAATAGTGCCAGAGGCCATAACATGCAGTTTTTTTCAGCTACCCTAAATATGCTATATTTGCTCTTTTTCCTGAAGTGTCATGTATGCTGTCTATTGTATGAGGCACTATGGTGTACTGAAAGTGTGATCAGACTGGGACTTTATAAAGTCTGCTTGCTAAATGACTGCATTACTAGACAGAACAAGACTGGAGGCATGGTGATCATTGGCTGAGAGCAGTTGGAGGCATGATAACGGAGAACTAATTTGAACTATATTGGTGATAGAGAGATGGGATCGTGGACAGTTAAAAAGATAAACAGTAGTATTTAGGCAGCTGACTTTAGGAATTAAATGGATTTGGAACAAGATGCATCTGCCATGACCAAATAGGTTAGTGGGAGAGAAGGTTTGGAGGTACAAAAATTTAGATAACTGAATTGAAATTGTCTTAGAAGAGTTTTCCTAGGAAACACCCTATGATTGACATAACAAAGTACTCCAACTAGGCACTTAAACTACAGAGAGGCTGGAAAAGGAACTTTAGTGGTAGAGTGCATGCTTCACATGTATTACACCTTAAGTCTAATCACTGACTCCAAAATAAAACAGCAGCAACAACAAAAACCACAAATAGAACAGAATATTGTAATATTTTGTTCTAGAATTCACACATCCAAGACCCAAGTGTTGGCAGGGCTATGCTCACTCTGTTGACTTCAAAGGAGAATTACTTCTTATCTCTTCTAGCTTCTGGTGTGTTGGCAGACCTTGGCTTGTGGATGCATCACTGCTGCCACACACTTAATGTCTCTCTATGTATCTTCATGTGAGTGTCTTTCTTGACCAAATGTCTCACTTTATAAAGACTACAGTCGTATTGGATTAGCTTCCACTCCCATGGTCTCATGTTAACTTGACTACCTCTGTAGGGGCCTGCCTCCAGAAGATTGTGGTGATCTGTGGTATTAGGTATCTTTACCATGTTTTCCATGGATGCATGGTAGGATTATACTGAAGAGCTAGTAGGATCCAGTCCCTAGAATTACTGAGGAATACTAAACCAGGAAGAAAGAAGAGCAGAGGTAAATCTTGAGTCTTTATGTTTAGTTGAGGATTGCGAGTGCCATTGGAAGAGCACAGGAACTCGGAGTCCAGAGTAGAGAGAAAGGGTATTGAATGTGCTACAGATTTGCTGAGTTTGGGTGGCTTCTAATTCCAAACCAGAATTGCATTGTAGTTACACTGGTTCATGATCTAGTCAGAATTTAGGGAAGAGATTTCTACTTAGATGATTGCTTTGCTATGATAACGTTTGGTTTCTTAGAGAGAGAGAGAGAGAGAGAGAGAGAGGGAGAAGATAGTGAGGGAAGCTGAAGAAGAGAATAAAGAAGATCCAAGGATGCTAAAGAGAAAGGGTTATTATTTTGTTGAAATGATTGCATCCTGTTTTAGAGAAGAAAGCAAAACTCTCACGAACATCACTATCCTGTTACTCAAAATATCAGTTCTAGTAATGTCTCGATAGCAGATTTGATGGCCAACGTGGTTGCTGCATGAACAGGAGTAAGAGTTACCAGTTCCTGACAGCTGCGAGTCAGCCTCTGGGCATCTTGCTAAATTTCAAATATAATTATACAGTAGACTTCCTTTAACAAATTCTGTGTTCCCAGCTATAATTATGACGGCTTTTCTTGCCTGTAGCCTGTTCTTTGTCTTACTACACTCTTCCTTATCTCCCTCTACTGGTTAAAATTATCCTCTGGCCATTTGTGATCTGAGAAAATAGGAATTTACTTACTGAGGTTTTCTTTCTCAAGTGTAAACTTACCAGTACACATCAATTTCCTTCTCCCTACTGTACCCTAAAGTACATTTCCAGTAATTAGAAAGTACAAGAAAATAAGTCTGTATTATTTTTTATTTTAAAAAATATAGAACTATAAATTCAGTACTTTGTAAGCTCTCTGTAACTGTCAGAAAACAACTACAACTTACTCAGGGTACCATGTAATGCTTCAGATTCTTAAATAAAAACTTGCTCATGGCAACACTTCAGGCCAAAATGGTATGTATGTGAGGTCTGTTTGTTTGTTTTTAATATATACTTAAGGGTTTCAAACACAAATTAAGTCATCATAAGTCCTACAACCATTATTTTGTGGAAAGGTCCAGAATTCATCATTATGGTGATTTGAAAAATCTGAAACCAGAGTGAGATTTCCTGTTTTCTCATCTATTTTTATTAACCAGATGGTTCTTAGGAGCTTACTCACTAAAAAAATTGACTTGATGTCCTTTATAAGCATATTATAGTTGGGCTGATAAGCTTCAGGAATGCATTTCAATATCATTTAGATGATGTTTTAAGTCATTTCAATGTCATGCTTTAGAAATAAGTAGAATGTGGGGTGGGGGTAGATAGCATAATGGTTATGCAATGAGACTCTCATGCCTGAAGCTCCAAAGTTCCAGGTTCAATCCCTTGCACTACCATAAGCCAGAGCTAGACAGTGCTCTGGTAAACAAACAAACAACCAGAAGAAATAACTAGAATGTTTACATTCCTAAATATGCAAAAGAAAAAGTATGCATAAACTTTTAGCATGCAGTGGAAATAATCCAGGATAATTTTTAGACCTATATCAGTAATATATTGTATATGTATTATTTTCAGTAATCTACCCATTAAAATTAATTTGGAGTATTAGTGTCAGACACTGTGCTGGTTGCTAGTTTATTGAGAGTTTAGCTTGAAGAACTATATTAAGAAAGGTAAACTTGGGGGTCGGGCGGTGGTGCAGTGGGTTAAGCGCATGTTGGGCAAAGCGCAAGGACTGGCGTAAGGATCCTGGTTCGAGCCCCTGGCTCCCCACCTGCAGGAGAGTCACTTCACAGGCGGTGAAGCAGGTCTGCAGGTGTCTGTCTTTCTCTCCCCCTCTCTGTCTTCCCCTCCTCTCTCCATTTCTCTCTACTCTATCCAACAACGAACAACATCAATAATGGCAATAATGATAACCACAACGAAGCTACAACAAAAGGGGGGAAAATGGCCTCCAGGAGCAGTGGATTCATGGTGCAGGCACCGAGCCCAGCAATAACCCTGGAGGAAAAAAAAAATAAAAAAGGTAAACTTATAAAGACTGAAGTGTACTTGGGAATAAATGGTAGTGTATTCCAGTTGCTTGTTAAAATAATTCTATGTGTTCTTGGAAGTGCGGCACATTAACAAATAGCACCCTTACACAGTAATTGGTTGTTGACACTTTTTGGCCTCAGTGCAAGACTACAGTTTTTAATGAACAAACTAGAAGAATAAAGTTATGACAAATATGACATCTTATTGAAATGCTTAGCAATAAACTTGAAGCCTTCTATCACTAGATTGATGGGTGTTTCTTTTTGTGAAGGAGTTTGTGAATAAGATAAGATTTCATAGGTCCTCCTTCTGAATCTAATTCTGAGAGATCTTCTTTACAGTGTAATTTTATGCTCATGTGGCAATGTTTCAGTTTGAGAAATGAGATTTAAATTTGAAGGGAGAGAAAATATTTGCTGTCCTCATTGTTTTGGTTCCCAAGGAATGCTTACCCTTAGCCTCAAATGTGCTGTGGTATTAGCTACTTTGAAATAGATTGCTCAAGACTCTTTATTTGGAAAACCTTAAATATGCATCGTGATGCATTACTTGTAATAAAAAAATGAGGCTACAATTATATAAAACACTACAGCTGTTGTCAGATATCGTTAACAACTTACTCAAACACAAATCTTCAAAAAGGAACTGCTAGACATCTGATTTGGAGGAGTTAAGGTCATTATAAGTAAAGACAAAATACTGTTACCCAGCGCATTTATTGTTTTTCTTTTTTTTTTACTTTAGCCCTTTGATTAATGCTTTATTTTTATTAGTGACTTAAGATTGTTTTATAGAATTATCAGGTTTTCGGAATTTTTCCTTTTAAGTTTTTAATATTTTATTTGTTTGTTGGGTAGAGACAGAGAAATTGAGGAGAGGAGATAGGGAGTGAGAGAGGCACCTGCAGCCCTGCTTCGTCAGTTTCCCCGTGTCGGTGGGGTCAGAAGTATTTTCATCCCCACACCTGGCACATGTACCTTTTAATAATTTTCTAGTACTGACTTTATCGCCTCTGATGCTTCCCCACTGCAAGTGGTGACCAGGGGCTTGACCCTGGGTCTTGAGGCATAGTAATGTTTAAACTCTACCAGTTGCACCATCACCTGGCTTCTGAACCAACACTAACTTTATGTCTTCGATAATTATGACAGCTTTAGGGGAAACTAGGTGAATGCCATGTTGTTTACAGTCTTTGCAGTTTCTCTGTGAGCACTATGGATAGCATATAATTGACATTATAGAAGCTTTTCACACGTGCGTTATTTCAGAGCAGAAACCTGTATACGTCTGCTCACCTGGAATGGTGATTTTGCGCTCTCACCTTTAGGTTGTGAGGTTGAATGGGTGCCCTACTAGTGTAGAATGTCTTGTTGTAGAAATGATTGACATGAACAAAGTCCAAGTTAGACACCTATCATACCAGTTAGACACCTATCATACCAGTCATACCAGTTTTATTATTTATTATGTCATTTCATGTCTCCATATCTTTTTTTTTTTATTTTTTATTTTTTATTTACGAGTGGTGAAGCAGGGCTGCAGGTGTCTCTCTGAATGTCTCCATATCTTATAGGAACAATCTTGTCTCTTAAGCTAAATAGAGATGTTAATTGGTCTCTGCTATGGTCAGTGGAATAGTAAATGTGTATTAAATTCCAGGATTTAGAAATCGGTGGAGGGGCTGGGTGGTGGAGCACTCAGTTTAGTGCCTGCATTTCAGTGCCGAAGGACCTGGGTTCAAGTCCCTGGGCCCCACTATCAGGAGGGAAGCTTCAGAGTGGTATAATAGTGCTACATGTGTCTCTTTTTCTTTCTGTCTCCTCTTCCCTGTCAGTTTTTCTCTGTCTCTATCCAAAGTGAAATATGTAAAAAAAATTAAAAATACAAGGACCGGCGTAAGTATCCGGGTTCAAGCCACCGGCTCCCCACCTGCACGGGAGTCGCTTCACAGCGAAGCTGTGGTGAAGCAGGTCTGCAGGTGTCTGTCTTTCTCTCCTCCTTTCTATCTTCCCCATCTCTCTCCATTTTTCTCTGTCCTATCCAACAACAGATGACATCAACAACAATAATAACTACAACAATAAAAAACAACAAGGGGAACAAAAGGGAAAATAAATAATCAATAAATAAATATAAAAAAATTAAGAAGAAAAAAACATGAAGGTATCATGGGCCTGGGTGGTTGCTCAGTGAGCGGAGCTCTCATCTTGGGAGCAAGAATTCCTGAGTTTGATCCACGGAACTCCTTGTGCCAGACTGAGGCTCTGGTTCACTCTATCTGGTGTTAATTAGTTAATAAAATTTCTTTGAAAATGTTATTATGCATGTACAAACTATTGTATTTACTGGCAACTGTAAAACAATCCCCCAATAAAGGGAAAAATGTTTAAAATTTTTTTCATTAAAAAAATAAAGGAAATTGATCATATCCAATTTAAAAGGGAATAGGAGGTGTCTAGGGGGATGCATCTGATTACTGCTTTACCAAAATATGTGACTGCGTTTCCAAGATGCAAAATAAAAGTTTTATTGTGTCCTGAATTTGTTCTTTTTCGCACAGACTGTATTTTAAATAAATTTCTGTTTGTGAGGAAGAACTCTCTGCATGAAAGTAAATCAGGGAAACAGTGTTTTAGTTTGCTAAACAGGCAGGTCTGTTGGTCTGCTTCTAATTCTGCTTATAAGACCTTCTGCTTTGATCATCATGTTAGGTTCACTTGTACTGCTTAACGCTGTGGTCTATTTACATAATCATTGTTTTAATTGTTTTAATCCCCACTGGTTCACACTCTTTTCCACTCTGCCCCCTCTCCTAGTCACACCCTGTTTTCCACCGTTTAATCCCCATTGGTTTGCACTCTCTTTTCGCTCCGCCCTCCCTTCATCACATCCTGTTTTACACCCTACCACTTCCTTCCTTGAGAGTATAAACGCAGATGAATAAAGCCAGCATTGCATTGTATTGCGTTGCATTCGAGCTTAGCCATGAGTCCCTGGTCGTCTCTCTCCCGCCCGTGAAGCACCTGGCATCTGAACAGGGACCGGCACAGGTCCCCTCTTATCTATTAGTGATTAGAATTACATTCTTATTTATTTATTTATTTATGAATAGAGACAACCAGTCATCCAGAGGATAGGGTGATAAAGAGAGGGAGAGAAACAGAGAGACATCTGCAGCCCTGCTTCACCACTTGTATGGTGGGGACCAGGGTCTTGAACCTGAGTCCATTCTCACTGTAATGTGTGTGCGTAACCACGTGCGCCACCACCTGGCCAATGTTTTTAGATTCTTAATCCCATTCTTTTAAAAGAAAAAGCCATAACAGCATTGTTCCTATATTGACAACCAGTAATACTTATATGATGTTTCAACTTAACTAACGTGGATACCACTACCAAACTGAATTTATTCAGTCTCTTACCTTCTTTTTTTTCTACCTAGAATAGTACCTGGTGATAAATAATGAAAATGACAACATGCAAAAACAAACAAACAAACAAAAACACTAAGGACTGCATAAGTAGACTTATATATGATATGTAAAATTTAGATGGTTTAGAGAAAACAAACAAATAAAAACACTAAGGACTGCATAAGTAGACTTATATATATTACATGTAAAATTTAGATGGTTTAGAGAAAACAACTTGAGTATCCAGAAATTAGAAGCCAAGCCACCATGTGGTAGTCCCTGGAGAATTAGGTCCTTTCTACAAATCTACATTTGATAGTAAGTGAGGCATCTCAAATTTATCTTTGGTCCTTTGCTGATCCTCTGAATGTCTCTGCACAGAGGTTTATCTTATGTGTTTTGGCATCAGTGTGAATTCTGGTAAACAGGTATAGTGCCTGGCAAGTGCTACAGACAGTTGATTTGGTTGTGTTTTGCCTGAGAAGCTGAAATTAGATGAATTGAGGGAGTGAATGGAGTTTTCTCTTAGAATAATTCTTAACAGTCCTATAGCTAGAAAACATTTCCAGCATGTGGCCATCAGTATAATTTACATCCTAAGGAGAATTTAATGGTATAGCAAATTTGTATCATTAACCAACTTAAAACATACTCATTGGAGCAAAACATGTAAACACCTTCAATGGAATATACATTCTTAAAAATATTTCTGCTTTATTAAAAGTACTAATTTTATACTGTTAAATTATTTGTTTTTGCATTCCTCATTAAGACTTTTGACCTAATATATATATATATATATATATATTTTTTTTTTTTTAAATGTCATGTTATTACTACTAGAATAAATTTTCCCCTTCCCCCTTACACTTAACTATCCTAGTCTATTTTAAGTCAGTTGTGGAAAGTAACCAATGTTCCTAAAAAGGGAGATTTGGAGGGCCAGGTAGTGATGCGCCAGGTTGAGTTCATACATTAACCATGCACAAGGACCAGGTTCAAAGACCCCCACTTCCCACCTGTGGGAAATGCTCAGGCGAAGAGCTTCAGCCAGTTGCCAGGGCCCTGAGGTTAGACATGTCCCAAGGTGGAGACAGAGTCACCACAGCCAGTCGCCATAGGCTTGATTAGAAGAGGCAAGGTGGGAACAAACATATGACAGCCGTAGCCAGTACAATGTCAAGTGTGTGCCCCTTCCCTCCCATGCTTCAAGAATCCACTTGTAAGATGTATGCATCGCATGACATTGTTCAGACAAAACAATAGGTAGTCACGCATTACACGCACAAAGATCAGGATACATTTCTAAGAGAAAAAACAGTAGGGTCAGAGTTCTTAAAACCGTCACTATGTCAGGCACATTCTTTTGATGCCATAAGATACTGAGCTTACTCCAGTTATCCCCATGCACAGTCTCCAGACCTTGAGGGGCAGCAGCCAGACTTGCAGATTTATGGGTGGTCATTATGGTAATCCAACCCTCAGCTGCCTGTGGGCAGAGGTCTCTGAAATATCCAGACTTTGTGATAATGGGATAGAGCCTGAAACATAAGCTTCATGCTATCAACTAGTCAAAAGAACATACCTTGTAGACAAATAATAAGCAGAACATCTATTTTTTGCAAACATAGATGCATAAGTAACAAGGAGGAAGTCTGGGATTAGAAAACTTCAACAGCACCTGTGGGGGGAACTTCACAAGTGTTGAAGCAGGACTGCAGGTGTCTCCCTTCTCTTCCCTTCAGTTTCTCTCTGACCCATCTAATTGAAAAGAAAAGAAAAAGTAAAATGACTGCTGTAGCTGTAGATTTACAGTGTAGACCCCAAACCCTGGGGCAATAAAAGAGAGATTTGGATAGTCTACTTCAAACTATTGGGAGAAGGAACCGTGTGGAGTTGACTAGGGGAAAGTTAATTTTTTTTTTTCACATTGGAGTAATACTTACTTCCATAAGCAACTAAAACTTCTTGAGGTTTCATTTAATCTTTTGTAGTTTTTAATGTATAAATAGGATTTATTAATACTGGGTGAAAATACTTTTAATTTCTTCTTCCTCCTCCTCCCCCCCTCTTTACTATGAGGAATATAGACTTTGAATTATAACATGAGGCTGCAATGTTTTAAGGTGCAAAAATTCATTTTGATTTAAAACTCAGGTATATTGCAAAGTTGATAGAAATCAGAGTTCCAGCTCTGCCAGCTCATGAGCGAGTCAGTTTATTTCTCTGATTCTGAGCTTCCACTTCGTATTTCACAATCACATTTTGAGCTTGCCACTTCGTATTTCACAATCGCATTTTTTCATCTAAAAATATTGAATTTAAGAATCACTACCTACCTGCCTTATTATTTGTGAAGACTGAATCAATTAAACATAGTAATACACGTTAACACCTGGTACTATGACATATTACCCTACCAGGCTTTAAATTTCCCACGGACACTGCCTCCTGCTGGTCTGAGTTGTACTGTGCCTAAAACGCAATGGTAGTAGTCCACTGATTCTGATGAGCAAATGCCTGTGAAAGGGCTTTGTAAGTGGTGGTATTAGAATAATAAAAATCAAAAAGTATTAGAAGTCAAGACATGCTTACCCAGATGTGATACAGTTCTGTACGGTTTTATACGACAAACCTGAGGCCTATAGAAACTTACTCAGTTCTTCATAGTTAATACTACCTGATTCTGAATAAATAAAAAAAGTAATACTATATAATACTAATATATAGTGGAAGCAACACATTTTGGACTACTTCAAGTGATTTCTTTTTTTTCTTTTTTGTGCAGGGGAAAAGTCATTAGTCTGCATTTATAATCAGGACTAGCTTCCTGTAAAATCATTTATTTTGACTTTTTATTTATAGATTCTGAAATCTACAATTCTAAATACAGCAGTAGTAAGGCGCTGCATTCTTGCAGGAAACAAAAAGCACAATTAACATGAAGTCAGAGCCAGCCACAAATAAGATGTCCCAGCAAACTGCAGGGGGGAAAGGCTCTGGAAAGCAGATGCCAAGAAATGATGCAAAGGTGGCTTTATAGGTTTGGAAAGAAAAGAATACAGAAGGGCTGGGGGAGAAGTGAGACCAGAAGAAAGCAAGTGACATCGATGGCACAACTACTGTGTCAGGCACTTTCTTTTCTTATTTATTTATTTATTTTAATTTTTATTTATAAAATAGGAACGCTGACAAGACCATAGTAAGAGGGATACAGTTCCCACCACCAGAACTCCTTATCCCATCCCCTCCCCTGATAGCTTTCCTATTCTTTAACCCAAGGTCATTGTGGGATGCAGAAGGTGGAAGGTCTGGCTTCTGTAATTGCTTCCCCGCTGAATGTGGGCGTTGGCGGTTTGGTCCATGCCCCCAGGTCAGGCACTTTCTGAGCCCCTGTGTAGGTGCGCCATTCAATCCTTCCAAGTGTGTTGTGAGCTAGTTCTCCACTTGGCAGCTGAAGTGGCTGAGGCCCAGAGATGATACAGGTTTCCCTGCAGTATTGCAGGCAGCACTCAGACCCAAGCTGTGGCCTTCAGGGCTTATGCTTTTTATCACTCGTCGCACTGCCTTCGCAAACCAGTGAAGAATGAAGCTGATGCGGAGTGGAGTTTGTGCATTTTTTGAGGATGATTTTTCAGATGTTATCATGGAATTTTCTCTGACTAGGAATAATGATTTGGCTCTAATAACCCATTCAGGGACATCTCAGTTATAAGATGTTGATTGTCTCCTTAGAGAGAGTAAAATTTTCTTTCTGACGTCTCTATAAGGAAAATGGTTTTATATGATGATTCCAGTTAGATGCTTCTACTTTTTAGTGACTTGTCAAGACAAGTGAACAGAGGAAAGGAAAGCGCCAGGCTAGTAAAATGAGTGAGGGGTCACACTGCTGAATTTCAGGTCGGTATTGTTTTGACTTTTGTTTGAATTCTAGTGCTAGTGGAATATTTGTTGTTTTTACTAGTATGTCACATAGTAGGGAATCAATATTTAATTAACTTTACTATTTTAGGGACAAAGATTAAGTAACTAACCAAAATGGGGGCAGGAGATAGTGCCCCTGGCAGAGTGTACCTTAGCATGCATAAGAACGCGGGTTTAACCCCCAGCCATGTCATGAAGCATCACACAGAGCAGAAGCTTCACAAGTGGTGGGGCAGTGCTGTGATGGCTCCCAGCCTTTATCTAAGAGAGAGAGAGAGAGAGAGAGAGAGAGAGAGAGAGAGAAAGAGAGAAAGAAAGAGAGAAAGAAAAGAAAGAAAGAGGGGGTGGGGTGGGGCAGTGCTGTGATGTCTCTCCAGTGCCCTCTGGCTCCCAGTCTTTATCTGAAAGAGAGAGAGAGAGAGAGAGAGAGAGAGAGGGATGGGGGAGAAAGAAAGAAGGAAAATGGGAGAATTGAGCAGGATAAAGCTCTGGAGACCTTCACGATGCAGCTCTCCCTCCCCCCTCCTCCCCCCATCCTCACTTCTTCTTCCTGTCTAGCCAATACATAATAAGATAATTAAAAAACCAAATAAAAAAGTAAAAGAGTAGATCTTTTAGGGCCAGGTGGTGGCACACCTGATTGACAAGTGCACACATCACAATGTGCAAAGCAAAGACCTGGGTGCAAGTCCCCAGCCCCCACCTGCAGGGAAAAGCTTCACAGGTGGTGAAGAAATGCCTCAGGTGTCTCTCCCTCTCTGTCACCCCCTTCCTCTCAATTTCTGTCGGTCTCTACCCAAGAAATACATAAAGATAATTAAAAAATTTAAAAAAGAAAAAACAGATAACCCTGGTGATGAAAGTACAAAAAGAAGCAAACAAGGAAATGCCATATAGAAAAGACACAGTCAGATTTGCTTATTTATGAAAATCTCTTATTTCAAAATGAATATTGTGTTTTTTGGTTTAAAACCAAATTTGTGGGTTTTTTTTTTTTTGTATCTTGGACTGTGGAGAATTAAATGAGAATATTTTTTTGATAAGTAATGGCTCTTTTTTCTTAACTGCAAAATATCTAAAATGCACAGTGACTAAATTATTTGATTTCGCTTTCTTTTTTTTTATCTGCTAAGTTTCATAATGCCTTTTTTTTTTTTATAAGTAGCATTGCCCTTTTTTTTTTTTTTCTGTCCTGAGATCTAAGTTTTCAAGAGGCAATCTGAGAGGTCTGTTGCTTATAAGAAATTTAAAATGGGATGAGGGTCGAAGGTAGCTTACCTAGTAGAGTGCTCATGTCACAGTGTTCAGGGACAAGCTGTGTTAAGCTCCAGGTCCCGACTTGTAAGCAGAAAGCTTCATACGTGGTGAAGCATTTTCAGGTATCTCTTTTTCTCTCTCCTTCTTTATTTCCCTCCCTTCCCTATAGATTTCTCTGTCTGTCTCTATTAAATAAATAAAAATTAAAAAAACAACAAAAAAATTTTAGACAGCAAGTTTTGATCTTATTTGACATTCCCAATCATTATTCACAGATACTTGGCAGATTTTGCTGTTACAGTAAATAGAACTGATTTCTGAATTTCTTCTTCCAGTTTAGAGCTACATAAAGGAAGACCACTGACTTTTATATATTAATTTTGTAACCTGCTACCTTCCAATAGATGTTATTTACTTTTATTGAGGAGGAGTAATGGTTTACAGTACAGTTGTCCTGTGTTCTTCATATTGTATTCATATGCTTATATCCCAACTTTACATTGATTTAGTTATTTATGATAGAGACAGGGAAATTTTGAGATGGAAGGTAGAGGCAGAGAGGGAGTGCAGCATTGTTTCACAGTTTGTGGTGCTCCCCCTGCAGGTGGAATCTGTGTTCAATTTCCACTTGAACATATGCTTTCATTTCTCTTGGGCTTATATCTATCTATGACTGGAATTTCTGAACTATATGATAAATTTGTGTCTAACTCTTTAAGTAACTGCAGTACTGTCTTCCCAGTGATCATACGGCTGTGTGGCCCCATAATCATGTGTGAGAGTTTTCATTTCTTTATATCTTCATGACCCATTAATGTTTTATTTTGGACATATCCCTTTTTACTAAAGTTATTCTCTTTTAATTTTTGTTTATGTATATAAATCTTATATAATATATTCCCTTCTAGTGCTACCTAGTGTATCATTGCATGAAAATACAATAAGGGGAGGGAAGGGGAGAGGAGAGGCAAAGACCAGATCATTGCTCTGCTTTTGCCTAAGTTGGTGCTGGGTAGCTGGGAATCACACATCTGCATGTCCAGTGCTCTGCTGCTGAACCGCTTCCCTGGCCTCTGAGAGGTCTTACTAGTCAAAAGGCTGCCATATATTATTAAAAACGATTTCTACACAATATAAGAATATGAACTTTTTTGAGAAATGAGCAGAAGACGGCCTGTATTCTCATGTGATATTCTACGAAGTTTTATTGCTTCCAGGGTTATCACTGGGTATCGGTGCCTGCTCTACAAATCCATTGCTCCTGGAAGCCGTTTTTTGCCTTTTTTTTTTTTTTATAGGAAAGAGAGAAATTGAGAGGGGAGGGGAAGATAGAGAGGGAGAGAGAAAGACAGACACCTGCAGACCTGCTTCACTGCTTGTGAAGCGACTCCCCTGCTGGTGAGGAACCAGGGGGGCTGGAACCTGGTTTCCTGTGTGGGTCCTTGTGCTTCATACTATGTGCACTTAACCCGGTTAAGCCAGCCCCTATTTATTATTCTTAAAATTGTCTTAGGCGGTTTCAGAAATCAACCTCAGCATCTTGTACTTGCTTGTACCACTGAGCCACCTCCCCAGGCCAACCTTTTTCTGTTTTTTTTTTTTTTTAATGAAAAACAGATGTGGGGGACAGTGAGGGAGGGAGGGAGAGAGGGAGGGAGGGAGAGAGAAGAGAAGAGGGGAGGGGAGGGGAGGGGAGGGGAGGGGAGGGGAGGGGAGGGGAGAGGAGAGATAGAGATCTCCATCATTTGTGGAATTCTTTTTGCTGTTCCCATATGGTGTTTGTTAGATAGAATCTCAGCTTCATATAGGTGTTCTAACTCTGAGCCATCTGCCCTACTTTATCATAGTTTCACTATTTGAAATGTTTTTATGAAATTCTATTGACATAATTTTCGTTTCCCTTTTAATACAATACAAATTGCTCCACTTTCTTTGCTAAAGTCTTAGTAGACATACACTAATGCAATGTTGGTTTGTGCATCTACTCACTTCCTGTAGACGGATGTGGTGTTGTCCAGGTGGGGTAAAACTAGTCTAAAATTGATGGTGGATTTATTTGCTAACTAGGTATATGTACAAACAACCTAGGACTTTATACTTTAAACTGCTGTATTATCTGTTATGCATATTGTGTCATAATTAATCTTTGAGAGGGGTTGGGTGGTGGTCCAGCTGTTGAAGAATACAGTGTGCATGGACCTGGGATCAAGCTCCCAGTCCCCACCTGCGAAGGGAAAGCTTCGTGAGTGGTAAAGCAGTACTGCACGTATCTGCCTCGTTTCCTCTCTATCTCTACCTCCCTTCTCAGTTTCTCTCTGTATCTAGTAAAGAAATAAATAAAAAAAAAATCTAAAAACATTTAAAAATCTACTTGAAAGCATGATGATTAACTATGTGAAGATGCTAATAGCAGTACAAAGTATTGAAAACAGTCCTCCAAACCCCAACTACTCTACTGTCAGTGCAGAGAGACAGCGTCACTTTATTTCTTTCACTCTCATTTTAAATGCCTGTTTACTTAATTGTGTGGATATGATTTGTTATACTTCCTAATAATGAATATTTAGGTTACTTCCACTAAGTAGTATTTCAAGTAAGGTCAATGTATGTATAATTCTGCACACTGGCCTTTCAATAAAACCAAGAAATAAAATTGTTGGGTCAGAGATTAAATAGATGTAAATTTTTGTGCATCTTTCTAAGTTGTCTTTTAATAAGATGCTGTCATTCGTCCTTCCCCAGTGGTAGATGATAGTATGTGAATCCCCATAATTTTAATCGTGCTGTGTGTATCACTGTTTCTAATCTTTACTAATTCAGAAGACACCTGGGTCCTTGCCCGTTATAACAATGCTCTCAACCAGGTGCACCACCATGCCAGCCCCATACTATTTCTTTAATAGCTTTTTTGGTTGTTGTTCATCTTCTTTTTCTAGTGGGATGACAATCTTTTTTTTTTGCTTTTGTTGTAAAAACTTCTTATGCTAAGAATATTTACTTTTGTTACGTAGATTAAAAATATTTTTCCTGTTTAGATTTCATATTTATGGTGTTTTCTACTGTACAGAAATTTTAAGTTTTCTGTAGTTTAACTTATTACTTAAAATATTCTTCATAGCCGGCCACATTTCAAGATTATAAAATACTCTATCATATTTTAAGTTATGTTAATGACTATTTCTTATGCTTAAAATTTTAATCCATCTTTGCATCTATCTTATATAAAAAATGAGTGAGAGATCCACTAATCTTGCTCTCTGACAGACTTTATCATCATCTAGTGTACTTTATCTCATAATTTGAGCCTCTTATTTAGATGTTTTCTTTGGCAATTCTATATGCAACTTCTATATTCTTTTATTTGTAGTTTTTGATGCATTTTAATGTTAGACTTGTTTCTCCTTTACTGAAAAGGCAGCACACTATACAGATTAAAGTCAATGATTTTGTAATTTAGTACTTTAATGTGAGAGCTCTGACAAGTTATTTAACCTTTTTATGTCTCTTTCGGGTGAATAATAAAAGTATATGTCTTGCTTCATTAATTGTTCTTGAAAACAATGTTTTCAGTATTTGATCTTTCTCTCTCACCAATGTATGAATGTGCAGTTATAGTTTCTATCTTTGAAAAAAAATCTTTGGGGGCTGGCCAGATAGCTGACTTGGATAATGCACTACTTTGCAATGTGTGACTCAGGGTAACTCAGTGGGAGTTTGTCCAAAGGAAACAGCTCCTACAGAAGAGATCTTTGTATACCGATGTTCAGGGCTGTACAGTTTGCATTGGCGAAAACTTGGGAGCAACCAGATGTTCAGTGACAGATGAGTGACAAAGAAAGGTGTTGTATATATAAACAGTGGAATGCTACTCAGCTGTTAAAAATGACAAGATCATCTCTTCTGTATCATCTTTGATGGAACATGAAGATATCATGACAAGTGTGATAAACAAAAAATGGACAGATACCAAATGATTTCACTTATAAGTGGAACTTAAGGTATAAGGACAGAGAGGGAAATCACAAAACAAAACTTGGACTGGGTGTGTTCTGTTGCTCTGAAGCAAAGGACTTTGGGATAGGAAGGAAAGGAAAGGGATGGAGGGAACCTTGAGGTCCTGTTGCATGATACACACGGAGATTAGAAACTACCATATATCAGCAACTGCACCATAAAACAATAATCCCCCAATAAAAATGAAAAACAAAAACAAACCCAACTCCTTTCTCGGATCAGCTATTGACCCAGCCCACTTTTCCTTTTAAAGTAAATCTCTGAAGAATTTTTATATTTGCTGTTTCTAATTGTTCTCCTTCACTTTGCTACTAAACTCATTAAATTTAGGGCAAAAGTTGGGGTAATACTAGTCCACTGCCTTAAACCTGCTCTTGTCACAGTCTCTGCTGACTTGAAAGTCACTGTATTTTGTGGTCCTTTCTTGTCCTTCCTTGGTACAATGTTGCAGGCATCTGATGTGTGCCTCTTCTTGCTGTATTCTCTAGCATCTTGTGCTCTTGAATTTCTTTGCTCCATTGGTTGACCATTTAGTGCATTCATCTGATTCTTCCTATTGTGACCTACCATTCAAGTTGGGAGGTGTTGATGTTCAGTTACTTGTTTGTCTATCTATATTCCTTTCCTTGTGATTTCAGCAATCTCATGTGTTTAGACACCAAGGAAATCTATTGAATTCTAAGTTTCTAGTTCCACTTAGTGGACATCAGCAGGTAGAGCTGTTCAATTTTTATCTCAAACTTAGAATAAAAACTGAACTCCTGTTTGTCTTCCAAACTTATCTCACATTAGTCTCCTGATAGCAGTTCTCTTTGATCCCTTGATAGCAGTTCTGTCATCCCAGTAGCTCAGATAGAAATAGTGGAGTCATCCTTTGCTTTTCATGATCTGTAAGGCAGCTGTTGAGGATATGCATATATGTCATACGTAAGAAGTAATGAACTACATTTTAATAAGTTCTTTGTGTGTGTCTCCATGTAAAAAGTGTACAGCCTATTAGAATCAATTTGTTTCCTATAAATTTTAACTATTCTCTTGTCTCACTATATTGGATAATAGGTTCATGTGTTGACATTTAACTTCTAATACCTAATTTTGACATAAATGCTAAACGGTTATGCAATAAGTATTTAGTAACTCCTAAATTACTTGAGATAATTATTTCCCCAGGGCTAGTATACTATAAAGTCTGCTTTTCCTAGAAAGTGTTCATGTACATCATATGTAAAATGAAATATTGATTAATAGAATTTTTATAGTACCTGTAATTTTAGAATTTTAAACTCTGAGAATTACATTGATTTTTTTTTTCCAAGTGCATTTGTATTCTCTTTTAGAATTACTTTATTCTTAACTGTATTGGTTTAGAAGGTTAGATTCTAACGAAAAGTAGATTTGCTTAGGAGTAACTTGGGCTGAAAAAAAAGTGCTGCTTCATTCAGACTTTTAGCTGTTTTCTCAGTGACAAAGAACATTAGCTCTAGGGCCAGTCAGGTAGTTCACTTGTATAGTGTGTCTACTTGGTCATACTCACAACCCGGGTTTGAACCATATGACCACTGTACTGGAGGGAGCTTTCGTGCTGTGGTATCTTTCCTTCTCTCTCTGTCTCTGTCTCTCTATCAAAAAAAAAGTAAATTTCAAGCAGTGACGCCCCCTTGATGATAAGAAAACAAAACAAAACAGGAGTATTAGTTTTAGTTTTTTAATCCTATAGGAGAGCCTTAGTTTATCTTAAATTTAAAGTAGAACATTTTCCTCTTTTTGAAAATATTCTTTTCCTAAATTAAGAATGAGTAGATTTTAATAGTTAAAGGGACATTTCAAGAAGGCACATCAAACCTATTCTACTTACCTTTAAGTTGTTACCAGTAGGGGCCAGGCAGTGGCACACCTGGTCAAATGCATACATTATGCGCAAGGACCCAGGTTCAAGTTCCTGTTCCCCACCTGCAGGGGGAAAGCTTCACAAGTGGTGAAGCAAGGCTGCAGGTGTCTCTTTCCATCTCTCTCTCTCTCTTTCTCTCTCTTTTTTCCTCAAGCTCTCAAGCTTTTTCCAATAATAAATAACTAAATAAAGATTTAAAAATTTATAGTGGTCTGGGAGGTCCCTCAGTGGATAAAGCACTGGATTCTCCATTTCTTCCAGATTCTCTAGCTTGGTGGCATATAGTTCTTTATAGAAGTTTCGCAGGATTCTCTGGATTTCTGTCGTGTCAGTTGTGATATCTCCTCCATCGTTTACAATTCTATTAATTTGAGTCTTCTTTTTTGTTTGGTGAGTCTGGCTAGGGGTTTGTCAATTTTGTTTAATCTTTCAAAGAACCAACATTTGGCTTCATTGATCTTTTGTATGGTTCTTTTATTTTCGATGTTGTTTATTTCTGCTCTAACTTTAGTGATTTCTGTCCTTCTGGTTGCTTTAGGGTTCCTTTGTTTCTCTTCTTCTAAGTCCTTGAGGTGTGCAGTAAGGTCGTTCATTTGAGCTTCTTCTTGGTGTTTAATATGTGATTGTATGGCTATAAGTTTCCCTCTCAGTACTGCTTTCGCTGTGTCCCAAATATTTTGATAGGTTGTGTCTTCATTTTCATTTGTTTCAAGAAACATTTGAATTTCCTGCTTGAGTGAGTCTCTGACCCAGTGGTTCTTAAGGAGTATGTTGTTTAGTTTCCAAATTCTGTGACTTTTAATAATTTTCTGTTTGTTGTTAAATGTTAGTTTTACTCCACTGTGGTCTGAGAAGATACTTGGGATGATTTCAGTGCTCTTGAATTTATTGATGCTGTCTTTGTGGCCTAACATGTGGTCTATCCTTGAGTATGTGTTATGTGGATTTGAAAAGAAGGTGTATTCCAGTTTTTTGGGGTGAAGGACTCTGAAAATGTCCAAGAGGTCTAGTCTGTCAATCTCTTCATTCAATTCTCTTGTATCTTTATTGGTTCTCTGCTTTGTTGATCTGTCTAGGTGTGAGAGTGGGGTATTGAAGTCTCCCACTATTACTGTATTACTACTGATATATTTTTGAAATTCTTTCAGTAGGTGCTTAATGTATTTAGATGATCCCTCATTGGGTGCATAGATGTTAATAATTATTAAGTCTTCTTGGCTGATTGATCCTCTAATCATTATGTAATGTCCTTGCCTATCTTTTATTACTTTATTTAATTTAAAATCTATCGTGTCTGAGATGAGAATGGCTGTTCCTGCCCCTTTTTTGTGGTCCGTTAGCCTGTATGATAGTTTTCCATCCTTTCACTTTAAGTCTGTGTTTATCTTGTTGTGACAGATGGGATTCTTGCAAGCAGCATATGGTTGGGTTATGTTTTCTGATCCATCCCCCCACCCTGTGCCTTTTGATGGGTGAGTTTAAGCCATTGACGTTTATTGATATTATGGATTTAATGTATTGTAGTGCCATTGTTCTAAAAAAAATTTTTGTTTGCTCTGATATATTGCAAGTATTATAGTGATGTTCTTGTTTATAAGAAGTCTTTTAGAACCTCTTTCAGGGCTGGTTTGGTGATGGTTACCTCCTTTAACTGTTGTTTGTCTAAGAAGGTTTTGATCCCTCCATCTAGTTTGAATGAAAGTCTAGCAGGATATATTATCCTTGGTTGAAACCCTTTTTCATTCAGGGCTCGATAGATATCTTGCCATTCTCTTCTGGCTTTTAGAGTTTGAGTGGAGAAGTCTGCAGATAATCTTATGGGTTTTCCCTTGTATGTGACTTTTTGTTTCTCTCTTGCAGCCTTTAGGATCCTTTCTTTATCCTTACTTCTTCTCATTGTGACTATGGTGTGTCTTGGTGTTTTCAGGTCTGGGTTGATTCTGTTTGGTACTTTCTGGGCCTCTTGAATCTTGATGTCCTTTCTGTTATTCAGGTCTGGGAAGTTTTCTTCTATTATTTCCTCTAGAATGTTTGCTTCCCCTTCCTCTCTTTCTTCCTCTGGCAGGCCAATTATACGAATGTTACTTCTCTTGAGATCATCCCATATGTCTCTGTTGTTGTTTTCAGTGTCTCTCAATCTCTTTTTAAGCTCTTTCACTTCTTTCTTCATTTTCTCTAACTCATCCTCTGTCTGACTAATTCTGTTTTCTGCTTCTGTCAGTCTGCTTTCCCTTGCCTCAGCTTCTTTCTTCATTACAGCTATTTCAGCTTTCAGTTCTCTAATTGTCTCAAGATAATCAGTATTTTCCTTGGGGGTCTCAACTGTTGTTTCCCTAATACTGGCATTCCTTTCCTCCAATGTTGTTTTCATTTCTGTGATTAATAAGTTTATTATTGTTTGCATACTTTTCTTATCTATGGTTACTTCTGACTGATTTGTAGTTTCTTCTGGGCTCTTGTCTTCATTCATTGGAGTAGCAGTTTTATTTGTTTTTGATTTACCCATTTTTTTGATTTATGTGATTCTTTTTTTTTTTTATATGCTCTGTTGTTCCTCAGTTGTTGTGTCTTGAGTACAAGCAACACTGTACTAAATACCTTTATGATAATTGCACTCACCAACCTCAGGAATTACAGTAGCAACTGAAGCAAGTATTGAAGCAGTTTAATCGTTACCATTTAGCCAAAAAATTTCTCCAGTCCGTGAAAAAATAGTAACCAAATCCCAGTGAATAAGAGGAAAGAAAGAGAGGATAGCAAGAATAGACAGTTATGCAAATCTACTATCCACTGTATATTCTAGGGGTAACAAGAGGGGAAAGGGAACTAGAGCAGAGATACACACATAGAGAGTCCACTCTGAGTCAGATTTCTTCCCCAAAATAATTCACAAATTCAGAAAGACAAAGAAGAAGGAAGAAGTGTATGACAAGATAAAAAAAAAAAGAAAGAAGGGACAAGAGAGAGAAAAGGGAAAAGATAAGAAAAAGAGCTGTAATTAAAGAGCAGTGAAAGGAAAGTTTTTTTTATTACTTTATTTTAAATTTAATTTAATTTTTTTGATTAGCTAGGAGGGGGAGGGAGGGGAGAGTCTGTAGAGGAGGTAGGATTAAGGAGACAAGTTCCTCCCACAATAGGTAAGATGCCCACTACCTTAGCAATGAAATATATGCTAAGAGTTAATTCTGATCAACCTAAAGGGGGGAGGGGAAAGATATATGCCTTTATATAATATTAATAGTAAAATAGAGCAGGGTAAAATAAAATAAAAACCCTGTCCCAGATTACCTCAAACCTTGTGATCAGAGGCAGCTGATTGTTAAGAATGAGAAAGAAAAAAAACTACCTCAGGACTAGACAAGGATAGCTGAAATAGACAGTCATGCAAATCTACTATCCACTGTATATTCTAGGGGTGGCTAAAGGAGGAAGGGAAGTTGAGCAGAGACACTCACAGTGAGAGTCCACACTGAGTCAGAATTCTTCCCCCAAATAATTCACAAATGTGTATCAGTGAATTCAAAAAAGCACACTGTTTGGTGGTGTGGGGGCTGTAGGATTAAGGAAGAAAGGATAACAAGAATGAGAAAAAGAAAAAAAAAAGAAAGAAAGAGAGAGAGAAAGAAGAAAAAGGTAAGAAAAAGAACAGTCATAAAAGAGCAGTGAAAGGAAAGGGTTTTTAAAAAATTTATTTATTTTTAATTATTTAATTAGCTATGCGGGGTGAGGTGGGGGGGTTGGCTACTTAGAAAGAAAAAAGGCCAGAGGTTTCAGAAGGGTATAGACTGAGAATGAATGATACTCCCTGGTGGGACAGGAATTTGGTAAAGACAGAAGCTCAGCAGGGGAGCCTGCTAGGAGCTGGTCCCCAGGGACTGGTTATGGGGGGGGGTAAGGGGGAGGAGGTGTGCTTAATAATTAAAAGGAAAAAAATTATTTTCCCTTTTTTTCTACTCTAATTGTTAACCCAAATTAAGTTATAGTCACCTCCTTGGTGTCACCGCTAGGACCCCTTATTTACTTGCAGAAAATCCTACCGTTTCCAGGAGATGTGGTCAGAGCTCAAGCCACTAGCAGCTTCTCAGTCTGCCATCTTCCGGGAACGCCAAAGCACTGGATTCTCAAGCGTGAGATCCCAAGAGATTCTCAAGAGTTCAATCCCCAGTAGCACATGTACCAGCGTGATGTCTGATTCTTTCTCTCTCCTCCTATCTTCCTCATAAATAAATAAATAAATAAATTCTTACAAAATTATATAAAAAGTTGTTACCAGTGCTAACTTTTTTTTTTATGGCAAAGAAAGGATCCCATATTATACAGGAAGAAAACATTAGAATGTATTTAGTGCTTGTAGTAAAGTTTTAATTGTTGGGAAAAGGAACTTGATCACCTTATTCTACTTACTCTGGGATAAAATTTTTTTCTGGGAATTAGCAGTTGTTAACTAAATATGACTTGGATCAATCCTTTCCACTGTTAAGGTTTTGGGTTCTGTATTAGATAGGATCATTTTGTAACAGGAAAACATACTAGTGAGTTGTGCATGTTGATGCTAGTTCTGATCAATTTTTTTATATTTATTTTCCCTTTTGTTGCCCTTGTTGTTTTTCATTGTTGTTGTAGTTGTTGTTGTTGTTGTTGTTAGTTCTGATTAATTTGCTTGGAACAGTGTTTGTATGCCTATTACCTTGCCTATTTCTATAAATATGCATTAATTTTTTTTTAAATTGCCTTTTTCTTTTATTGAGATGCTGGGCTCAAATTCATTGCATTAACTATTATGCATTAATTTTTATTTCTCTTAAAATTGTTGCTGATTTAGTGGATTAAATCAGAACACTGAAAATAAGTCAGGTATCATTGCATTATAACATTGTTTAGATATATAGCATTAAAATTATATTTAATTAAAAAAATTTTTTTTTAATTTTTAAATTTTGTTTTTTGCCTCCGGGGTTATCTTTTGGGTTCGGTGCCTGCACTAAGAATCCACTGCTCTTGGAGGCCATTTTTCCTATTTTGTTGTCCTTGTTGTAGTTGTTATTGTTGTTGTTGGATAGGACAGAGAGAAATCGAGAGAGGGGAAGACAAGGAGGAGAGAAAGACCCCTGCAGACCTGCTTCACTGCTTGCGAAGTGACCACCACCACCCCCCCACGCCTCCCACTAGTGGGGAGCCGGGGCTATAACCCGGATCCTTACGCCTGTCCTTATGCTTTGTGCCACATGCGCTTAACCCGCTGCACTACCGCTCAGCCCCTTATTTTAAACTTTTTTTTTTTTTTTAACTAGAGGATTGCTCGACTCTGGATGGTGCTGGTGGTGGAATTGAACCTGGGTCCTCCGTGCCTCAGGCACGAGTCTGTTATCTTGTATAGCTCCTTAGAATTTTTATAGAAATTTACTATGATAGCTCTCACCACACCAAGTAAAAGTCTCTAGGGTAGAAATTGGGCATGTTCAGCCTGGTGTAACCTTAGACAAAATATTCACTTCCTAGTCATCTAGTTAGCAAACTTTATTTCTGTGTAATCATGGGGATAAATCTCATTTTTCTATTGCCTGTAAACCTAGGGTCATTGTCGGCACCGGTAGGAAACTATCTTTGCTTAGGGACCCTGTCTTCCAAGTTTACAGTGGTAGCAAGTTGAGTCCTTTGTTGCTTTACTTTTATTATTTTTTAATACTGTATATTAATACCATTCCCGTCACAAAAGGCTAGTGTCCCTACTCCTACCCCCCTATAGGGAAGCTAAAAATCTATTCTCACTCTCCACCCAGATTTTAATTAATTTATTTATTTTTACTTTGGTGCAATACCTCAAACTCAGTCACATTCTGCTTTGCTTTTTTTTAAAAAAAAAAAAAAAACTCATAATACCTTTCTTTCTAGTACCTGTTTTATTTACTTATAGAATCTTTCTTTCTGGATAACAGGATTTGATTGGGCCCGCCCAGATAACCTCTTCATTTCAGAGTCTAGAATCACACCTAGTTTATGTAGTCTGTTCTGCCATTTAAGATAACATTTTTGGAAGTCCAAGGTATTAAGGCAGAGGCATATTTTAGGGAAAGTTGGTGCATTACTTTATGTCCCACAGCTCATTTATCTCTTAGGAGTGTTCTTTTTAAAAACTAAATTATGTGATTATCCAGTTTTCGGGTTGAAATTTAAAAATGCAAATAAAAACCACAATTCAAGTTTCTCTCTTTTTTTTTTTCTTCCAAATTTAATATATTTTAAATAAGTCTACGCCCATCTTCATCGGGAAGCAATCACAGAAGCCAGACCTTCCGGGCGTCGGTGGTAGTGCAGCAGGTTAAGTGCACGTGGCACAAAGTGCAAGAACCAGCGTTAAGGATCCCTGTTTGAGCCCTGGCTCCCCATCTGCAGGGGGCAGTCCCTTCACAGGCGGTGAAGCAGGTCTGTAGGAGTCTGTCTTTCTCTCCCCCTCTCTGTCTTCCCCTCCTCTCTCAGTTTCTCTCTGTCCTATCCAACAATGACGACATTAGTAACTACAACAATAAAACAAGGGCAACAAAAGGGAATAAATAAATATTAAAAAAAAAAAAGAAGCCAGACCTTCCACCTTCTGCATCCCACAATGACCTTGAGTCCATACTCCTAGAGGGTTAAAGAACAGGAAACGTATCAAGGGAGTGGATGGGATACGGTGGTGGCAGCTGTGTGGAGTTGTACCCCTCCTATCATATGGTTTTGTCAGTGTTTTCCTTTTATAAATAAAATAATAAAAAAAAGGAAAAAGCAAGCCAAAACGCCAAAAAAATTAATATAAAATAAAAATAAAACTGAAAAAAAGTCCATTATTGAAGCCTATTATTCTTGAGACTTTTTTAGTGTTTAGTGATAAAATACAGGTGAGTCCTGAACTTGCAGAATCTTGATTTGCTCTTGTTTTTGGCACTCTGATTAGTCTCTTACATGGGGAGAAGTTGTTGAGACAGACTTTTTTTCTGCCATTACCATTAAACTTCATTTCATACTAAAGAAATAACTGGGCATTGCTTTCATCTAAACAGCTGCTGATTTTTTTTTAAATATTTATTTTATTTATTTATTCCCTTTTGTTGCCCTTGTTGTTTTATTGTTGTAATTATTGTTGTTGTCGTTGTTGGATAGGACAGAGAGAAATGGAGAGAGGAGGGGAAGACAGGGGAGGAGAGAAAGATAGACACCTACAGACCTGCTTCACCGCCTGTGAAGCGACTCCCCTGCAGGTGGGGAGCCGGGGTTTGAACCGGGATCCTTATGCCGGTCCTTGTGCTTTGCGCCACCTGCGCTTAACCCGCTGCGCTACAGCCCGACTCCCAAGCTGCTGATTTTTTTCCAGAAAGGGAGTTATTATATTATACAAATAGTTTTATAAGTACAGCTGCCTTTTAATAAAGTACTTGAATGTTTCTCTTTCATATTTTTGAAATTTGTATTTATTAGATTAAACTATACTTAGTGAAGAAAGCAATTAGGTATATTATATCTATCTAAAGGCCAAATTGCCATTTGTTTCTGCTCTTCAATTTTAATTTTTAGTCCAGAATTTTCTCCAAAGCACAAAATATAATTTGTATTCAAATGGATTAATTTGCTCTTTGGACAATCTAAAGAAATATCAATTTAGGATTTTTTTATCTGATATTTTAATAGCTAAGTAAATATTTGATACTTGGTAATTTTACATAATTGTATCCTTAATTTAATAGTTAACCCATCCGAGTTTTGTAAGTAATGCAGTAGACAAAACCAGTGCTACATACCTCTAGAGTTAATTTTTCATTCGGTTTACAATGCCAGTTTTACACTCCATTTGCTGTCAGTGAAAATGTAGGCGGCAGACATACCACATATTTATCATCACCACGCTCACTATATCACACAGGAAAAGTACATTGATATGTCATACAGAAAGTCTAACACACATAAACAACCACTTAGCATTTTAAAGAACATATCTGACTTATTGATTAGCTTAAAAAACTTTTAGTAGGTTGAGACACCCACGGAGAGTGCATACATGTACTTATTTCCCAGAACAAGTGCTTCTTGTGCTGGTGAATGAGCATACCATACCTCCTCTTTATTTGTAGTGATGGAGACCAAACCTTAGAAAGCTTTTCTTTTTCCATTGGAATCCCTAAATCTTGACACAATTTAAATTATTCCCAGGGTTCTTCAGATAAAGTGTGCTGTGGAATACAAGTCTTAAAATCCTTATGCATTTATGTTTCATGTTTTGAATTCTGAAATTTTATGCTGTTGTTTTTCTGTGTTCTAGGTTGCACTGGTGGAAGGGGTGGGAGATGGGTATTTACAAATCAAGGTAATATTAAACTATAATATATAGTTTACGTATGTAACTGACCTGACCCAGAAAATAGTAGTTAATACAGATGTGAAAAGTTGGAAGGAGTAATATCTATATGATTTCAGAGTCAGGAAGTTTAGAATGTAAAATGTCATGGTATTTTAATTTCTATAAAACAATGCTGTGAAAAGTTAAAATTTTCCTACTTTCCTTGTACACTGTATTTCCCTTTCTGGTTGATATCATTAATATTTCCTCTCTGAAAAATAAAAGCAAAATACTTAAAATTATGTCACTTTGTAGTAATTGCTTTTCCTCCACAGATTTCTTATGGGATTTAATGGCTCTCAGTGCTCCCTCTCCTCCTCATCCTTGTCCTCTTCTTCAGTGTTTGTGTTCAGAATCCTGTTTTTACTCTAACCTTCTGTTCCTCTATTTTAAAAAAATATCATCAAGAAATGACTTAGGTCGTCAGTTTAAATTATTTCTGAACTAGGAGTTTAACTTATTTCTGAATTGATCCATCTGTAGCCAAGGTATACACAAATTATTAAAAAATAAAACATTGCCTAAGTCAATATATATTTGTTGCCGGAGGTGGAAGATATTCTTCTCAATCTTGTTGTACCAGTTGTCCTAAGGAAAGCATTAGAGAAAAGCATTAGAATAACTAATAATAGTGACTAAAGAAGATGCAATGGTTGTTGTGTCCCATACCGCTTGTAACTGCCCAGTTTTGACAAGGTGATCCTTAAACACCAAGAACAATCTTGTAACATTCCTATTCTGCGTGTTCTAATTCACAATTTTAATAGCTTTTATTTTTGTCCTGTGTATTTATTTTGATCATCTATAGCTTATGTACTTTGCTCCCACAACTGGAGCTCATGTCCATTCCAGTCTATGAAATCTTCCTGAACAATATGGTTCACATAGTTTTCTTATGAGCAACTATTTTTGCTCTGTTAGTAGTTATAAGGCACTTTTTTGTTACTTATTTTAATTTTATTAGTGACTTAATATTGATTTACAAAATTATCAAATAACAGGAGTATAATTCTGCACTGTATCCCTATTACCTCTGCTGGAAGCTACAGTAGTTTTTCCAAGGTCACAGATATAGGTTGACTATTATTGCTATAACTTTCCTTTTATATCTACATATATATATATATATTTATATATATATATATATATTTGCCCATCTTTTCCATGGTCACGTCTTTTCTTCCTTTCCAAGTCACACCTACACTACTAATACTTCCAGATGTCCTGCTTTTTCCTCCTCTCTCTCTGGGTCCTGATGGAGTTGTAGTTCAGAGCCCTCTGTTCGTCTTCCCCCATCATTTCTCCCCTTCTGGGAGTATGGACCAAAATTCTTTAGGGGGATGCAGAAGGTGGAAGGTCTGGCTTCTGTAATTGCTTCTTCACTGGACATGGGCATTGGCAGTTCAATCCATACCACCAGGCTGTTTCTTCTTTCCCTGTGGAGTTGGGGTCCCAGGACACATTGGTGAGGTTGTCTGCCCAGGGAAGTAGGGTTGGCATCATGGTAGCATCTGAAACTTAGTGGCTTAAAGGTGGTAAAGCAGGACAAAATGATTCATGAACAGGAGCCAAAAAGTAGGAGTAGAACAGAGAAGACTAGAGATCTCAGGGTGGAAAGAAATGCGGACACCTATTTTAGCTGTGTTCTTAGGGGCCTATAACTTTCATCGTTTTTGCTTGAGTTTGACAGCTAACATGGAGTTGGACAAAAATATTGTCTGAGAAGATAGTGTCAGAGGTGAGAAGGGGGCTAGAAAGTTGGATTAGTGCAGAGAGTAGCTCCCAGTCTTGAAGAAAATCTATGAATATAATTAACTGTTGACCCCATCAACCAAGGCCCTTATATTTATATTTAGCATAGGAGCCTGTGTAACCTCTGAGTCCCTGTCAGTCTGAACTCACAGTTCATGGTGACAGCTGGGGACATTCTAAGCTACACATTTTTGGACTAGTCTTCCTGAGTGGCAGAGTAGAATGATCCAGCCTCCCGGAGGTTTGTTGCTACATTATAGGGAGGACAAGTTTCTGTAGTGAACCATGAGAGGGCTTATGATGATGTTCCTAATGGAAGTGACTAGCCATGGTGGAAAGAGGAATCTATTAGAGATGAGGTCCCATCATATCTTTATGGGAATCCAAGAATTCCCTAACTAGGGCCACAGATGATGGGGTGGTCTTATATTGACCAAAAAGCCAGCATTAGGTGAGCCAGTCACTTGCCCCATGAGACAGTTTCTACTTAAGATTTCTGCACTATATTAATTAACTAATTAATTCAGAACTCTACCACTGTGGGCTCACTTTTTCAAACAAACAAACAAAAAAAAACAAGGGAAGAGAATGAAAGATACCACATCAGTGAAACTTTGTGCAGTTTTGTGGGCACTAGGCTCAAACTGGGGCATATGCATGACTTACTATCCAGGTGAGGCATATGTTACACCACAACTGTTGTTTATAATAAACTCTAAGTTGCTAATGGGATTGTTTAGGTACCAAGAGAGATGGGACAATATTGTATTTCTTTATATCGTTCATGAGGGTTAAATACAGATCATTTTCTGAAATGATACATTTAAAATTTCCCACTCATTATTTTATAATTGCTCTTGTCTCTAGCAAGCATGTTGACAAAAAATTAAACATAAATGGATTGGATCCTACTTTCATAATGGAGAGATAGATATTATGTAGCTAATTTAACTGTTCTTGTTTGATTATAATTGAGAAATGTGGTTTGCTACTTTTCTGACAAGCAAAAAGCCAAAATATTACCTTATTTTTTTCTGCAATGTCATTGCTATATACTTTTTTTTAATTTAAAATATAAAACATTTTAGGGCAAGTGCTCCTGAAATACAGGTTTTTGTTTGGTAAAAGTTAATTGTTCCTAAATATGCATAATGGTGACATGTTTTGTCTGTTAATTCAGTAGGCAAAACAGTAGAATGATTCATGTATTTTCATATTAAAACAGTTGAAGTAAATTTATATGCTGATTGTGTGGTATGTAAACTAATATGAAATATTTAAAAGAATGAAGATAGTCTTTAGACTCTTGACTATTAGATCTTCTTAGATAACCAAGTTTTCTTTCATAGTCAATTAAGATTATATTAAAATTGAATACATTATTAAGATATATTATTTAAGCTTTAAGTGTTTTTTCCAGTGGCTTGAACAACATTGTATATTTCCTAGGTAAGATTTTTTTTGAATAATAACCACAGAAAAGTTAATATTTGTAAGAATAGCAAAGTATGCAATGAGACGAAAAATTATTGTATTTGCAAATTTAAAACCATAATTTACATAAATGTTATAGTTAGGAACATTATGAAATGTGTAAATATGCCTTCTCTATTCTCAGTCCTGTAATGCCATTCTCTGTCCAGTGGGAGATGAAGAGTGATGTTGAGACTGATGTTTAACCTATTATAACAGCTTAAAAAAAATTAAATAGCATTGTTGCAAATATGAGGAGGGAAAAAGAGTATTTATCTCCATTAAGTGACATAAAAAGCCTTAGTAAGAATAACAGGCTGGTGGGTGTGCATTAAGAAGTGAAATCCCTAAATTCAGACGCTAATTATAAGTACAAGGACAATTGCCTCCCACATACTTAACTGTAGTATATTTTCTTTAGTCAAAGTGTAATTCAGATTTCTTAAAGTGCTGGTTATGACTTTTATTTTTCCACTTTCCTCAGAAATCTATATTTTAAAAAGACAATAATGATGAGCCAGCCTGTGCTTCTGGAGGATACACATAAATGGAGTGTTTAAGCAAACACACACCGATGATTCACTAGGTGGTCTTTGTTGGGCTCGTTACCTGCCTTCTTCCCATTAGTCAAAGATTAAAATTATTTAAAGATATTTGAGCACAGTTTTATTGCTGTGGTATTTCACAGATTCAGATTGTGAAAGACTGCATTAGTACCAATATTAATAGTTTATTTCTATTATAATTTTAAAATATTTAAAATAGGTGGCCTCTAGTATCTTGTGTTAAATTGAAATATTGCCTTTTTTTTTTTTTTTTACAGTTTTGATGTTTTTAGTTATCTTAGAAAAAGAAATTTCTTCTGCATTTCGACACTACCCTTTAATGATGGTTTTGTAATATGTCCATCATCATTGAATAGTAGGTAGTATAAAAATGCTGTTCTTAGAAGGTAGTTGACTTTTAAGTGGTACAGTACCAGAGAAAGTGTTATAGACTTAAATTACTTTTAAAACTTTGTTTTTAGAAATAAAAGCACAAAACCCTTTATAATCTTGCCACTTTTTCTTCTTAGGTATGCTTTTTTATTTAGCTTTTAGTGACTTGTAATTTAAGATCACAGTTATTAGGTGTATTTCTGCATTTTATATATCGCTCCCAGATGCTACAGTATTAGTTTTTATCACTGCATATTTTATGAAATGTCAGCCTTCTGTTGGCTGTTCACGCAGCATTGTTAGTGATCAAAGGCACAACATAAAGGATAGGAATCTAAACAGTTGGCTTATCTTTGTCCTTCACTGTGACAAAAAAGCTGTAAAATTTACTTTATTATAGAAATCGAATAAAAGGAGTATTCAATGTGCAATGAAAGAATGAATGTCTGTTTTTTAGTGAAACAGTCTCAAGGGTTTTTAATATTAAGAAACTGAATTATAAAGAGAGATACTCTCTAATTTTATACTCCTCCTTCATAATGAACGAAGGTAATATGTTATGTGTAATGTGATACTTTACTCAATGGTAGCTTTCTGTCTGGGAGAAGTCACATACTTTATGATAACACAAGAGGTTATGTCATTTAAATGCAATTTATTCAAAATACTTTTCAGAACCAGAAGTTGATACCTTTAGTATGTTCAGTGTTTCAGATATATGTGATCTGGCTTATTATTTCTTGAATTGACTTTCTATGTAGTTTAAAACTTTATTTCACACATTAAAAAAATCTTTTCTACTTTGGTTCAATGATTTCAATATCAAGGTAGCAGTACAGAATAGGGAGAACTCCTCAAACCTGGAATAAAAACTCTTAAGGATAATTTTGAATAATTTTAATCAGCTGTTATGGATGCCCGCCACAGCAGTTAGTTCAATAAATTTTATGTTTTGGGATGTTTTATTAAAAGGCGCTGCTGAATTCAGTAAATTATTGAGAAAGATGTTGGCTTTGTAATATATGCTTTTATAAGGTGGAGGCAAGGCAGTAATATTCTGTCTATACTTAAGTCTATATAGTTGAAGGTAATTTATGATCACCCCACAAGTCAGTGTGTTTATGTGACATTGATGTGGATATTTGGATGTAGAAGTAAAATTAGGATTTAAACAAAACAGTGATTCATATCAATCTCTTCTTCTTTTTATTTATTTATTTATTTTACCTAGTGAGCATTTATTGAATTAACTTCAGTGAGTTTTATGAAAATTTAAAAAGATTCAAGGGTCAATCTTGTAATTTCTAATTTATTCAATCTTGACATATAACATTCACATATATGATTAGCAAGTGATATATTTAGAAACAAGAATCGTATAGTGACACTGGAGTTGGCATATTGCACCAAAGTAAAAGACTGTGGGGTCAGAGGGAGACAGAGTCCAAGTACTGGAAAAGGATGGCAGAGACCTGGTGGGGGCAGTACTGCCACGTGGAAAACTGAGAAATTCCATAATTGCTAGTACTGTAACATCACAACTGGAGTTAACTTTCTGTAATAATATCTTGGCAATTGATTTTACCAATTGTTATGCTGCTATTGATCCAATTTAAATTTCCTTTATTTTTTTCTTCTTTGAGGTAGGGTTTACATATAGTACAATCGATAAAGGGGTAGTAGTTTGATAGGTAAGTGGTAGAAAAATGAGTAGTCACATAGTATATAGATGTGTATCTTAAATAATTAAGTCATTTATAGCTTGTTTATTTCCATTTCTCTCATTGATTTAATTAGTGTTTTCCTCCTGTGTTTACTGAGAACTAAACCTGCCTTAGAATTTTAAAATGACGTGGGACAATGAATATTTTTCATAGACATTTTTACTATCTACATATTTAGTGGAATTTGGTTTTCTCTTTTTGCACTTTTTGTGCAAGATAAATTAGATGTGTATTCATTAAGAAATGACAAGCAGGTGATATTGCAAGGAGGCAATAGATTAAAAGAAATGAACTCTGAAACAAATGGATTAACATAATGAGGTGTGTAATAATTTAACATGTCCAGAAATGATAATTTAGAATACAAAATAATGTGGACAAAGCTTAAAATATCAAATTGTTTGATGAATAACAATCTCACTAATGTGAGATTGACTGACTAATGTCAGTCATTTTAGCTCTAGGAACATACTTAGCAGATGTAAATTGTTTAATTAGAAATGTACTTCCGTCCTTTTGAGAGCTATATGAAAAGTTGTATACCTTAAACTTGTTACAAAACTATGGATAAAGATTAACAGAAGCTTAAGGGTTTTTTGTTTTAAATGTTGGAGGTAGATTGGATTTGTGGTTTTCATAGGCACACCACAAATCTCTGCAATTTTCTGAATTCTCACAGGTTATACCAATTGGTTTCTAAGATTAGAATGAGTCGCAAGAGTCCAAAGGAGCTTTTGGAATTGACCCGACTTCATTTGGCCCACATAGAGTGGTTGGGGCTAATCTCAGTGAATCCCGAGACTAACTGTTAAACTAATTTGAGCTTGGAATGCAGAGAGTTGTTCTTCTTCTAGCTTTTGCCCTTCTTCCTTAGCCAGTCAACAGCGTCAGGTTGAGCCTGATGTAAAGTTTCGAGACCTCCTTTGAATCTGGAGAGGTGGAAGTCGTTGACTATGTGGGTCATAGTCTGTCTGTAGCCGCAGGGGCAGTTCAGGTCGTCTCTGGCTCCCCAGCGATGGAACATAGCGGCGCACCGGCCATGGCCTGTTCCATAGCGATTGAGGAGGGCCCAATCATAACGTGCTAGGTCAAAGCCGGGTTGACGCTCGCAGGGGTCTGTGATGAGGTGTTTGTTCTTTACCTCAGCTGACTGCCAGCTCTGTTTCCAAGAGACTGGAACAGAGAAGTTCAGTGTAGGCGTAGGGACCAGATTGGGTGATGAGATGTCAAGCGTTGAACAGGGTGGGTGAAGATATCCGTGTATATTGGCAGGTCCGGTCGAGCGTAGACGTGGGAAAGGAACTTAGATGATGCCGCATCCCGACGAATATCTGGCGGGGCGATGTTGCTAAGAACTGGCAGCCATGGAACCGGGGTGGAACGGATGGTTCCAGAAATGATCCTCATGGAGGAATATAATTTGGAATCGACCAAGTGGACATGGGGGCTACGGAACCATACTGGGGCACAGTATTCTGCAGTGGAATAGCATAATGCCAGAGATGATGATCGTAGTGTGGAAGCGCTCGCGCCCCATGAGGAGCTGGCCAGTCTTGCAATGATGTGATTCCTCGCGCCCACCTTTGCTGCAGTTTTTATGAGATGTTCGTGAAATGACAGAGTGCGATCGAGAGTAATGCCAAGATAGACTGGCTGGGCTTCATGCCGGATTCTCATATCGTCAAGCTGCACATTAAGCTCACGCGAGGCCGAGGCATGGTGTAGATGGAAAACAGATGATACCGTTTTTTGCAGTGCTAGGGATTAGTCGCCATTTTTTTACAGTAATCAGATATCAGAGACATGTCTTTCGTGAGTGTTTCCTCGAGGATGTCGAACTTGGATGCCTGAGTTGCACAGCAGATGTCATCGGCGTAGATGAACTTCCTTGAAGAAGTTTCTGGGAGGTCATTGATGTAAATATTAAATAGCGTAGGAGCCAGAACAGAGCCCTGGGGGAGGCCACTTGAGACAAGTCTCCATCTGCTAGACTTGTCACCCAGATGTACCCAGAATCTTCTGTTTTGGAGAAGAAACGATATAGTGTTGGCCACCCATGGAGGCAGGCATCTTGAGATCTTGACTAGGAGACCATGGTGCCAGACTGTGTCATAGGCTGCTGTGTGATCAACAAAGACAGCACCCATCTTTAAATTCTTCTGGAATCCATGTTCAATGTAAGTTGAGAGGGCCAGGGCTTGTTCGCAGGTAGATCTTCCTGGGCGGAAACCAGCCTGGGCGGGTGATAGGAATTTCTCTGTAAGAGGAGAAATACGTGGCAGAAGCAGCCTCTCAAGGAGTTTGTAACACACGGAGAGGAGAGAAATTGGTCTATAGCTGGCGGCCAGTGTTGGGTCTTTCTTTGGTTTCAAAACCGCTATAATCCTCGCACGACGCCAAACTTTGGGCATAGACTCAGTTTCCAAGATGTGGGACAGGAATGAAGCGAGCCACTTCTTTGCCGCGGGACCCAGGTTAAGGATGAGTTCTGGGGTGATGTTATCATAGCCAGCAGCTGTTCCCGGTTTAACCCTCTTCAAAGCGTCTTCCAGTTCAGACAGTGTAAAGGGAGAGAGTTTTGATGATGGACAAGATAACCGGAAGTGGGATGACCACTCATGGGAAATTTCTCTTTTCCAGACTGGGTCAATCTTAGCACGTCCTAACTTGAGTTAGGTGACTGGCCACTGAGTTTGGAGATACGGGAGGATGGGAGACGGGAGGGGATTGGCTACTGGCACCCAGACTGTGAAGAAGCTTCCAGGCCTTCCTACTTGAGTGGGTGAAGTTCAGACTTTCCGTGAGTTGTTGCCAGCGGGCTTGGCGTGCTGCATCCAGGCAATGAGATGGTCAGCCACATCTGGGTCGCCTGACTCATCATACTGCTTTAGTAGTTGCTCGCATTCAGCATCAAGACAAGGCGTATAGTTAGCACGTCTCCCACGAGGAATGGCTTGGGAAGCTGCTTTGAAGATGGCTTGGCAGAAGCGCCTGTAGGAATCTTCAGAGGGGATAGAGTTAATTGGAATTGCAGGAATAGATTTGTTGGTAAGATCACTGAACAGACGCCAGTTTGCTTCCCGAAAGTTCCATCTTAGTTTCTCTGAGCACAGAATCAGTGGGAGCTAGAGACCAATGTGGATGATAGCTGGGAGGTGATGACTGTGCGGGAAGATCTTGAGAACTTGTCTCGTAGCGGGAAAGGCTTGGCCGTTGACTGTGCTAATCCAGCACAGGTCGGGTGACGAGTCTTTATTCCATCTAGCACTGTGAAAAGAGCCTGGCTGTTTGGGATCGTATAATAGGGAGAGGTCATTCTCTGAAGCCCAGTCGGCTAAGATAGAGCCGTCAGTACGAGTGGAGGAATATCCCCAGTCTTGGTGATGACTATTAAAGTCTCCAACGTAAACGGCTGGGTGATTCGGGCTAGGCAGGACCTCATTATCCCATGAGGCACTGGGAGGCTTATATACGTTGACGAGCTGAATAGTTCCAGTAGTAATGGAGTCGTAGAAGGTCGAAGAGGCCGTATGGTAAACGTCCGCAAGACATGATTTGGCGTAGATGGCTCTGGCTTATGATGGTGCAGGGGAATAACTGGGACTTTGAGCCCCAGACAGGACAGTCTCTTTACCTAACTTTTATGCTATCTCCCCCTGAACCTTACTGAAAGTTATTAGTGTTTTTTTTATAGCTTTATTATTTAAAATTTTTTAAATCTTTATTTATTAGACAGAGACAGCCAGAAATCTAGAGGGAACGGAGTGATAGAGATGAAGAGAGATATAGAGACATCTGCAACACTGCTTCACCACTTGCAAAGCTTTCCCCCTGCAGGTGGGGACCGGAGGCTTACGCCTGGGTCCTTGCACACTGTAACATGTGCGCTCAACCAGGTGCTCCACCACCCGGCCCCAATTATTAGTGTCTTGACTTTTAGCTTTTCTAATAGAAAGTGTCCTTCCCCGCTTGGGTGTGAAACAGGATGAACTGGATTACTTGCTGCTAGTGATCTGTGTTTCCCTGCCCTAGGAAACGTCTGCTCTAAGTCCCCTCACAATTGATATTGCTATGGCATAGGAACACACTCTATTTTTTTGTTCACATTTCCTTCAGTCCTTATTTGCATAGAATTTCTTACATATCTGTACATATTCTTTTTTTTCTGTGTGTGTGTTTTAACTTATAAAATGGAAACACTGACAGGGCCATAGGATAAGAGGGGTGCATTTCCCCACAGTGCCCACCCCCAGAGCTCCATATCCAAATCCCTCCTGACAGCTTCCCTAGTCTCTGTCCTTCTGGGAGCATGGACCCAGGGTCACTGTGGGGAGCAGAAGGTGGGAGGTCTGGCTTCTGTAATTGCTTCTCTGTTGAACATGGGCGTTGGCAGGTCGATCCATACTCCCAGTCCGTCTCTCTCTTTCCCTTTCCCTAGTGGGGCAGGGGTCTGGGGGAGGCACTATTGACAGTGATATACAACCCCAAATGTGACAGGCTTCACGTGTTTTTTAGAACGTCAGTGTGACCAAGCAAAGGAGAGCTTAAGTGATCTTTTGGGATCATGATCGAAACTGAGGTTTTCTTTTTTTCTTTCTTTTTTAAAATTACCTTTATTAGGGGATTAACAGTTTACAGTATAGTCTTTAACACATAGGCATGACCGCTCATCTCCCCCTTGGTGTCCAGGAGATAACCAAGACCCCAGTGTGTTATTATCATGTTCCTTTTCCTCATTCCCGAGGCCTTTGCTTTGGTGCAATATGCCACATGCAGTTCAGGTTTCATCTTACGTCTTCCCATGTTGTCCTTTATTCTTAAGTTCTACCTGTAAGTGAAATCATTTGGTATTGGTCATTCTCTTTCTGGCTTTTCTCATTCAATATGATGCAGTCAAGTCCTGACCCAAATATTGCAAAGGAGATGACAAGTTGATTTTTTTTTAAGCCCAACTTCTTGTACTGTACATACTACCAGCCTTTCTAGTGGAAATTAAATGGACTGTGGATTCAGAAAATCTTAGATTACTAGTATAATGCTTGTCATTAATTGGCATTACAACTTTACTCCATGCATAATGATTATAATTTTAATGTAATTACAGATAGTCATGATACTTAGCAGCTTAAGATAAGGAAAATATGCCTTGTATAGGAAGCCAGTTATAGGCTAAATGAATTTGTCAGATTATAAATTTTAAATTTCCATGTTCTAATATTTTTCTTTGTAGTAATGTGCTTACTTGGTTATTGTGTACTAACTGCTATCCAAAGTGTTAAATTTCCTGAAATGAAGACATGTTTAATACCACAAAGGTCTGATGATTGGTGAGAATCTCAGGACTTCCCTTGTTGATCCAAGTTGAGAGCAAAGTCCTATGGGGGCCCAGAAAGGGGTCTGCTTTGTTGTTCCTGATAGAGATGACTGATAACAATAGAGAGAGGGATTTATTCGAGGTCTAGGCCCATCATGTCTGTTTGGGAATCTCAGGACTCCCCAACTAGGGCCCCAGCTGATGGGGTGACCTGATAGTGACTAAAGAGTCAGTGTTTAAGTATGTCAGTCTCTTGTCCTTATTCAGCTTTTACAGTTCTTGTTTTGATAAGGATAGCTTGGGAGTGAGTGAGGGAAGTATAATAGGAAATAGGTGAGGAGGGTATCTAAGTCTAAGTAGACACTATTTCATTATGAACTTCATACTGACTCACTGCAGACTATTGTGTAGGTTCATGATTAGTCAACAACTTGTTTGGCTTTATATGTTAACTCTCTTTTCAGCCACCAGGTCCCAGATGCTAGCAGGATGCCAACCAGACTTCCCTGGACAGACAACACCACCAATGTGTCCTGGAGCTCCGCTTCCCCAGATACCTTCCCCACTAGGGAAAGAGAGGCAGGCTGGGAGTATGGATCAACCTGTCTGTTGTTAAAATTCAGGGGCTCCAGCTGGCCGGGCTAGCGTCACGGCGGTAGACAGAGACTAGGGGACACACGGCTGGGCAGGGAAGCTGTATTTCTTCATTCAGGAACAACGATTCATAAACTAACCCAAACTAATCACCAAACAGAACTCTCTTGCATCTTTCTCACATGGCGGCGCCAAGAACTCTGGAACTCTGGAACTCTGGAACTCTCTCAGGGTTCCTTGGGGCGGGGACAAGTGGGCCCATGAAACTAGCAGGACTGAACCAATTTTCTTGGCAGGGGGAGAGCTAGAACAACCCAATGTAAAGCATACAACACCTGTCAATGCCTATGTTTAGTGGAGAAGCAATTACAAAAGCCAGACCTTCCACCTTCTGCATCCCACAATGACCTTGGGTCCATATTCCCAGAGGGTTAAAGAACAGGAAAGCTATTGGGGGAGGGGATGGGATATGGAGTTCTGGTGGTGGGAATTGTATGGAGTTGTATTCCTCTTATCCTATGGTTTTGTCAATGTTTCCTTTTTATAAATAAATTAAAATAAAAAAATAAATAAAGGTAAGTAGTAGTCAGACACCTGAATTTCTTGTACAGTTTCTCAGAAGTTTATTATTCTTGAATGAAATTTACAGTAAAGACTTTGCTCTTTCCATGTATCTCTATAAGTTTACATTTAAAAAAATACAGCAGATTATACACTTCCTGATGTTTATTATATGGGATATATTAATTTCTGTTTCCTAAGGCATAAAAAATTTAAAATGCTAATATTACAAAAACTTATGAAGACAACTTATAGATGTAATAGTTTTGGCAGCTTTTTTGAAAGTGCAAGATAAATCAAGAAGGTCATTATAATATGGAAATAAAGTTTTTATGTTATTTATTTATTTGATATTTAGACCTTAATTATTTTTGTCATCACAGAGGCTTCACCACTGGGGGAACACAGTCAGAGAAACAGAGAGAAAGGAGTGAGAGAGAGCATGCCATCACAACACTGAAACATCCCCCAGTGAGGTGCAAGCAGGAGTCCAGCATGGTTGCATAGGTCTTGATTGATTGACTGACTGATTGATTGATTTTTAAAAATTTTTTATTTATAAAAAGGAAACACTGACAAAACTGTAGGATAAGAGGGGTACAACTCCACATAATTCCCACCACGAGAACTTCATATCCCATCCCCTTCCCTGATAGCTTTCCTATTCTTTATCCCTCTGGGAGTATGGACACAGGGTCATTATGGGATGCAGAAGGTGGAAGGTCTGGCTTCTTTAATTGCTTCCCCACTGAACATGGGTATTGCCAGGTCGATCCATACTCCCAACCTGCCTCTCTTTCCATAGCGGGTTGGGGCTCTGGGGGAAGTGGGGCTCCAGGATACATTGGTGGGGTCCTCTGCCCAGGGAAGTCTGGTTGGCATCATGGGAGCATCTGGAACCTGGTGGCTGAAAAAAGAGTTAATATATAAAGCCAAACAAATTGTTGACTAATCATGAACCTAAAGCCAAGAATATTTCAGATGAAGATTTGGGGTCTCCATTTTGAAGATAGCTAGTAGGCATATTTTAGTTATATTCCAAAGGGCCTGTGGCTATACTAGTTTTTTCCTGAGCCTGACATCTGATATTCAGGTAGACCCAAGTGGTTGACTGGGGATATGATGTCATTGCTGGAGAAAGGACCTGAAAACTGGACCAGGGAAGAGAGTAGCTCCTAAATATGGGAAAGGTGTATGAATATTGTTGACTGTAAACCCCATCGATTTGGTCTGATCTGGGGCCCATATTCAGTTTAGGAGCCTGTGTGACCTCTGCATCCTTGTAGGTCTGAGCTCACATTCTGTGGTCATGAGCAGGAACGTTCCAGGCTGCTCCAATTTCAGGACCCATCTTCCTCAGGTGGTAGATAGAGTCTGTTATCCAGCCTCCCTTTGGGGGATAGAATATTGATCCACATTGAGGGCAAGGTCCTATGGGGGCCCACACAGAGGTCCATTGTGTTGTTCCTGATGGAGATCACCAGTGGTAATGGAGAGAGGGATCTATTTGAGGTCTACTTCCATCATGTCTGTGTAGGAGTCTGGGACTACCTGACTAGGCCCCAGCTGATGGGTAGCCTTATAGTGACTAAAGCGTCATCATTAAAGTATGCCAATCTCTTGCCCTTATTCAGCTTTTGCAGTCCTTACTTTGATAAGGTTAGCTTTGGAGTGACTGAGGGAAGTGTAATAGGAAGTAGGTGAGGAGGATATCTAGGTCTAAGTAGAAATTATTTCATTAGGAACTTTATGTTGTTTTTTTAGGTCTTTCTACTTGCTTGATTCATTGTTGACTCACTGCAGGATTGATTGATTTTTTTTTTTAAGAACAGTTGAGTACTCACTTTTTTTAATTGTATGTATTTATTGGATAGATACAGCCAGACATTGAGAGGGGAAGGAGGTGGTAGATAGGGAAAGAGGGAGAGAGACACCTACAGCACTGTCTCACCACTTTTAAAGCTTTCCCCCTGCAGGTGGGGACGGGAGGCTTGAACCTCAGTCCTTGCCACTGTAACATGTGCAGTCAACCAGGTGTGCCACCACCCGGCCCCCCATGATTTATTACATGACTGTTGTTGGCAGATTGAAATGCTCCTGTGAAAATTTTTTCTTTTGTATTTTTTTGTAACTGGTTTTGAATACTTTTGTTTACATTTTAAAATTAGTGCTTTCAGTGAGACTTCAGTTTCTATCTCTCCTGAATATTCTGTAGGAGTACACAACTTGAAAATGAAAGAGACACAGTCAACAGAAAAGATGTGGTGGTCTGAGCATTTCTGTGTCAAATATGCATGTTAATTAGGTAAAAAATTAGAAAAATATGAAAACAGATGTTACATAATTTATTGCAGTCCCATGGCAGCACTAACTTATACACTGACAATAATTTTTATATGTGCATGTGTATATCTATTTCTAGATTTCTCAATACTTTTGCAATTCCTACGAGATTAACTAGAAAAAAAACTGGTATATCTTTTCAGTAAGATTATGGTAAACAATTCCTTCTGCATATAATTTGATAAGGGAATCTAGTTATTTTATAATCTTCATGTGCTTCCATGTTTCCTAGTTCTGCCTGTTACTTTCTTCTTTTTCTCCCTTCCTGGCTCCCTGTTAGCATGACAGTGATATCTTTTATTGGGTATACATTGTCAACGCAATAAATCATAGCCATAACAGCTAAAGAAATGTGGTATTGATGTGAGTATAAATTACAAATTTAGAACCAAAGCAAATTATAACTGATTATAGATTTTTCTTTTAGTTACTGTTGTACTCTTTGAAGAAATAGTCATCATTCTCCAGGTAGTAATGACATAATAATATGCCAATATTATTGTGTCAATTAGCCACACATTCATCAAATATAAACATATTGGGATGATTGAATATCTTTCACTGTGAGAACCATCCATGGACTAGAAATTGTCCATATTTTTATATGGGAAAGATGCAAAATAAGACATGCTTTATTTTAATGATGTATATAATTCCAAGTCAGTAATATAGAAAAGCTATGTGACGATATTTTTGTCCAAGGGGAGCTGACAATACTTAGACATTTTCCACATGTATATTGTGTAATTGAGAAATGTCCATTAATTTTTAAAATTTTTTTAATCTTTTTTATTTGATAGAGTCAGTCACAAATTGAGAGGAAAGGGGAGATAGAGACAGGAGACAGAGAGACACCTGCAGCACTGCTCCACCACTGGTGAAGCTTTTCCCCTGTAGGTGAAGACCGGGGGTTCGAACCCTGCTCCTTGCACACTGTAACATGTGTGCTCAAGCAGGTGTGCCACCACCCAGCCCCAGAGAAATGTACATTACTTTTCAAGTATGACTGAAAGTTAAAATAAGGAGATGCGGGGACCAGGGACACAGAATGTATGCCCAATATGAGTCCCGGGCTTTGATCCCCAGTACCAAGCAAAAGGGGGCCAAAAAGCTACACCACAATGCAGTAAATAATCCTTTAAGAAAAGAAAATAGTGCTCATTTGCTCTTGCTCTAGAATATTGTAAATTTTGCTCTACAGCTAAAAATGTTTGTGATGTGTTTGTATAAGCCTTGCTGCACCCTCCACCAAAGTTCTAGTGCTAACATTATTCTTTTTTAAAATCACGTATCCACAACATGAATTGCAATCAGTACCAGGGCATAAGGAATGTATAGAAATCTGTCTAGATATCAATGCTAATTTTTAAAAAATTATTCTTTGTATACTTGTATATTGTATCTTCATTGTTGGTTTCAGTAGCATTTGAAGTGTTTTAAGTAATTTTGTTTTCACCTTACCAGGTTTCAGTTATATCTGCTATCCTAATGTTTCAGTTCATGGTGCTGATTTCCTTTTTGTCTTAGTTACTTTCGTTCTTTTGTGTATATACTAGAAAGCTTATTGGAAGTGAATGTAAGCTAGTGGGAACTGAAATCTAGGAAAAGCAATGATATTATTACTATTAGTTAAAGGTTCTTCAGTTGAATAATAAATTTAGTTGTTATTCTAGCATTTTTTCGAGGCATTATCTCTTTCAGATGTAATTTGTGACTGTAAATAACTAAAAGTGATATAAAAAAGCTACAGCAATTAATTTTCAAATCATGTAATATTGACTTTGCACTATGATACATCTGTGTAATAATACTACATTTTATTAATGCTCTAATTTCCTTTCTCAGTGCAATTTTCCACACTTATTTACAAATAGCAATTTTCCATTTTTAATTTATATAATTTTTGTACTTGCTATTTCATTATATGTTAAAACAATATATTTTTTGTTTGAATACATTGTCACATCAGTGAAGTAAAGTGATCTGTTTTATTTTTTAAATTATTTTTAAATTGTCTTTATTTATGTATTGGCTAGAAACAGCCAGAAATCGAGAGAGAAGGGGAAGATAGAGAGGGAGAGCGGCAGTGGCAGAGACACTTGCAGCACTGCTTCACTACTTGTAAAGTTTCCCCCTGGAGGTGGGGACTGGGGCCTGGAACTCAGGTCCTTGTGAATTATAACATGTGTGCTCAACCAGGTGTGCCACCACCTAGCACCAAGTGATTTGTTTTATATTGAGTGGTTTGAATTTTTGTTGTTTTATATTGCATCTTAGTACATGTAGTAAAAAGTGACTTCTCTTATTTTATGACCTAAAATTGGTAACAAAATGTGTGATTGGGGAGTAGGCTAACATTTGTTCCCTAAGCACCTAATGTATTATGACATAGATTTTTTTCCAGTCTGTCTTTTGCATTATTTGCATTTTGGCTTACTGTCCCTTTAGTGAAAGGGATATTTGAAGCTCTTTATTTTTCTAGGAATTCGCAGATTTTCTTTGTCTCTTATCTCTTGATTCTTCTTTTTTTCCTATTTGCCTACAAAGACTTCTATTTGGAGAACTCTTGTACTGAGCCTGGAATCATCTTTGACCTGTAACAAGAGCATGCATTTTCAGTTGTCAACCAGATTTATGGATCGATAGAGTTCTCTTGAAAGGTAAGCCCATTTTTAATCCAAATATGCATGTAAAAATTAAATATTCCCAATACCTTAATACCTTTTGTTTGTAACAAAAATGCACTGGTTACTGGGTGACTCACAAACAACAGAAATGTATTTCTCCAAGTTCTGGAAGTTGTGAAGTTCAAGATAAAGATACCTAGAAGTTTGTCATACAGTGAGGACCTAGTTCATCCCTCCTGAAAGTCTAGCTATGACTTCACATGTGGAAGGATGATGTTTAGGATGTCATATGGGACTAGTTCTACTCGTGCTGGCTCTACTTTAATGAACCAATCACCTTACAGAGGGCTCACTTTATCTATGTCTGTCTGTCTGTCTGTCTGTCTGTCTATCTATCTATCTACTGGATAGAGACAGAAATTGAGAGGAGCGGAGGAGGTAGAGACTGGGAGAGAGAGGGAGAGGAGGGTGAGAAAGAGGGAGAGGTAGAGGGAGAGACCGACCTGCAGCCCTGCTACACCACCCATGAAATTTCCCCCTACAGGTGGGGACCAGGGGCTTGAACCTGGGTCCTTGTGCTCTGTAATGTGTGCACTTAACCAGGTGAGTCACCACCTGGCCTGCCTGCCTCCCTCCCTCCCTCCATCCATCCCTCCCCCTCTCTCTCTCTCTCTCTCTCTTTCTTTCTTTCTTTCTTTCTTTCTTTCTTTCTTTCTTCTTTCCTTTCTCTTTCCCTTTTTATTTTCAAGAGAGTGAAAGATAAAGAGAGGGAAATAGAGACAGATACAGAGGTTGACGATGGTAGCACTAGTCCATTGCTCATAAAGCTTTACATCCTGCGATGGGCTTGAACACAGGTCCTTGTGCTTAGTAGCATGTGCACTCTACTGTATGAGTCAGACTCAGCCCTTCAATTTAAACTTTTATGTCTATTCAGTTTCTCTTGCGGTCATATTGTTTCTCTAGGCTGTATACTTGAGGATCATAATGTCACACCTTTCTTGATGCAGGTTACCATACCAGGTCCTTCACCAAATCACCAGTAATTCTTTACTAAGGTCTATTATATAGCCTTCACCAGTACTTCCTCCCTTTCCTCCTTTGGTGACATCACTACTTTACCCTGCTTTCATGTTGACTTTGTTCCTGTACTTTTTAAAAAAATATGTATTTTTTTATTTATTAATGAGAAAGATAGGAGAGAGGGAAAGAACCTGACATCACTCTGGTACCTGTGCTGCCAGGGATTGAACTCAAGATCTCATGTTTGAGAGAGATTATACTGTATTTGTCCTCTTTCGGAGCTATTTTTTAATTATTTTTTATTTTATGTATAAAATAAAACACTGACAAAACCATAGAATAAGAGGGGTACAACTTCACACAATTCCCACCACCAGAACTCCATAGCTCATCTCCTCCCCCAATAGCTTTCCTGTTCTTTAACCCTCGGGGAGTATGGACCCCAGGTCTTTGTGGGATGCAGAAGGTGGAAGGTCTGATTTCTGTAATTGCTTCCCTGCTGAATATGGGTGTTGCCAGGTTGATCCATACTCCCAGCCTGCCTCTCTCTTTCCCTAGTGGGGCAGGGCTCTGGGGAACTGGAGCTCCAGGACACATTGGTGGGAAGTCCAGGGAAGTCTGGTTGGCATCCTGCTAGCATCTGGGACCTGGTGGCTTAAAAGAGAGTTAACATACAAAGCCAAACAAGTTGTTGACTAAGGAATAGTGCAAATAAAGAGTTGGGGGGGAGGGTCTCTGTTTTGTAAATAGCTAGTAGGCATATTTTAGTTATATTCCAAAGGGCCTGTGGCTATACTAGTTTTTTTTTTTTTTCCTTGTTTTTTTTCCCCTGAGCCTGAAATCTGATATGCAGATGGACCCAAGTTGTTATCTGGGGAGATGATGTCATGTCTGGGAAAAGGACCAGAAAGCTGAATCAGGGAAGAGAGTAGCTCCCAAATATGGGAAAGTTGTATAAATATTGTTGACTGTAAACTCCATCGATTTGATATGATCTGGGGTCCATATTCAGCTTAGGAGCCTGTGTGACCTCTACATCCCTGTAGATCTGAGCTCCCATTCTGTGGTCATAAGTAGGAACATTACAAGCTGCCCCAATATCAGGACCCATCTTCCTCAGGTGTAGCATAGAGTATGTTGTCCAGCCTCCCTTCGGAGGATGGAACATTCTCTACCATTGTTGATCCAAGTTGAAGCTAAGATCCTATGGGGGTCCACTAAGGGGTGTATTTTGTTGTTCCTGATGGAGATGACCAGTAACAATGGAGAGAGGGATTTATTTGAGGTCTAGGCCCATCATGTCTGTTTGGGAATTTCAGGACTCCCTTTCAGAGCTATTTTGATTAGCATTATCTCCTCCAGTGCCATCCATGTGTGGCAAAGGGTATGAATGTGTGTGTGTGTGTGTGTGTGTGTGTGTGTGTGTGTGTGTATGTCTGCGTTCTATGTGTGACTATATAGCTAGTGATGCACTTACGTCGGTTTCATAACTCCAGACTGCTATTTCCTTGAGATAGAAAGATACGAAAAGAGAGAGAGAGAGAACACACATACTTACACACACTCACACACATACCACTGCACTGAAGCATTCCTTCTAATTTGGTGCCAGGCTCAGATCTGTCCTGTTCTCATGTCAAGGCATTTAACCTATCCAGTGTGCTCTCTCTCTGGTCCAGATTTATCTTAGTAGCGTTCTGTTATCCATGTACACCTCAACTTCTTAACCAACCCATTTGTTCGACATGTGTTTGATTTCATAACTTAACTATTGTAGATAGTACTGCAGTGATCCTAAGCACGGATATATCTTCTGGGGAAAGTGTTCATTGGATAGATGCCTCTGAGTGGAATTTCTGGATGACTTGCTAGTATGATTTTTTAATTTTCTAAGAAAGCTCTATACTGTTTTCCACAGGTGCTGTTCCGAGTAACATCATTGCCAACATTATACAAGGGTTTCTTTTTCTCTAAGTCTTTGCATCACTTGTTGTTTCTGTCCTGTTTGTTATAAGCTGTTCTTACAAGTACAAGGTGATATCTCATTGCTATTTTGATTTGCATATTTTTGGAAATAACTGATAGTGAAAATTTTTTCATGTGCTTCATGGTTGTCTCTGGTGAAGTATCTGTTCATCTTTTCTCCCTATTTTTTTAACAGGTGTATTTATTTGTTGATGAGAATGTGGGGCAGGTCATAACTGGCACATGCTGTGCTAGATATCACACTTAGACCTTCATATGTGAGAGTCCGACATCTTACCACGGTGTCACCTCCAGGGCTACTCCCACACTTTTCATGGAATTCTTTGTTTCTTAAATTATCTTTATTTATTTATTGGATAGAGATAGCCAGATGTCGAGAGGGAAGGGGTGATAGGAAAGGAGTGACACCTGCAGCCCTGCTTCACTACCCATGAAGATTTCCTCCTGCAGGTTGGGACCAGGGACTTGAACCTGGGTCCTTGTGCACAGTAATGTGTGCGCTTAATCAGGTACACCACCACCCGGCCCCAAATTCTTTGTTTCTATGGTTATTACATTAATTAATTTCTCAAACAACCAAATAGCCATTACTAAGAATATGTACATTTGGGAGCCATTTCCCACAGATATTAATGTACTAGTGAAGCCAAAACAAAAGTTGTAACACTTACTACTTTTAAAAACTTCATGCCAGGAAATGAAACCAGGCCTGTGTGTGCCTGATATCACAGCCAGGCAGCCTCTGTGCTCCCCGCCCCTCTTTTTTTTTTCCTTTTTTTTTTTTCCTCCAGGGTTATCACTGGAGCTCTCTGCCATCACTATGAATTCACTGGCCATTTTTTCCCATTTTTCTTTTATTGAATAGAACAGAGAGAAATTGAGAGTGGAGGGGGAGACAGAAAGGAGAAGCGAAAGACAGACACCTGCAGACCTGCTTCACAGCTTTTGAAGCGACTCCCCATGCAGGTGGGGAGCCAGGGGCGCGAACCAGGATCCTTACTGGGGTCCTTGCTCTCCATACTATCTGCCCATAGCCCTGTGAGCCACTGCCCGTGCCCCCCGCCCCTTTTCCATTCTTTATATAGAAAGATGGGAGAGGGAGAGGCGGGTGTAGAGATGTCATAGCAGTTCCGCCATCCCAGGAGCCGCTTCTGGTGTTGCTTCTGAGGTGCCGAGATCCTGCAGGGCTGCCGTCCAGCAGCTCACGGCCGGGTAGGAGCTCATCTGCAGAAGGGGCTCTAGCTCCAGGTCACAGGAGGTAGTTCTCTGTGTCCAACTCTGTTCTGTACCTTTCCCTTCATGTGCCTTATTTCTTTTCAATCCATGCTTTTGTCCGTAGAAGTTCAGTTCCTTGCTCAGTCAGAGACGGCCTTTACAGTCGCAGGAGCCATACTGTACGTCACCTGCTCACCACTGATTTCTTGCGCAATTACATGAAAGAAGGTGATTGATTTCTGCTGCGTCAAGTTTCCTTTGCTTCTTTCCCCTGTCTCCTTGGTGGTTTCATTTATTTACTTTTATTTATTTTAGGCGTTAGTGCTTTATAGTCGGCCATTGAGACGTGGGTGCAGGTTCATTGTGTACCGGGACCCCAAAGTGCTCTCCAGCTCCCTCCTCCCTCCTCCTTCCACAGAGTATTTTGCTTTACTGCAGTACACAATGTCCAGTCTGCGTTTCACTTTGCGTTCTCCCTCCGTGTCCCTGTTTGTTCAGTCCCACTTATAAGTGAGGCCACTGGTATGTGTGAGTCCTTCTCTTTTGACTTAATGTCACTTAACATGATGTCCTCAAGTTCCATCCAAGAGGATACAAAGGAGATGACTTCATCCTTTTAAACAGCTGTGTAGTATTCCACCATGTAAATTTACCACGATTTATTATCCACTCATCATCTATTATTAGACATCTGGGTTGCTTAAAGTTGTGCTTTTTTACTCATTAACTAAAAGCCATCAAATCACTTCATGAAACAACTGGATGACTGCTGGAGACTATCAAAGTGCTTGATTCATCTCTCAAAAGAATATAGCGCCAAATTATTAGATCTCAAAATTTGCCAGAATAAATCTTTGGCACAATCATTCTTTATAGTAAGGTGTTTATATATGTATTATCTTTCTTAATTTACATGTGTATTCTGGTGCCCTCAAACAGTTCTTTGTTTAAAATATTTTAACTACTTAATTTGTGAATAGCATCTTAGAATACCTGATATATTTTGTCAGTTATTTTTTCCTGTACATAATATCACTTTAATGGCAATAATATCTTGATAAATAGCATTTTTATAATTTTAAATATAATGTGGTTGATTAAAAAGTTAGTGTATAGAAAAATTATAATATGTAATTAAAATTATATACACCATAAATATATACACAATTAGAGTAAATCTAATTGAATTATCCCTAGTCCATTTTAGCAAAAACATTTATAAAAGTATAAATGCTAGGTATAAATGCTCCTATGAGAATAAAGAATTCAGATAAACAACCTAACTTTACACCTCAAGGCAGTTAAAAAAAAACAACTGGGAGTTGGGCAGTGCAGTGGGTTTGAGCGTAGGTGGTGCAAAGTACAAGGACTGGCGTAAGGATCCCAGTTCCAGCCTCTGGCTCCCCACCTGCAGGGGAGTCACATTACAGGCGGTGAAGCAGGTCTGCAGGTGTCTGTCTTTCTCGCCCTCTCTGTGTTTCCCTCCTGTCTCCATTTCTTTCTGTCCTATCCAACAACAATGACAGCAATAACAACAATAAAATGAGGGAATAAATAAATAAATAAATATTTTTTAAAAACCTAAGTACAAAGTTAGTGCTTGACTGGAAATGACACAATTTAGGCAGAAATAAGCGAAGCCAAGATTAAAGTGTAAAGAGTAAAAAATAAGCGGAACATTTTTTTTCCCCCAACAAGGTTCTCAGAGGGGCTTGGCACCAGCACTGAACGTCACTTCTGCTGCTCTTTTTGTTTGTTTGTTTTACTTTCCCCTCCTTTTTCTATAGAGAAACAGAAAATTAGAAGAGAGGGAATTTTGCAGCCATAGACCCTTTCCACTACATGTTGGGAACGGCAGTTTTGAACCCAAGTCGTTGCACATTAGATAATGTGTGTACTATACTGGGAACACTACCACCCAGCCATTCAACTAATTTTTTTTTTTTAATTTCTTTATTGGGGAATTAATGTTTTACATTGGACAGTAAATACAGTAGTTTGTACCTGCATAACATTTCCCAGTTCTCCACATAACAGTACAACCTCCACCAGGTCCTCTGTCATCTTTTTTGGACCTGTACTCTCCCCCTACCTACTCTAGATTCTTACTTTGGTGCAGTACGCCAACTCCAGTTGAGGTTCTAGTTGTGTTTTCTCTTCTGATCTTGTTTCTCAACTTCTGCCTGAGAGTGAGATCATCCCATATTCATCCTTCTGTTTCTGACTTATTTCACTTAACATGATTTTTCAAGCTCCATCCAAGATCAGCTGAAAATGGTGAAGTCACCATTTTTAATAGCTGAGTAGTATTCCTTTGTGTATCTAGACCACAACTTGCTTAGCCATTCATCTGTTGTTGGACACCTGGGTTGCTTCCAGGTTTTGGCTATTACAAATTGTGCTGCCAAGAACATATGTGTACACAGATCTTTTTGGATGGATGTGTTGGGTTCCTTAGGATCTATCCCCAGGAGGGGAATTGCAGGGTCATAGGATAGGTCCATTTCTAGCCTTCTGAGAGTTCTCCAGACTGTTCTCCACAGAGGTTGGACCCATTGACATTCCCACCAGCAGTGTAGGAGGTTCCTTTGACCCCACACCCTCTCCAGCATTTGCTGCTGTTACCTTTTCTGATGTCTGACATTCTCACAGGAGTTAAGTGGTATCTCATTGTTGTCTTTATTTGCATTTCTCTGACAATTAGTGACTTGGAAAACTTTAGTTCTTCTTTGAAGGTTTTGTAGAATTCATTTGTAAAACCATCTGGTCCAGATTGAAGCCCTGTGTCCTCATGGGAGCACTCTGCAACAGGGAAGAAGCTTCCTGAGTGTCACTGTCTTTCTCCCTTTGCCTTTCTTTTCTTTCATTCTCTTTGAGAGACAGAGAGAGAGAGAGAGAGATTGTAATAAGAATCTGCCAGGAGCAAAGATATTGCACAGGTGTGAATCCCTGGTGACTTAAAAAATAAAGGAAAATATGGAATAAAATTACGACATTGTGTATGAACATTTTCTTCCAGGAATATAGCAATGTCTAGAGTTACAGCCATGTATTTCTGAGTTGTAATGATGCTGTTCCTCTACTCAATTTGCTTAAGTCTTAACTCTTTCTTTTTTTTTAAATTGTTGTTGTTTTTAAGTTATTTATTTATTTGTTCATTTTAATTTTTGAGAGAGATGCAGAGAGAGAAAGACACAGAGAGAAAGACCAGAGCCCTGCGCAGCTCTGGCTTACCGTGGTGCGGGGGATTGAACCTGGCACTTCGGAGCCTCAGGCATGAGGGTCTCTTTGCATAACCAGTCAAAGTCTTAACTCTTTCTTAGAATATGTTTTATGTTTTATATTTAATTAGAGACAGACAGATGAGAACACTTCTTAGCTCTTGCTTATTATGCTGAGGGGAATTGAACCCGGAACTTTGGAGCCTCAGGCATGACAAATTTTGTTGCATAACCATTGTGCTATTTCCCTAGCTCTAACATCCCAAGTTTTTCTTTCTTTTTTACAAATTATTTTATTTGTTAGGACAGAGACAAATTGAGAGGAGAAGCAGAGAGAAAGAGAGGCATCCGCAGCACTTTTTCACCTGCCTGCTGGTGGGGACTAGGGACTTGAACCTCTGTAGTATATGTGCTCAGCCAAGTGCCACCACCCAGACCCTTCAGCTTTGTTTCTTGTGATACCTCAGACATTTGAAACTCCACTGCATCCAGAAACTTCTGTTTCATTCTTTTTTATTTTAGGTAGTGAAAGAGCAAGAGAGAGGGAGAGTCAGAGAGAGAGATATACATAGATCGCTTCTGATAGGTGTTTCTGTATTCTTTGCGTAAATCCACAGGAGCGTAATTGCTGGTTCCTAGTGTAGGTCCATTTCTTCCTTCCTTCCTTCCTTCCTTTTTTCTTTTCGAAACATTTGAGCAAGTGTCTAAGATATTTTTATTTATTACTGGATAGAGATAGAAATTGAGAAGGGAGTGGGGAGATTGAGAGGGAAAGAGACAGAGAGACACCTGCATCACTGCTTCACCACTTGTGAAGCTTCTTCCCTGTAGATGGAGACCACTGGGGCTTGAACCTGGATCCTTGCCCACTGTAATGTGTACACCCAACAGAGTGCCACCGCCTGGCGCCAGGTAGGTCCATTTCTAGTGTACAAATAACTCTCCAAATTGCTTCCCACAATGGTTGGACCATTTTTCACTCCCACTAGCAATAAAGAAGTTTTCCTTTTTCTCCACATCCTCTCCCATATTTTTCATTTCTGTTCTTTCTAATATATGACATTCTCACAGGTGTAAAGTGGTATTTCATTGCTGTCTTTATTTGCATTTCTTGGGTGATTAGTGACTGAACACCTTCTCATAGGCCTGTTGGCCCTCAGGATCTCTTCCTCTGTGAAATTTTTGTCTATGTCCGACCCTATTTTCTAGTGTGTGTGTGTGTGTGTGTGTGTGTGTGTGTGTGTGTGTTTAGTTTTATTGAGCTCGTCTGTCTGATGTGTGTTATGTTAAGATCTTTTCCCATGCTGTTGTGTGTCTTTCTGTTTGGTGCTTCCCTTTGTTGTTCAGAAGCTCTTCAGTTTGATGTAGTCCCATTGGTTTATTTTCACTTTTGTTTTCTTTGCTGTTGGATTTGAATTCTTAAAGCCTTTTTTAAGCATAGGTCCTGCAATGTCCTTCCAGTGTTTTATTCTATGTACTTGATAGTCTATGGCCTAATGTCCATGTCCTTAATCCACTTGGAGTTGAATTTTGTGCATGGTGATGAATGATTTTTCAATTTTATCTGCTTGCATGTTTCAATTCAATTCTCCCAGCATCATTTGTTGAAGAGACTCTCCTTTCACCATTTAATGGTACCCCATACCCCCATCAAAAATTAGCTGGTTGTAGATACGGGTGTTTATTTCTGGATCTTCAGTTCTATTCCACTGGTCTGTGTGTCTGTTTCGGTTCCAGTGCCAGGCAGCTTGGAGTACCGTAGCTCTGTGTAGCTGGAGATCAGGTAGTTTAATATCTCTGGTCTTATTCTTTTTTCTTAAGATAGCTTTTGGGAATTTTTTCTTTTTTTCTGGTTCCTGATAAATTTTTGAATCTTTTGTTCTATTCCTTTAAAAAAGTTCGTTGAAACTTTGATCAGGATGACATTAAATGTGTATATGACTCTGGGAAGGATGGTCATTTTGATAATGTCAGTCCTTCCAATCCATGAGCATAGGATGCTTTCTTTGTCTTTGCATCTCTTTCTGTTACCTTGAAGAGTGATTCATAGTTTTTAGTGTGTATGTCCTTCACTGCCTTTGTTAACTTTATTCCCAAATATTTAATAGTTTTTGCAGCTATGGTAGAGGGGATTGATTTCTGCATCTTTTCTTCTTCTGATTTGGTGTTGGCATAGAGGAATACTGTTGATTTTTATATATTGACTTTGTAGCCTGCCACTTTTCTAGATTGTGCAATGATACCTGAGAGTTTTCTACTGGACTCTTTAGGGTTTTTGTGCATTGACAACCATGCCATCTGCAAATAGTGATAGTTTAATTTCTTCTCTTCCAATCTGTATCCCTTTTATTCCTTTTCTTTGCCTAATTGCCATGGCTAGGACTTGCAAGAAAATGTTGAATAGTAGCGGTGATAATGGACACACCTGCCTTGCACCTGACTAGGGAGGAAATACTTGCGTTTTTTTTTCACCATTTAATATAATGTTGGCTGTCGGTTTACTGTTTACAGACTCAGCCAGTTTGAGTTATTTCCCATCTATCCCCGTCTTTTACAGTGTTTGATCATGAAAAGACATTGGATCTTGTCAAAGACTTTCTCTGTATGTATTGAGATGATCATGTGATGTTTGATCTTACATTTGTTGATGTGGTAGATCACATTTATTGATTTATGTTTATTGAACCATCCTTGCCTCCCTGGGATAAAGGCCACATGGTTATGTTGCACAATCTTACTGCATTGCTATATGCAGTTGACTGGAATTTTGCTGAATATATTGGCATTTATGTTCATGAAATATATGAGTCTATAGTTTGTTGTTGTTCTTGTTACATCTCTGTCTGCTGTAGTTATTACTGTGATGTTGGCTTCATAAAATGTGTTAGGAAGAATCCGTGTCTTTGATAATTTGACAGAGCTTGAGGAGTATTGGTAGTAATTCTTCTTTAAAAGTTTGTAGAGGGAGTCGGGCGGTAGCACAATGGTTAAGCACACGTGGCGCAAAGCACAAAGACTGGTCAAAGGATCGCAGTTCGAGCCCTCTGCTCCCCACCTGCAGGGGAGTCGCTTCACAAGTGGTGAAGCAGGTCTGCAGGTGTCTGTCTTTCTCTCCCCCTCTCTAGCTCCCCCTCCTCTCTCCATTTCTCTCTGTCCTATCCAACAATGACAACATCAATAACAACAACAATAATAACTACGACAATGAAAACCACAAGGGCAACAAAAATGGAAAATGAATAAATAAATATAAGTATATATTTAAAAAAAATAATAAGTTTGTAGAATTCATTTTTAAACCCATCAGGGCCTGGATTTTTATTGTTGGGCAGGTTTGATTGTTGTGTTGGTTTATTTGGTGGTAATGGACAATCAATTTTATTTCTTTCAACTGTACTGAGGGGTTTTCTTTTATTTTTTAAAAATTTTTTCATTGTATACGTACTAGATACAATGTTTATTCTTTATAATAAAAAATTGATAACCTAGAGTAAAATAACTGAAAAATGTAGGATGATGCTTTTCCCTCTTTTATTATTTTTTACATCTATTTATTTGCCACCTGGACTATCACTGCTCTTGGTGGCCATTATTTCCTTTTATTTTTATTGTGATGATGATAGAAATAGGGTGAGATGGGATAGCATAAAGGAGAGAAGAAGAGAGATACCTGCAGGCTGCTTCACTACTGGTGAAGCTTCCCTTCTGTAGGTGGGAACGCTGGGCCATAACCTGGATCGTTGTGCAAATTAACTCGCACATTCAGCCGAGTATGCCACAGCCAGACCCCTCTTTTATTCACTTTTACAAAGACTTAATGCATAGTGAAATTGACCCACAGCTTTATTTCCTCCTTTTTGTATTTCTGCTAGTCTTTTATGGTTCCTAGTAGATATGGAAGAAGCAGATGAATTGGAAGGGAGAAGTTATACGAACACATAATTAAACAAGTAGAAAATAGATCCTTTATAAAAATTGAGAGGAGACTTTTTCTATTTTACATAGAAATTTGACATTTTAATTTTAGATTATTAATCATTTAGGGATTTTTGTTTAGGACACTGTTGTCTTGATCTATGGACAGTTGATCTTTTAAAAGGAATTAAAACCTTTAATGTATAATTATGTAACTAATGTAATACTAACATTTCACTGCTACATAAAATGAACACTAATTTTGCCTCTATTTAAGAGTTACTTAATTTTTTCTAAGTAAGTAGTGAATATTGGCTGAAGATAATTTTCAAAGCCTAAATTACTTGGAATCTATTTGAAACCTTGTTCTTATATACTTCTGTTCAAAATGTTACATATTTTTGGATCATTTATAGTATAGACATAAAGTTTGGAGTTCTATATTCTTAGTCTCATAAAGACTTACAAATATAATTATGCTAGTACTATTGGAACTAAATAATTTTGCCCACATAATGTCATTCAGCTATAGTTGTCTGGAATAAAATTTACTCTGAAATAAGTAGCCATTTTCCACATAAAATAACCATTTAAAATGTTTTTCATCTGATAGCATGTGTTCTAATTTTTATAAGTAGCACAGAGGAATTGAAGTATGTTTGCAGTTAAGGGTGGTTATCAGCTCAAGTTCCATAGGATGTTGTTGGACATTATTAGACTGTGCAAATGTTGTAATTAAGAAATGTGTCTATTACTTTTATAAAATATATATATTTGTGCCTTCATTATGTTTTATATGTTAATCTAATTTTCTATTGAAGTCACTGATTAAAAAGAAATTGTGTACCAGTAGGGTTCCAAAACCTTGACATTATTTTAATCTGATAACAAATGGGTTTAAGTTCATGTTCTTTCAGTTGTTGGCAAAAAATCTAAACCTGTATTTTTTGGATTTATGAGGATAAGTCCTGCTTTGGCAATCTTGTAGATCCTCAAGAGAATAGTTAAACAGTGATTAATCATTGTTTCTTCACTGAGTGTGCAGAAAAGAATGGAAAAGCTGCATTTCACACTTCTGAAGCAATTAATCCCCATGATCTTAGCCAGGTTTGTCTTGTAGATAAGTTGGGATACAAAATGGTACCTAATTTATCAATGTATGCATGCCATAAAGTATAAAACACACAATTTATTTCATATCATTTATAGTCAAATGTAAAAAAAGAGTGACTTGCCATATCCAAGAGTGTTTCCTACATTACCTTCATATAAACTAAGTACCAGAGATTACAATGGGATTCCTGTTTATTGTGCACATCTGGTGCAGTCACTATGCATTTTCTCATTCACTTGCTGGCATTTTTAGTGATTGTGGCATAAATCACCTTGCTAATCAGAAACATAAGTGACGGGAAGTCATCTCCTTTTTTTGAACAATGGGAAAAAACATATGGCTTCTTAGACAGGACTTGGCTGTTATACTATTTATGTGGCATTATATTCTGTATTTAGAATTTCACATTAATTGCAGTGGTTTCATTGCAAACATTAAAAATCCAGAGGTTCCGGTCAAAGTATTTGTTTTGTTCTATTTCCATGAACAATAACAGCATTGTAAAATAAAGTTATATGTTTGTGTAAAATATTTAAAAATTAAGATAAATTGAAGAAAATATCTATTTAAAAGTGTATGGATAGTTGTATGGCTTCATTCATATAATAAGTACAAGATAGTTTTAAATTATATCATTTTCAAGGTCTGCATGGACTAAAGTAAAACTTTACTTTGATTTTAAAAATGACTGTCCTTATGTGCTAACATGTAACTGACAGTAATTTGCTGTTCTAAAAGTAGTATTTCTGGATTTGTTGCAGTTTTGGCAAGTTGTTGTTTATTAGTAAGTACCACTTATACATAGACTGTAAAAAGCAAGAGAAAGCCAAGCTTTGTGAAACATAGAAATTTATTTGTGCAGACTTTAACAATTCTTCTTAATGAATTTGTTGATTTTTACTATAGGCTAATTGTTATAGATTTGAATGCTTTACTTCCTTCTCTGTAGTCCCTTAAGAGATAGTGAAAGTAATGACCTTTCTATCCCTTATCATTTTCCATTTTGTTACTATTGGGTGTTAAGAAAAGGTTTATTTAAATATGCAAATTTAGGTGAAAAAAACTTCACAGCTTTTAGAATTTCTTTTCTGTATTATAGGTGACTATAAATTCAGATTTTTTTCCTTTCTTTTTTTTAACAAATATATTAGAACCAAATTATTCAAATGTGTATTACTTTTTCTGAAGTGGGCCCCTTGGGAAGATGTATACACAATCCATTAATCAGAGTATTTTAGGAATGCCTGTTTTTGAAGTTTTTTGTTTTTTTTCCCATTGGGATTGATGTATAGCTGTACCAAATGCAAATGGATACTTCTGAGGGGAGATAAGATTCATTTTGTATGTATGTGCTGGAATTTTTGTTTTATAAAATCAATCAATCATAATAGTTTGTGTTGCTGCCAGTGCATATCTTGTAGGTAATTGGACATTCTAAATATAAATAGAACTTTAAAAAACTGCTTGAATATAAATAAATGGTCATATTTATCCATATTTTAAAGAAACCTTTATGATATTGTCTCAAAGATCACCTGCAAAAGGAGACCACAAATTGAATATATGTAGTATGAGGAGAGGGTTTTTTTTTTTTTCCCTCTGTTGTCTTTGCTTGTTTCAGAAATGCCACACTACAGGTATAGTATGCTAATTTTAACATATATTTATAACTTAATTAGGACCATCTTTGTAGATTAAAATTATCCTCTGCTTAAAAATACCACACTACTTCAGTCTTTGTCCATTTTTATTTCCTTCTTGCATTTAAATCCTCTCCTCCTTTTCCCTAAGCCTTTTCTTTCCTTTTTAAAGATTAGGATTTGTTTGGTAACAATAAATTAAAAAAAACTATAATTACTAGTACACATTTTGTTTTTTTCAACAAAATAAAAAGTTTCTAAGAGGATAAGTTGGTTAAATCCAAGATCTAGGCAATTTTAGAGGTGGCAAAAGTATCAAGATAAAGAATTCTATTTTAAGTAAGATCAGTTTTGCATTTGCTATTTATGAAGTGCTGAGAAAAAATTCTTTTATAAAGTGTTTATATATTGACTTACAATACTTGCATATTTGTCATGCTTATAAATCATGGAACTAAATTTCTAAATATGTATCAGTTTTTCAGTCTCATCAAACTACCAGATACGTTGATATTTACAGCACATTTTTTTTAAAGATCTGTTTTACTTTCAGAGAATCTGCACTATTTTTTCCTGTAGCCTTACATTCTTTGTCTTATTTATACTAGTACTGTGTTGGCACATATTGCCCTGCAAGGTAGATTTTAAAGAGAATACGCAAATTATATGACATTTTTTTCTCTATGCTCTCATAATTTGAAGAGCGAATTGTCTCTTCAAAGGGATAAGATTACTCATAATTCCCAGCCAGGGAATTATTGCTTGCTGCCCATTTCTCCGAAATCCTTTGCTAAATTTGGTATGTCCCACAGTTCCATTTATAATACTGAGAGCAGGGGGTTGCTTGATAGTGTAGTATGCCACTGTTGGCCTGATTGGACATAAATTCAGATGACAATGTTAATTTTTGCCATATTTCCCCCAAAAGGGATGCTTTTATTTGAGAATGAATGTTCTGAGTGGCATATATCATTCATAAATTCAAACCAACCTTTAAAAAACAACTATCAGCCAGCAAAATAGTTCATTTGGATAGTTTGCTTTGGCATGTTAGAAGATCCAGGTTCTGGCCAACCTCCCTCCCTTTCACATTGGAGGAGGCTTTGGTGATATGTTTTCTTTTCCTCTCTGTCTGCAAAAGTTACTGCAGAGCAGTGAAGTCCCTGGGATGATAAGATAATTAAAATAATCATTTATCTATTTTTGTTAAGTGAGAGATCAAAGAACCATTCTACCTGGGCATATGTTTAACCACTGCCCTTAAGCATGTGAGTACTGTGCACTTACTCTGATATATCTCTTTGACTAATGTAAGTTTGATTTTTTCTTTTGTTGTTGCTAAGGCCTCCCCCCTATGGCTAGATATTTTTTTCAGGGCAGAAACAGACAGACAAGGGGTGGAGGCACTGAGACACCACAACACTGATGCTTCCTTCAATGCCTTGGGGCCTGGCTCAAACCTGGCTGACAGCCACGGCACAAGTGCAGTGTTATTTTGACTAGCCCTTGAATATAAAGTTATTCATTCATTCATTCATTCATTCCTCATTCATTCATTTGATAGAGACAGACAGGTGCAGATAGTGAGTGAGAAACCACAGCACAGAACCTTCCTTTAGTATGGTAGGGGCTGGGCTTGAACCTGGGTCTGCACATGTCAGAGCAGCTCATTATCCAAGAGAACTCTTTTGCCGCCCTCCTATTTTAATGGAGGCTATCTGGTGTGAGAAATATGGACCAAGAAAGGGTATTGGATTTTGTTTCATGTTCTGGATAGCATGTACTGAGTGAGACCCTCACTTGTTTTTACTGCATAGCCTCAGCCACATCTGGAATGTGGTAACCAACAGGGCTTGCCATTAGTCTGATATATATGGAACAAAGTGAATTTCCCTTAAGGACAATAACTAATGTAGAGTCGTTTCTGACAATATGGCTTTAGTTCTGATAGAAGTAGAATTTTATGGGGGGCTGGGCAGTAGTGCAACAGGTTAAGTGCACATGACGTGAAGCGCGGGGACTGGCGTAAGGATCCCAGTTTGAGCTCCTGGCTCCCCACCTGCATGGGGATTCATCACAGGCAGTGAAGCAGGTCTGCAGGTGTCTGTCTTCCTCTCCCCCTGTCTGTCTTCTCTTCCTCTCTCCACTTCTCTCTGTCCTATCCAGCAACAACAACAGCAATAACAACAATAAAAATAACAAGGGCAACAAAAATGGGGGAAATGGCCTCCAGGAGAAGTGGTTTCATAGTGCAGGCACTGAGCCCCAGCAATAACCCTGGAGGCAAAAAAAAAAAAAGTAGAACTTTTAAAAAATTATACTGTACTTGTTTTATTTTAGAGGGAAAGATGCAGAGACAGAGAGACCATGACCAGAGCACTGTTCAGTGCTGGCTTTTGGTGGCACAAGGGATTGAACCTGAGACTTTGGAGATTTAGGCATGAAAGTCTTTTTGTATGACCACTATGCAACATTTTTAAATTCAGTCTGGTATCTGCTTTGTTTTCTAGGACAGGTCTATTAAGCTTGTGGCAGATAACTGGAGGAATAAAAACAACTGGCTCTAAAAATGAAAGCGTGAGAGAAGAAATAATGTAGCATCCCTGGGTAGAAGTTGTATTGTCTAGAACAGTCATAACACAAAGAACTATGGAGAGGTACTCATTCTTTTTCCTTTGCCATGGTCTGTCAAATAATGGTCATTGTGCATTCTGCAGCCTGGGGTGGGTGCAAGATGGATTTGGAGCACTGTGCATAACAACCAGGGTACTTGACAGATGAGTAGTGGAGGCAAGGAGAAGTGGGACTTGGTGGGAGTGAGCGTCGTTTGAAGAAGCTGCTGTGTTGCCAGTGTACACAGTGAAGACCAGAGGTACTAGCTGCTTTCTGTGTATACAGACAGAATGAGCCCATCCACATTTAACTTGAAGGGAATAGAACCAGAATACCTTCGTTATCCCGTGAAAGAGATTAAATGACAGTATTCTGTAGTTAGTAACTGTTACTGATTTATGAACACACACACACACAATCATATATATATATATTTACATATAAATTGTTTACTATAATTTGGGATGCTAAAATGTCTCATACTTTGCTGTCTGCAAGCTGAATAACAAGGCATACTTGTATAATTTATTCAGACACTGAAGACCTAAGAACTGTGGTGATAGCAGTGAAGAGAGTTGAGAAAGTTTAAATACTGATCTGAACCCATGTGTCCCAGTTCAAGCTAAATGACCTAATTTCCCAACTGCCCACGCCCGACCTTTTTCAACTCCCTGCCACCCTCACTGGATGAGATGACGACAACTCACAGTAGTGAGGGTGCTGGATACAGACTACTGCTGGGATCCGGTGGACATCCTCACCCATTCCGGAACCGCGCTCCCAGACACAGAATTAGCATCCTAAGGGGAAAGTGAGAGCCAGCAAGTATGCATTGCTTTTATTTGCCTCAGAAAATAATTGGCGGATCGCAATGCAGTCTGACGTATAAGGTGAGAGAGGAGGAAGGGAGACACTGGGAAAGGAAAGTCTCCAATAGCGATGCCAATCTGAGTAAGTCTGCCAGAGGAAGGGCATTATGGGCCTGGACAGAGTCAAATTTTAGATGCCATTAGTGATGCCCTGTTTTGGGCACAAATGGTCTTCCTTTCGCAAACCCTTTTTTGTCTGAGCAAATTCTGACCTTGCAGGGGGTAGTGCAGTGGATGCTGGAGCTAAGGCAACTGCAGATTGCCGGTGAAGCTCAAGTCAGTTCCTCTCATGCTCCTCCTCGGTCCTGAACAAATATGGACATTTCAGTTAAGTGAAAGGTAGAAGGCATTCCTGATACAGAATATGGAATATCTGACTTCTCAGTCAGATATTTACTTAGCAGATATTTACTTAGCAGAGAAAACTTGATGTGCTTTTTAAAATACATTCATTCTGGGGGTCGGTTGGTAGCGCAGCAGGTTAAGCCCACAGGACCGGTGCAAGGACCCTGGTTCGAGCCCCTGGCTCCCCACCTGCAGTGGGGTCGATTCACGAGCTGTGAAACAGGTCTATAGGTGTCTATCTTCTCTCCTCCTGTCTTCCCCTCCTCTCTCCAAAATTCTCTGTCCTATCCAACAACAATGACATCAATAACAACAACAATTATAACCACAATGATAAAACAACAAGGGCAACAAAAGGGGAAAAATAGCCTCCAGTAGCATTGGATTCGTGGTGCAGGCACTGAGCACCAGCAATAATCCTAGAGGGGAAAAACAAAACAAAACCCCCAAACAAACATTCTGTAAATTGCCTATCTGCTTGTCTGTCTGCTGTGTCAATTAGTTTCATCTGTCTGTGTATAGGTATAGGTGCAGATATATGTATGTGAGGTTCTTTCAGGTTCTATATATACACCATATAATAATTGCAGATATTTCATAGATTATATATACTATTTTACTATTAAATAAAATGTATTTGCTACTTAATATTCAGTATTACTTTCTCTGGACCTTTTTTCTTTTTTCTGATCAAAGTTGTTCATTCTTTGGTTTCTTTTAAAGAAATAAATTTATGATTTGTTTCAATTTGAGCTTCAAGTGAATTTATGAGGTACAAGCCTCTTGTTTTTTTTTTGTTTGTTCTGTTTCATATACAGGGTGGATAAAAATTACAGAACTTTATATATTTATGCAAATTTATTTAAAATTAAATTCAAATTTACTACCATATGCCTCAAGGGCTAAACATAATATAGACTATTATAATCATTTATATAAATTGGTTTTAAAAACCAGTTCAATATGTTGAATCAATATGTCATGAATTTCATATCTATATAGTTGTCATCCTAGTAAATTCCATGGCATGTACTTTTACAGCATACAGATTTTAAATAAAATTGAATAGACTTTTTTAGCCTGCATTATGGAGGGACTTCTGTTTTATTCCAGTTGAGTGATTTAATATCAGGAAAGAACCATGCCACTTAAATGTGAATCAGCCAGATTTTGTATATCCATCAAATCTTTTAGGACAGAGTTTTAATTTGTAGGTGATAATTACCAGTGGTCCTCACTTGCTGGTCTTTGTGTACTGTACTGTAACATGAAGATATACTTTACTTGAAGGGGTCTCCTTATTTTTGTTTTTCCTTTTCCTCTGGGTATTCATCACAGGAAATGGCTACGATCCCCTTAAAAGTTTTGGATAATTTTTTTTAATGCACATATTTTTGTGTATTTGTGTGGAGGCATTTTGTCATTTAGTTAAGCTAAAATTTCATTTACGGGACATAGCATAATGGTTATGTAAAAGACTCATGCCAGAGGCTCTGAGGTCCCGAGGTTCAATCTCAAGTATCACTGTAAACCAGAGCAGAACAGTTCTCTGGTAAAAACAAGGTCTAATTATGTGTATCAAGTCAGATCTGTGATATTTATTGATTAAAAAAAACTGTATAAAATAAACAATAAAATTATTCTGAAAGAAAAACCTAGAAAAAATAATGAATTACAAGATTGAAAATATATTTTCTATTGTCAAAACAGAACAAAAAGCTAATTTTCATTCTCACATACAGATCTTTTATACAAATGTGAGCTCACTTAAATTCTGTTAAAAATTCCAGTGCAGGAGATTCATGTCTTTAAAAATTTTTTGCTGTTGCTTCACCACTATGGACTACTTTTTCTTCAGCTAGAAAGAGTATGTATCTCTTTACATTTATATAAAGATGGAGCAAGAGAGAGTCACCATAGCTTCCCCCACTGCCTTTACATGTCCTGTGACTTACTGGGTGCTTGAGCTCAGGTCTGTTACATGACAAAGCAGGTGACTCTCCTGGTGAGCTGACACACTGGCCCTAATAAATCTTTATACACTTGTCATTCACTTTGAGTTGTATATAGTACAATATACTACTTTTTAAATGTAGTTGTAATAATTATGTCAATTTGTAACCTGTTTTCCTACTTAATACTTAAAAAAGAAATAATTAACATATAAATCAGTTTACATCAACCCCTTGACATTATATTTTCATAACTAAACTTTGTTAATACATTTGACCTATCATTGATGTTTATAAGGGATTATTAGATCATCCTGTTTTGTATAAGAGAGAGATATGCTTTTTTTTTTCTCTTTTTTTATTTTTATTTTTCCTTTATTTAAGAAAGGATTAATTAACAAAACCATAGGGTAGGAGGGGTACAACTCCACACAATTCCCACCACCCAGTCTCCATATCCCACCCCCTCCCCTGATAGCTTTCCCATTCTCTATCCCTCTGGGAGCATGGACCCAGGGTCATTGTGGGTTGCAGAAGGTGGAAGGTCTGGCTTCTGTAATTGCTTCCCCGCTGAACATGGGCGTTGACTGGTCAGTCCATACTCCCAGTCTACCTCTCTCTTTCCCTAGTAAGGTGGGTCTCTGGGGAAGCAGAGCTCCAGGACACATTGGTGGAGTCTTCAGTCCAGGGAAGCCTGGCCGGCATCCTGATGACATCTGGGACCTGGTGACTGAAAAGAGAGTTAACATACAAAGCCAAACAAATTGTTGAGCAATCATGGACCCAAAGCTTGGAATAGTGGAGAGGAAGTGTTAGGGGGATACTCACTGCATACTCTAATGTACTTCTGCTTTCAGGTATATATTTTGCAGTAGTTTATGGATATGTGTGAACATATGCTCTCTCTCACAGAACCTGGTGTATATCTAGGTTTTGGGACTTTGTTAGAAAGTGAACCACCTGGGATGGAATTAGAGTATACTATGAAAGGAAAGGTCTCACCCGAGTAATGAAGCTGAAGGGTTGTCATTCCACACGTGACGTCTCTGGACACAGTCTGAAGTGAAGCATGTTGAGGTGGCAATCATTGTGTTGATTAGGTTGTGATCAGCAGATGCAATATTATTTGATATGGATTGGGAGAGGCATATGGGAAAGTGGGCCCTATCCAAGGGTTCCAGGACTGGCTGTGGAGAGCAGTCTGGAAAACTCTCAGAAGGCTAGACATGGACCTTCCGTATGATCCAGTAATTCCTCTCCTGGGGTTATACCCCAAGGACTCCATAACACCCAACCAAAAAGAGGTGTGTACTCCTATGTTCATAGCAGCACAATTCATAATAGCTAAAACCTGGAAGCAACCCAGGTGCCCAACAACAGATGAGTGGCTGAGAAAGCTGTGGTATATATACACAATGGAATACTATGCAGCTATCAAGAACAATGAACCCACCTTCTCTGACCCATCTTGGACAGAGCTAGAAGGAATTATGTTAAGTGAGCTAAGTCAGAAAGATAAAGATGAGTATGGGATGATCCCACTCATCAACAGAAGTTGAGTAAGAAGATCTGAAAGGGAAACTAAAAGCAGGACCTGACCAAATTGTAAGTAGGGCACCAAAGTAAAAACCCTGTGGTGAGGGGTAGACATGCAGCTTCCTGGGGCCAGTGGGGGGTGGGAGTGGGTGGGAGGGATGGGTCACAGTCTTTTGGTGGTGGGAATGATGTTTATGTGCACTCCTAGTAAAATGTAGTCATATAAATCACTAGTTAATTAATATGAGAGGGGGAAAATTAATTGTATGTCTCAAAGTTTTTCAAAACACAAACTGAATCTTTTTAATATATAGGCTGTGTAATTGATATGTGGACTCTCTCAAAAGCCTAGACCAAGTAGATCAGAAACAACCAGTAGCACAGCTATATACAAGATACTGGGTACTGTACAGCAAACCATAAAAGGACTTTTCAAAGTTAACCCAATTACCAAATAATGTGATGATAACATTAACTATCGATTGTCTTTTTGAACCTTAAGACAGCAGGAACCTCACATCTCCACTATAGAGATACGCTATTCTTTAGCAATCTCATTTTATTTGCTTAAGTAGCAATGGAATACTTATTAAACTTAATAAGGCTCTTGTTGTGTATTTTTTTTTCTGAGTTCTTACTCTTTTCATATTCAAAACTGAAATAAAGTATAGAAAAAGCTTCATCTTGAAGCCCGCATCTTTCTAAGTAGTCTCTGGAGCACCATTACTAAGTCCATGTATATTCTATGGAGAGAAGTAGGAAAAATAATTTGTATACTATTTAAATTCACTTTGTTTCAGTAGATCAGAATCTCTGTAATTTTGTGTCACTTAAGAACTTTATGCCTGGGTTTTCTTTGCTCATGTCAATTTCTTGGCCTTTTACACATTTTTGCCGGTTTCATCTTATCAGATATCAGTACATTATACTTATCTAGATCGATTTCTGATTGTCTTCTGAAAATATTGAACACTGAAGACTGGGAAATTTATTTTCAGTGTGTAGTATTTACTGGTGTGCTGTATATACATTTTATATTTATGTCAGCAGAGGGTTGCAGAGGGATGCTTTAGAACCACCTTTTCAGTTCTCAATAGCTATTGTGTACATATGGTAAGGTACTGCTGCTTAACAATCAGTAACTGCTTTGATGAAACTAAATTACATGTTTAAGTTCCCATCAGGAAGTCGCTTCACATATCTGTATTAATGTATTCAAGGCTCGAGAAGGAAAGTTAATTTTCCAGCTTAAATATTTAATTCAAGCTTAAAATTTAGTCTGTAATTAGAGCTCCCAAATGGCAGGAACATGGAGTATTTGTCCATTTTAATTAGATTGTTGTTTACCTATTAATTATATATCATATCTTGTCATATAGTTTTGATGGTAACAGATGGTGCTAGGAGTTAGTAAGGGTCTGAACAAAACAAGATTCCACATGATTTATTAAGTTGCACTTTATTAGTGAGTGGTCTGTTTTAGTCAAGCTTTTCTGAATAAGAGCTGTGCGGTATTTCACTAATTTTGGTGATTATTCTTTTGTGGAAATACTAAAGACAAAAAATATCTGAGAGAAGTCTATTTAGAAACAAAATAGATTATTTTATGACTATTTTAAATGAATAGGAATTGTTGAATTGTGTAACTGCTAAAGAAAGTTTAAGACGTTGTACTGAAACACAATCAGTGAATCCGATTTTCTACTGGCAACAATGTAAACAAAAGGAATATCATATATAATGATAAAGACTGAAGCTATGAAAAATAATACAATAATAGTTCATCTTTATTTCAAGGAGGTCGTCCTCTGCTTATTGACTTCAACCAAGAAGAAAAAGTTCTTTGTTTACCAAAATACCTTAACAGTAGAATCTGGTGTCTAGAGAGGTTGACCTACAAAATTTCCATTTTCAGAAAGTAAATGCTGCCAGGCCAAGTAAATGATGAGTGGTTTACATGAGGCTGGAATATAAAAGGACTCAAGTTGAATCCTAGTGCCAGAAATAGCCTTAGCGGAATTAGTGCACTGGTTAAAAATCAGCAAATAGCAGTTCAATAGAAAGGACTTTTAAGGGGAGTCGGGCTGTAGCGCAGCGGGTTAAGCGCACATGGCGCAAAGCACAAGGACCGGCACAAGGATCCCGGTTCGAACCCCGGCTCCCCACCTGCAGGGGAGTCGCTTCACAGGCGGTGAAGCAGGTCTGCAGGTGTCTGTCTCTCCTCCTCTCTGTCTTCCCCTCCTCTCTCCATTTCTCTCTGTCCTATCAAACAGTGATGACAACAATAATAATAACTACAACAATAAAACAACAAGGGCAACAAAAGGGAATAAATAAATATTAAAAAAAAGGACTTTTAAGTTAGTTGAGACATGATTTTATTGCTCTTCTTAACAGCTTATTTTCCAGCAGTGTATTAATTACACATACTTGCATGCACATGTATTAATTACACATACTTGCATGCACAGTGTATTAATTACACATACTTGCATATATATATGTAGAGACAAAAACGTCAGGAGAGTGTATAACATTACTCTTTCTTTGTTTGAAATTTACTACTGTTAAGCTCTTAAGTTCTTATTTAAATAACCTTGATCAGTGTTTTATGACTAATAAATAGAGGGCCTAGCCTCACACTAATTTCAAAATTTGTTCTAGACGTGTCCCTCATATGTATCAGATGATGTTCTCTTAAATATGTTGCCTCTAGTGAGTATATATATATATATATATATATATATATATATATATATATATATAATTTTTGTTGTGTTTTTTAATATTTAATTTTTCTTTACTTCAACTTTGTCAGTTTTTTTGTTTTTTGTTTATTGTTTTTTTCCTCAAGGCTAGGTCTTAGTACCTGCAACTATGAATCCATTGCTCTTGGCAGCTGTTTTTTCCATTTTATGGACAGAGAGAAATTGAGAGAGAAGGGGGAGATAGAGACGGAGAGAGGAAGAGAGACACCTGCAGACCTGCTACACCGCTTGGGGCTCAATCCTTGCTTGGGTCCTTGTGCTTCATACTTTGTGCGCTTAACCAGGTGTGCCACCGCTTGGCCCCCACATGTCATTTTTTATAAATACATAATATTTGTTTTTTGGCATCATAAACAGTTTTATTTAATGGGGTGTCTTAACAATGTTTAGATCCCACATGTTCACAGTCAACTTATAGATGTATATGAATGAAATGTTGATATAACTGAAGCAGTAATTTCATCTTATTTTGGATATATTACTAAGCCAGGATGTATATCACCAGTTAAATATTTTGTATTGATTTAACTATGATCTGTTGGATAAGAGGAGTACAATTCCACACAATTTTGTATCCCATCCCCTTTATTGTAAGCTTTCCTATTCCTTTTCCCTCTGGGAGCATGGACCCAGGAACATTATGGGCTACAGAAGGTGGAAGGTCTGGTTTCTGTTGTAGTTGCTTCTCCACTGGACATGAGCATAGCAAGTCAATCCATACTCTCAGCCTGTTTCTCTCTTTCCCTAGTGGAGCAGGGGTCTGGGGAGGCAGGGATCCAGGACACATTGGTGAGGTTGTCTGCCCAGGGAAGTCTCCTTGACATCTGGGTAGCATCTGCAGCTTAGTGGCTGAAAAATATAGAGATATAAAGCAGAACAAATTGTTTAATAACCAGGAACCTAAAGGTAAGAATATAGCAGATGAGATTTGGGGTTTCCATATTGGAAAAAAGCTAGGAAGTCTATTTTAGGTATATTCTAAGGGACCCATGACTTTACCAGTTTTTGCCTGAGTCTGACAGCTAGCATGCAGGTGAGCTAAAGGTATTATCTGGGGAGATGGTGTCATAGTTGGAAAAAGGACTAGAAAGCCGGATCACGGAAGAGAGAAGCTCCCAGATATGGGAAAAGTATATATAAATATCGTTAACTGCAAACCCCACTGATCTGATCTGGGGCCCACCAGATAAAATACTTTAATAGACTCTCTGATTTGTTAATAAAATAGCTAAGTATTTTCTATAAATTTCCTAAGTTTCTCTTTTTTTTCGTGCTTTCTTTATTCTTTTTCAGTTGCAAAGCCAGGCTCTACGATTTCACTCAGAGATAGAGAAAGGAAGAGTGAGAGACTGAGGAGACTCATCACAGTCCTGGAGCTTTTCCTAATCTTGTGTCACTCCTATGTGGTGCTGACCTCTTGGCTGGGCTGTCCACATGGCCAGGGATGCAGGCTACGCGCTGAGCTACTCTGCCTCTTATGAATGGAGTTTTCTCCACCCTTCCCAACTCCACTTTATCCTTTCAGAACACTTTTCTTTTCTTTTTTTAATATTTTTATTGGGGAGATTAATGGTTTACAGTAGATACAGTTGTTGGTACATGTGTGAAAGTTGTCGTTTCTCTGTAAAATACTATCCCCTCCACCCTAGGGCTTCCTCCACCATCATGCGCTAGGACCTGAAAGTTGCCTCTCCCCCCAGAGTCCTTTTCTTTAGTGTAACAGGCCAAACTCAGGCCAAGTTCTGCTTCATGTTTCTCCTTACAGTTTATTAGTTCTTAACTTCTGTTCTATAAGTGAGATCATCTCAGATTCATCTTTCTCTTTCTGGCTAATCTCACTTAACATGATTCTTCAAGCTCCATCCAAGATGAGGTGAAGAATGTAACTTCGTTTTTCTTCATAGCTGAGTAGTATTCCACGACTTTCTTAGCCACTCATCTGTTGTTGGATACTGCTAGGTTGCTCCCAGGATTGGGCCATTACAAATTGGGTTTCTATGAACCTGAGTATACACTAATCTTTTTAGATGGGTGTGTTTGATTTCATAGGCTATATCCCCAGGAGAGCAATTGCAGGGTCATTTCTAGCCTTCTGAGTGTTCTGCAGACTGTTTTCCACAGGAGTTGGACAAATTTCATTCCCATTCATAGGGAACATGCTTATAAGTGTTAAGTCCATGGACTCCCATCCCAGAAATCTTAAAAAAAGGAAAAACAAATAGAACATCATAAATAGTGGAGTAATTCTGTAGTCTTTTCTTTTTGGAAGGGAAGTTTTGATCCTGAGTCACGAGGCTGGTTTAGGGTCTTTGATGTCAATATAGGGTCTCTCCAGTCTCTGTGGTGTTAATAGCATGGGAAAATTAAGGAGTCACAGTTGTAAACTGATGATATTTTAAGTGATTTTTCTTTTTTTTTTAAATTTCTTTATTGGGGAATTAATGTTTTACATTCAACAGTAAATATAATAGTTTGTACATACATAACATTTCTGTTTTCCATATAACTCTGCTTTCCCCATTTAATAGTCTGGGCACCTTTGTCAAAGATTAGATGTCCATAGGTGTTAATTCTGTAGTCTTTCTCACAATTAAAAAAGAAAAAAAATTCCTATAAAGGAAATATCCAGGGAGGTCATTGTTCCTCATTTCCTTATTTTTCTAATGTATAAATACTTAATTTTTTGATGAAAATAATCAGATAGTAAAAGTATATAAAATTAAAAATTGCCTGTAATCATTTGCTCACTTATGATAATTTTTCTTATTCATATTAATTCTTCCAGGCTTTACTACTTCTTGGTTTCTATACTTTTATTCTCTCATTTATAAAAATTTTTATACATGTGCTTGATATGGCAACACATCTGCTAAAATTTTAGATGCATAATCCTTTTATTTTTATCCTTTTTATAGGAGTGGGATGTCCGTGATTCTCAGTGCATTGGTTCATGGTGCAGTTTTCCATCTCTCTGTGACAGTTTCTGGAGGGCACTCCCACCCACAGCTGAGGTCCTTCTACATCATGCAACAGGACTCCAAAGTTTTCTGTCACCTTTCTCACCCCTCCTTCTCTAGAGTCCTTTTCTGTGATGCAGTACACCATACCATTCCAAGTCTGAATTCGTATTCTCACTCCAGGTCCTTACTCACTAGTCCTGCCTATAAGTGAGTAAATTTGGTATTTGTCCTTCTCTATTTGGCTTATCTCAGCATGCTGTCTTCTTGTTCCATCCAAGATGACACAAGGGAGATAATTTTATCATTTTTTTTTCCAGCTGAGTAGTAGCTCATTTTGAATATATAAGCAAAAAGTTTTGTAGCTACTCATCAATTGTTGGACATCTGGGTTGTTTCCAAGTTTTGACTATTACAAATTGTGCTACTGTGAACGTAGGTGTGCATAGTTCTCTTCTGATAGGTTTTATTGTTTCCTTTGGCTAATCCTAATCCTCCCAGAAGAGAAATTGCAGGGTCGGAGGGTAGATTCATTTCTGTTCTTCTGAGAAATCTCCAGACCATCTTCCACAAGGGTTGGACCAGTTTACATTCCCACCAGTAGGATGGATGTGTTCCTTTTCTTCCACTTCCTCTTCTACTATGTCGTTACTGTCCTTTCCTACAGGTGTAAAGTGGCATCTCATTGTTGTCTGAGAATCAGTGGCTTTGAGCACTTACTCATGTGTCTGTTGTCTCTCTGCATCTTTTCCACTGTGAAGTTTTGACCATGCCCTTGACCCATTTTCGTGTGTGTACATACACGCTTGTGCCTGCCAAATCATTTAGTTCTTTCTCTATTTTGGTTATTAGTATTTTGTATAGCGATCTTTCCCCACTCTGTAGGATGTATTTCTGTTTTGGTGATTGGTACTCTTTGCTGTGAAGAAAAATTTCAATTTGATCTAGTCCAACTGATTTAATTTTGTTTTCTTTGCTACTGGACTTGATTCTTTGATGATATTTTTGAAGCACAGATCATGAAGCAAAGATCTGCCTATGTTGTTTTTTTTTATGTATTTCATAGTTTCTGGTCAAATGTTCATGTCTTTTGATCCACTTGGAGTTGGCTTTTGAGCATAGGATTATGTGATGGTCCAGTTTTTATTTGTTTGCACATTTCAATCAAAATTTCCTAAGCCCACTTGTTGCAAAGATTCTTCTTTCTCCATTTTATGTTTTGGGCTGCCTTGTAAAACATTAGTTGTGCATAGATGTGGGTGGCATAAGCCCTTTTTAAAAGATACTGTTTGAAAATGTGGATTTTTTTTAAAAAAAAGTTTATTTTACACCCGAGGACTGCCCTAGTCTGGTTTATAGTGACACCTCAGAGCTTCAGGTGTGAGAGTCTTTTGCATAATCATTATGCTGTTTCCCCAATCTGAAATAGAGATTTTTTTTTTTTACTTGAATTCATTTTGTTTCTCTAGCACAGCATAGCAAAATGTGCTGTGTTGATTCTAATGAACATTTTCATAACTTAAGTATGGTTTTAAGGCTTATGTCACTGTTTCAGTGATGTCACACATCCCTACTTTTTCTCATTTTCTGAATGTTATGCTTCATTTATCTCATTTGCCTTTACTTTCTTTTTAAGTGCTATTTTTCTTATAGTCTAATGTTTTTCTCTCTCATGATAGCTACCTCTTGGCAGTTTCACCTGATTCATGACCTCTCGTCAAATTTGTATGATAACTTTATTTTGACAGTTCCAAACTATATCCTGATTATGGCCCATGTATATAACTTCCTACTTTGTTTTTCTACTTGGATTCTTCAAATTTGAGAAATCTAAAATTGCATCTATTCTTTCTTCATTTAATCCTCTTGGTAGTTCTTTCAGTGTCACTTGATTACATCTTTCAAGTCTGTACAACTGGAATGCTATCTCCTACTCATTGCCAATCTATCAAGAGATGTACCTTTGTCATATTCTAAATTACTATATATTCATGGATCTGCTTTGAACTTTGGACCTCCTGAAATTTTACCTTGTATGAATTACTTTGTGTGTCGTATTCCTTCTTTGATGTTCTGTTGAAGAAAGGAAGTTTCATTTCTTGCTTACCTATTGTTTTTTTTTTTATTAAGAAATGGTTTTATTTTATCAAAATTTGCTACAGTCAGTGAAATTATGTTACAATTTTTTAGCTTATTTTAATAAAATAGATTTTTTTTATTATATTATCCTATTTCTGTAAAGATTTTCTTCTTGGTAATAGTATATTTTGAGATCATTGTATGTCTGCTCTCTTTGAGCTATGCAAACATAAAATTAATGAATTAGAACACATTTTCCTGGGTTGTTATTGAATCATTCATATATTTAGTTTGGATACAGAGAAGAAAGAGGGATCTAGATATTTGCCTTCACACTTGCTTCACAGATCTTGAAGCCCCCCTCCCCCCCCCTCAGCAGATGGGAAGCAGGAGCTTGAACCCTGGTCCATGTCTATACCCAAGTGTTTCACTCAGCAGGAACCTGGAACAGTTTTAGAAAATTGAATAAAATTCCTTGATGGTGTGTTAAAATTTGCCCATACCCTAATCAAGAATCGGAATGAGGGATATTGTGGTATAGGAGAATTTTTTTATTATTGATATATTTATTTACTGCACTATATAAAACCTTTTGAAATCACTTCTGTTATTTAATTTTTTAAACTGGTTGAAGTACTTGTGCAGATTTGTGTTTGCTGAGAAACTATCCATTTCACTAATCTTATTTTCGTTACATTTGCATCTTCCAACTTTTTGTCATAAAGTTATAGATCACATTCTTTCATTCCTTCCTCCCCGCCCCCACACACACCTTCATACTTAAAAAATTTAATGGCTGGTATTACGTTGACTTTTTTGTTTTTAGTACTAGTGGAAATCTACTTCCTTGATTAGTTATTGGAATGTTCTCTGTAAATAGAAGATACAGAAAGCTGTAAAAAAATAAATGTTGAAGATTAAATCGCAGCTTAAGAAATAGATTTAGCAATTATTGGAGATGTCCTTCTGTGTCCTCTTTGCCGATTCCATGTTCTTTTCTCATGCCAAAACAGTTCATTTCTAATATTAAAAATAGTTAACTTAAATTTCTTTGTAGTTTTATAACACCAATATTCATGTCTAGACACTATGGTTTAGCACTGCCCATTTTATTTACTTATATATTTATTTGCTGTCCCTGGGACTTCACCACTCCAGGCTAAATTTTTCGTGTGGAGAGAGACAGATACCGAGAGATAGAGGTAGGGAATGATAACATAGCACCAGCGCTTCTCCTGCTCAAGTGAGGGTTACATTTGAAGCTGGGTCTAGGTTATGGCAGAGTAGGCAGGCTTCAGGTGTGCAGATGACCAGTGGTTGGTCATCTTAAATCAGTGCTCTTTTTCTTTTTTGCACGAGAGTTATCTCTGGGGCGCAGTGCCTGCACTACAAATACACTGCTCGTGGAGACCATTTTTTCCATCTTACTGAATGAGACAGAGAGAAATGGAGAGGGCAGGGGAAGATAGGGAGAGAGAAAGATAAACACTTGTAGACCACTTCACCACTTGTGACGTGACTCCCCGAGTCTTGAACCTGGATCCTTACGCGGTCCTTTCACTTCATACTGGCCCCTAGTAAATGCTCTTTTCTCTCTTAGGCACTTCCTTTTTTAAAAAGCAAAGAGTCCAGAAATAAATCCACACATTATATGTATTCATTCTTTTTTAAGTGTCACTGCAGACCAAGGAGGAGGTGGATTTTTTCCTTGCAGGTATTTTGAGTTTCTTTCTTTCTTTTTTTTTTTTTTAATTTTTATTATCATTTTTGAAGCGTTTCTCTTTTTTAAAAATATTTTCAATATTTATTTTTGTTGCCCTGTTTTATTGTTGTTGTTAAATTGATGTTGTTGTTGTTAGATAGGACAGAGAGAAATGGAGAGAGGAGGGGAAAACGGGGGGAGAGAGAGATAGACACCTGCAGACCTGCTTCACCGCCTGTGAAACGACTCCCTTGCAGGTGGGGAGCCGGGGTATCGAACCAGGATCCTTACGCCAGTCCCTGCACTTTGCCCCACATGCGCTTAGCCCGCTGCGCTACCGCCCAACTGCCCAAGTGTTTCCTAATACTTTGTTTTCTCTGTCTGACTCTTTATCAGAGCTCTACTATATGTACCCTGGCCTTGGTAAAGTACCTTTATTTCTCTTTTCTTTGTGATTTAATATTTTATATTTTAATATTAATTCAAATATATTAATGTTTTATACAGTTATGTCTCTTTACTTGGTTTAATGAAATAATTGCAATTAATTTAGTTTTAGAAGAATTTTCTCTAGTGGTCTTTTAGAATGGAGTGGAGATCATCAAATAATCAAGATTCTGTGGGCTTTTCTTTGTGTCCATTATTAAATTGAGGATGATTCTGAACTGAGACGTTGGTAGGAAATAAGAGGTCCTAAATTATTTAGAAAATTGATGTAGAAAATTAAGGAGATAGACTGGTTTCTTTTCTTACAATTCAGATAAAGACCTTTGATAAAGTATATGAGGAAGAATAGAAATTGACTTACATGTTACTGATGAACCAAGTTTGACCAGGCTCCATTAAACCAAGAGTATATTTTACATTTTTTCCTTTCTTTTTTTAAATAGGGGGTCGTTTAATGGTTTGCAGTCAATTATTAAATACAGTCGTTTTTTGCATAAATAACATTTCTCTGTTTTCCTTGTAAAATTCTAACCCCCTGCATGTCCCACCCCACTGTCTTTTACTTTGGTGCAATACACCAATTCTAGTCAACATTCTGCTTTGTATTTTCCCTTCTGTTTTTATTTTTCAACTTCTGTCTATGAGTGAGATAATCCCATATTCATCCTTCTCTTTAAAGTTATCTCAGTTAACATGATTCCTTTACCCTCCATTCAAGATGAGATGAAAAAGGTGAATTCACTATTTTTTAATGGCTGAGTAGTATTCCATTGTGATATAGACCACAATTTACTCAGCCACTCATCTGTTATTGAACATCTGGGTTGCTTCCAGGTTTGGGCTATTAGAAATTGTGCTGCTGTGAACATAGGTAGACACAATTCATTTTGGATGGGTGTGTTTGGTTCCTTAGGCTATATCCCCAGGAGAGGAATTTCAGGGTCATAGGGCAGGTCCACTTCTAGCCTTCTGAGACTTGTCCAGACTGCTCTCCACAGGGATTGTACCAATTTACATTCCCACCAGCAGTACAGGAGGGTTCCTTTGTCCCCTTAACCTCTCCAGCATTTGTTGCTGCTGTCTTTTCTGACATATGACATTGTCACAGGAGTGAAGTGGTATCTCATTGTTGTCTTTATTTGCATTTCTCTGACCATCAGTACTTGGGGAGTATTTTTTCATATGTTTGTTGGCCTTTTGGATCTCTTCTGTGGAGAATATTCTATTCACCTCTTCTCCCCATTTTTGGATAGGGTATTTATTTATATATTTTGTTTCTGAGTTTGTTGAACTATTTATATATTTTGGTTATTAGCCTCTAGTCTGATGTATGGCATGTAAAGATATTCTTCCATTCTGTAATGTGTCTGTTTGTTTGATGGTGGTTTCTTTTGCTGTGAAGAAGCTTTTTAATTTGATACAGTCCCATTGGTTTATATTTGTTTTAGTCTTTTTTTCAATTGGATCTGTATTAGTATTTTACATTTTAATGTAATAGTTGTCAAAAGGGAAGTGATACTCATGACATATAAACACACACACATCACTGTATCAAATTTCAGTGTTCATAGATAATCTTTGATTCCCATTCTTACTAGTTTAGAGTAGAGTAGTCGTGTCCGCAAAGCATATACATTCGTCACTGTCTAGCTATATTGTTCCTCTCAGTGCCTGCACAATGACTCCACCATTCCTGACACCCAATTTCAGTCCTTTTCTTTTTTCTTTCTGGTAAAGACTGAGAAAAATAGAAGTGGGAGAGAAAAACATCACTTCTTTTTTTTTTCTTAGAACTCTCCATAGCGTTTTCTTTTTTTTCTTTCTTTCTTTTTTTTTTTTTTTAATAATTTCTTTCTTTATTGGGGAATTAATGTTTTACATTCAACAGTAAATACAATAGTTTGTACATGCATAACATTCCCCAGATTCCCATTTAACAATACAACCCCCACTATGTCATTCATCATCTTTCATGGACCTGTATTCTCCCCACCCACCCACCCACCCCAGAGTCTTTTACTTTGGTGTAATACTCCAATTCCATTTCAGGTTCGACTTGTGTTTTCTTTTAAAACATCACTTCTTAAGCTTCCATATTGTAGGTGGTTACAAGAGCTTGAACCAGGGTTCATATGTGTGATAATGTGTGCTTTCTTCTGGGTATACCAAGAAAAAACACTTGATTATTTTGAACTCATTAACATAAAAATGCCACTGAGGCTAAATCACAATGTGATATATATTTTTTTATTTATTTATTTATTTTATTTTCACTGCTTTAGGCTGCCCTTTTGAGAGAAAAAGACAGAGGGAAAGACACCTTATCCACAAAATTCCTCCAGTGTGCTGAGAGTAGACTTGAACTTGGGCTGCACACTTGGCTCAGCTGGTGAGATACACAGCTGAGTGCTGCGTTGCACTCCTTGACTGCATACAAGCTGTTGCTGGCAGGACAGTTAGGAGTGGTTACTTTTCGCTCTAAGCGTGTTCCAAATCTCTAAAACTCATCATTAATGAGCTATCTTTTTCATTCTTTCAAAAATATTTATTTGAAAGAGACAGAAATTGAGAAGGTATGGGGCGAAGGAGAGGCAGAGAGATACCTGCAGCATTGCTTTACCACTTTTGAAGCCTTCCCCCTGCAGACCGAGACCAGAAGCCTGAACCCAGTTTCTTGTACGGTACAACACGTGCCATGGCCTTGTTCTTATGAACTGGATTAGGTAGCTGATATATGGGATCAGTCAGAGCTACTTTAAGTTCATTCTTTAAAATAAATGTCACCTATGATTATGTTCTCACAGGGCTTTAGAAAGGGAGAAGCAATTATTTGGTAGACATGCCTTGGGGTCAGAAATTATTCTACTGTAAGTATGGAAGATGCTGTTGCAAAGAGTGGGAGAAGCCAATGTAAAGGCAATGTAAAGGCAGGTTCATTGACTATTGTAATGCTCACATTTCTAGTGCGAGAAGCCCCAGGAAAACAAAGAAGTTACTGATTGTGTGGGGAAATGTCTTAAGTTACAGTGATTCAGTCAATTTTATTAGCAAAAGACTTGATAGCCAAGGTAGGATTTGCTCTTGGTTTTTGAAGATATAGGCATGTGCATATAAGTATGTATACTGACATATTTGCACAAATATTTTTCAATATGGATTTTCTAGATCAATAGGAAATGTATGTGTGGTTCCGTTAAATGCTGCTGAACCCTTCCTTGTGTTGTACTTTCTAATAAACTGTTCTTGGCATCAACATGTGGAATTAAGAATTAGTCTTTCCCAACCTTAATAATACATGTGAGTTGTCAATGTAAATGAAAATTAAAAAGACATTATAGTCTTTGCCAAAAATGTACAGACTAAACATGATTATTCAACTGACTTTACTGACTTTCTGTAGTGCCTAGTAGCCTTACAGTGTGACTGTTGTGAATCATCTATATAGGCTGTATAGCAGCAGGGACACAAGCTGCTCCCTCACCTTTCCTGTTTATGTTTTTCCTCAAAATGGTGACTCAATGTCATATTTGTACTCAGTGTCTCAATTCAGTAGTCAGTGTTTACTATGTAGTGATTTTTGTGTTTTTAACTTACTTTATATAGTCAAAAAAGTTTTTAATGTCCCAGCTTTATACAGGAATTGCTGTTAGAATATTAATTATAAACAAACATACAAAAACCCTGAGAAGTGTAGAGTTTGATAATGGATATTAGGGCTTACTGCATTTTTTTTAATGTAAGAAGTTCTGACATTGTCTGAGAACTCATTTCTACCTTTTAGCTTCTATGTTATTGGTTCTTAATGGAACAACATTTTTTTTAGACTCCCATGACAGATTTCTCTTTTGTCACTCAACACTGTTTGAAAATCACCTCTTCACATTCTTAATTCCTAGTTTAAAATAGTTGCAGTGTCGCTCTCATTTCGTTTTCATTATAGCCATCAGTACCAGCTGGTCTACTTATATTTATTGTCTGATACTCACTATTTTCATGTTGATCAGGTTCCATTTGATCAGAGCTTCTCTCTTGTTTAGTGCTGTTCTTAGGGCCTAGAACAATGCTTGGCATATGCTGTATCTTTGACTCTACAACTCCTGGAAGCAATTTCTTCTTCTGTCCTTGTTTCTGTCCATTGCTGCCTCTAGAGTGCTCTTCCTCCACCCTGCCTTTCTTAGCTCGCAAACTTCTATCTGTCGCTTTTATGCTGTTGGTTCTGGAAGGAAGCTCTAGCCTGACTTCATTTGGAAGCTACAATGATCATTTTGGCTCTCTTTTGTAACATTTCAAAATCTCTTTATTGAATTACAATTTTGAAGCTCCATTTTTATAGATAACACTTTTTTTTTTACGCCCCCCCTTTTTTTACATCCTTTAAAAATCTGGCTTCATTGATTTTTCTGTGGTAGTTTACCTGTTTTTTTGTTTGTTTTTTTCGTTGTAGGACCACAGCTTATTGTTTTAATCATTTGAAAGGAATAGTTACATTGTCTACTCAAATTTTATTTCCAAATTACAGTTTTCATGTTAGAGACCACCTAGATGGAGAGTAGCTACCCAGAAACACAGATCTATACTATTCAGGAACAGACTTCTCATGCCATGGCTCTGGTGTGTTGATGGATGGTACCAACCCATAGCGTAAGTGTTAGAAATTAAAAGTGGTGAGCAGAAGTTTAAAGAATCAGAAAAATCTTATTTCTGAATTTTTATGGTAAGTTTAAACTAGACATCCTAATGCCTCATTTTAATACGCAGTTATTTTTGGTGTTTATATGTTTTATGTTTTGATCACTCTTCAGTATTTAAACTCCTTCAAATGTGCAAAGATTAAATGTTTAATAAAAATTGCTTGTTGTTTTCAACATCTGTGTTCAGAGAACAATGACCCACTGGAGTGCAGAAAGCTTGTAAAGTTTTCAAATGTATTGAGAATGACAGAAAGTTCAGTGAAGAGTTTGCTTCCCTCATTACAGAACTACTTCTGTGGCTGCGATTACACTAAGAGCATCTTTAATTGCTTTAAAATCTGAATGCATGATAAGAATGGATTAATTTGATTTTTCTGTTACTACAAGTAGCAGATGGTTTATGTCTTAGGAATGCTCATGTTGTAAAATGAGATCCCCAGCTCATCCGTGATTGGTCACTGTTAATGAAGCATGCTGTGCTGATTATTGATTTAGAAAATGAGGGTGACTCGAGTATTGTGTGTGTTGCTGCGATAAATTAAAGAGGAGTATTTTAATAGCCGGCAGACAGACACCTTAAATAACATGAAATATTTGATTTTCTATTCAGGTGGTCTCTGCCCTGTCAAACTAATTTTATTGTTTATTAAAAAGATATACTTTTATAGTTTCAGCTAACAAGCAGATGGTCGTCTTTACTTATTTCTGTTTTGTATTGCTGTATGACCGATCAGATGCATGATAGGAACCCAAATTAGCTTGCTGTCTGCAAAGCAATGTTATAGCCATGGGAGGAAATCTTTGCAAAGTGTGTGGGTGTGCGTGCATGCTTGTGTACTCACTCACACCTTTCTACTTTCCTGCTTCCTTAACATTAAATCGCCATTTGTTTTCAAAATAAAGCTGCATCCTGAAAGTTCTTTTTAATAATTTCAGTTTATTTTTAAGTAAAAATTTAAAGAACAAATGCTGGAGGAGAGTAATTAAAGTATTGCATTTACTGATTTTAGCTATTTTCATGTGAATGCTTATGTGAATGTAATCATTTTTAGTGTAGTCATATGGTAAAAGTCAGAATAATGACAATTTCTTAATATTTTGACTTGAAACCTATGTATTGTTTGATGATGTGCACATATATAAGCATTCTATCTTTGCTGAAAAATAGCATTTAGTTAGTCATAGCAAGGGGATTGCCCTCTTGTCACTACTTACTAAATGTATCTTACTTTATTTCTAGATGTTAGTATACTCTTAATTTCAGTTGCTAAATGTGTTATTTACACTGACATAAAATTTTGAAATTTCTTCACAGTGTTTTCTGTTTTTTTTTATGGCAGTCCTAAGTATGGGCATGTTATAAGCATTTCTAAGAATGAAAGTTTTTATTTTGTTTGTCATTTTGGCCTTGACTATGGGTAAGACTGTGGAAAAAAGCACTGTAAGATATTTCAAAAAATCCAAACAAAATGTGCACTTGTTTTTTTAAAATTTTAAGTATTTGTTTAATCCTGTTTTACTTTTATAAATGTGTTTCAACTCAGGTGAAATTAATGCTTTAGCACTGCAGTGTTCAGAGTGATTTAATGAATTAAAATTTTAGGAAACAGAATCACAAAATTAAAGTACACTTACTTCAGAAGAGATTAGTAGGATAAAGGAAAGTAAGTGTTCTTAAACTACCCAGTTTTAATTCTGGATTTTAGCCCATTATTGTAACCCTATAGATTTTATACTAAATTTAGCAGTTTCTTATTTTTTTACATAGTTATTTAAGAGATTTGTGAGTGATTTGAGAGCTATAATTTGATGATAATATATCATTTAGCAATAGAGCTAAATCTACTCATTTCTGAAATTGGTCTTCATATTAGATTACTTCATAGGAATCTTAGGGAAAAAACCAAGATTAGGAAGTAAAATGAGATGTTCTATGGTTTTTATAAGATGGTATTACAAAACTATCCATCGTCAAAACACTAACTCTGTGAGAGAATGTGATGCAGCCTGTTGCATATTTGATAAATATTGTGTGATTCTTTATTTTCTTTTATTCAGTAGAACAGTGAGCAAAGAGAGGGAGGGAGAGAAAGACACATCTAGATCTGCTTCACTGCATGGAGTGAAGGGAAGCAGCCCTGCTGCAGGTAGGGAGCAGGGCTGGGAGCCCAGTGATCGGGCGGGTCCTTCCTCATAGGACTGACTTTGTGCGCCAGTGCTGCCCTACTGAGTGATTTTCTTCAGCAGCCTGTAACATACTTACAAGCTCGTTTTCCTCATTTATCTGTTGATTGTTGTTGATGTATTTTTATTCATTTATTTACCATGGGGGGGAGACAACTTCAATTAACTAATTTTTATATACCTTTACTTTTAAATGTTTTATGACTGGTAATTATACTAATTGAATAGAGACATAGAGATAGCAAACAGTGTAAATCAGATATAGAAAAGAAAATTCCCTCAAGTATTAAAAATAACAACCTTGAACATGTTTTAAAATTAATGGGCATATTTATTAAAATTGATACTCTGTGGAATAATTTTCAGTAGATTAACTGTAAAACTTTTAAGATTTAAAAAAAAATTTTTTCTTAGAACTTTTAATTCAGTATGCTGGGAAGTGGTTGTTTTAAATGTATATTGTTATTTAATGCACCTGTGTTGTTAAAATTCGGTGCTTCAGCAGGCCGGGCTAGCTTCATGGGCGGGTAATAGAGACTCAAGGACACACGGCTGGGCAGGGAAACAGTATTTTTTTATTCAGGAACAATGATTTATAAACTAAGACAAACTAATCACCAAACAGAACTCTCCTGCCTCCTTCCCCCGCAGCGGCGCCAAGCACTCTCGAACTCTGCAACTCTGGAACTCTCTCGGGGTTCCTTGGGGCGGGGACAAGCGGGCCCACGAAACTAGCAGGACTGAACCAATTTTCTTGGCAGGGGGAGAGCTAGAACAACCCAATGTAAAGCATACAACACACCTGCATCCTTTTTATCAGCCTAGATAAATGAATTACTTCATCGTTTTTAGTGTAAACAGTGTTTATACTAGGAGCTTTAATCATAAAGTTACCTTTTCATATGGCGGGACAGATTAGTACTAACATTTCTATTTCTTTTCCTGCAATGTTTATGCTTAATGGATTTTCTCCTTTCAAAAACAGTTGTTATGAAGAGCCTAGAAACATTCTCATGAAAGTCTTTTTAAGACAATGCTGATTTACAAATATTGATTGATAATTTTAAAAAAAGCATTTTATTAATGATTCGACAATGGTTTGCAAACAATAAGATGACATAGTTCCGTACTTCAGCCATCACCAAGGTTCTGTGCTCCCGCCCTCCGAGTAATAACCACCATAGTTCTCATGATACTTGAGTTCCATTCATTTTGTCCTGAATGGTACATCAGTGCCATAATTACTTTTATTAGCATGTGCCGTGATATGTCTGCTCAATAGAGGTTGTACTTTGTTTTATTGAAACTTTTACTTTTATAAATCAAAACTCTTTTGAGGTAAAAATTCTGTGGGATACTTGCGGAATAACTTTGGAAATATTCTTAGGAGAGATAAGTAAATTTGTTTTCTGTTTTGTGAAAGTTTGACAGTTGCGGCTAGAGTATATCCTAACTGAGACTCTGTGTTTACCTGTTTAAAATTTAAATGTGGAATTTTTTTTGAAAAATGTAAGAGTAGTAAAAGAAATTTGAAAAGACTATAAAATACAGAGTGAGGAAATGGAAAAAAATGAGATTTCATAGGCACCGCAGCGCACATATTGCAATGAACAGCTATAGACTTACATCATGAAACCAGCTAGCCTCACCTGCTGTGTGATCAGGTCGTTACTATGGTAACATTTCCATCTGTGGATTTTTGTAGGGCTAAACTTTTTGACATCGCACCATACTGCCATTGGCTTTTGATTTTTTGCGTAGATCAATCTCTGTGCTACCTGCATACTATTAAGTGCCACAGTCGTAGCACTGAACTACCACCACAGACAGCAAAATGAATGAAATGAGATCGTTTTGCTAAATTACATTCAAAGATTGTCCTGTGTTGCTGGTAAAATGTTAAATGACTCTTAAGAGTAAAGGAACAGTGCCAGTAACCTGAGTGCTGTCATTTTATAAGTACGCAATAGGAATCTGGTCGGCTGTGATAGTAGTAGTTGGCATGCAGGGCTTTAGTTTATCAGCCAAATAGGTGACAAATAAAGTAAAAATAATTACCCTCCTAAGAGTGAGAAAAGGCATTTTGAAAACAGCCTCTTTTGTTTTTCAGATTTACTAACTGAAAGTTGTTCTGTTTTAGATAGTCAAAAGTTGTCCTGCTCATTACACCTCTGATTATAATCTCAGACGCTAATATTTTAGATTAATTTAGATAAAAATAGCCCATGATGTTCTCTTGTATCAATTACTGTATTCTAGTAAAGATTCCTACTGTTTTTGTTTTGTTTTGCTTCCTAAAGCCCCCTGCTGCTGTTGATTACACCTAGATCTGCTACTGATTGGAACTGTTAAAAAGGCAAAGACAGTGTGCCTGGTTGCTGAATCATTTAATTGTAGAACTAATAAGAGAGGTTCTCTCTGGGACCTAAAAGAAACAGTGACATTAGATTTTTATGTATAAGGGGGCAGAAACATTTCTTCTGTAATTTAACAAATTTCAAAGGTGTGGAATTTATTTAGTTTACTTAACTTGGAACATAGTAGAGGAACTTTAGAAATCATTTGATTTCTAAACCATGCAACTGTGTGCAGAAGAAAGGAAAAGTGGAAAAATTCTAGAGATAACTTCATGGTATCAGTTTCTTTTCTCTTTGTACTACAGTACTATTCATTTTTGTAAGGCTAGAACAAATAGATATAAACATATGCATACACACATATTTAATTTATGTAGGGCTGGGAATGAACCAAGTTGTGGTGCGTACACTGAGCAACCTCATGGCCCCTTCTCTTTCTCTCTCTTTTTTTGTTTGTTTGTTTGCTTTTGTCTTTGTTATAAAGAGAGAGCGGGTGAGGGAGAAATAACAGAGAGAAGAGAAAAAGAGGAGGAAGAGACAGCACAGCACTGGAAAACTCCCTTTGTGCTTTTCATGGCAGTGCCCTGTGCAGTGCCCTGACGTGAACATGAAGACCTCCTGATAGGCAAGGTACATGCTCTACTGGGTTAGCTATCTCTACGGCCCTGGATAACTACACCTATACAAATCTTAGTCAGTGGTTGAGACATTTAAAAATAAGACGGCAAGGAATTAAAGTTGAAATTTTATTTATAATTGAGGCCATGCTTGTAACCTTGACGTAGAATATGAAACAAGGTCATATGAAATAGAAGCTTCCCATGAGGGGCTTATATGCAGGTTCCAGAATCTAGAGTTGGGATTTTTTTCATTGCCATGGCTATTTTACAAACCATTCACATACTGTGAACTGTTATTGATTTGTACCCTTACAAATTCAAAATTTGAGATAATTAATTGTGTTGATCTTCCTGTAAGTTTGTCTGAAGGGGGTATGCTTTTACTCACAGGAACATTAAGGATACATTATGATATTGTACATTTTTATTGTAAGTAATTATGTAGTCTTTTAAAAATGTCTTTTCTACGTGTGAATGAGATCATTGGTACAGTTACTGGCTCAAAGTTATTTATATCTAGTAGGAGATACGATTAATTATAATTTGAGTTGAGAAAAGGTGAATGTTCTAAGATTCATGTTGAAACATTTCCATCAGAGAAATTAAATGAAAATTGCTGCTAGGTAAGGCAGTGCCAGTAGTGTAGATGACGGGTTCAGAATGAGAAAAGCTAGTGAGAAGATATGTGCTTATGGAAGACTTACCATGATGTTTCTTAAAATTGGGGCGATGCCAGCAGAAGTGAAATGGCATTTGGTGCTGGATTCTCTTGCTTGATATTGTTGACCAGCTGAATTACTCATCAGTGATCTCTGAAGGCTTCACAGTGACTGACAGTATCCATGCCCAAGTAATAAATCATTAGCCTGCATGCTCTATAATGGCAAATCTTACTCATTTTATTATTATCTTGGCACTTGGTATAATATGTTGATTCAATATGTTGTTTAAAAAGGTCATTCAACCTTTTTCTTATTTATTTTTATTTATAAAATGGAAACACTGACAAGACCATAGGATAAGAGGGGTACAACTCCACACAATTCCCATCACCAGAACTCTGTACCCCATCCCCTCTCTTGAAAGCTTTCCTATTCTTTATCCTTCTGGGAGTATGGGCCCAGGGTGATTATGGGATGCAGAAGGTGGGAGGTCTGGCTTCTGTAATTGCTTCCCCGCTGAACATGGTGTTGGCAGGTGGAACCATACTCCCAGCCTGTCTCTCTCCTTTCCTAGTGGGGCAGAGCTCTGGGGAAGCGGGGCTCCAGGACACATTGGTGGGGTCGTCTGCCTTGGGAGGTCCGGTTGGCATCATGGTAGCACCTGTGGCTGAGAAAGAGTTATGATATAAAGCAAAACAAATTGTTGACTAATCATGAACCTACAGGCTGGAATATTGCAGGTGAAGATTTGGAGTCTCCATTTTGGAAAAAGCTAGTAGGTCTATTTTAGGTATATTCCAAGGAGCCCATGACTTTACTAGTTTTTTTCCTGACATCTGATATGCAGGTGGACCCAAGTTATTGTCTGGGGAGATGATATCATGGCTGGAAAAAGGGCTAGAAAGCTTTTTAATGTGAAGAAAGCATAAGGAAAACTGTGGAGAGAATGTTTCCTTATACTGCTTTCACTTCTGGGAAATCAGTGTCATGCAGTTTATTAGAAGAGAAGAACAAATTTGATTACATATGTGGAGAAGCCACGTGGACATAAATCTTAAAGTAAATGAAGTCAAAACTAACTTTTGCGGAAGTTTGCTTATGGAAGCCAGTTTGAGTCTCCCAGGAGATCTGGCCTTCAACAAGAAGTTCCTTTATTGGCTTTCTAGCACTGCCAAGTATCACGAACAGCGAAACTACAAGAGATCTTTGGGGCTGGGGAGATAGCATAATGGTTATACAAGTGGACTTTCATGTCTAAGACAGCAGAGGTCCCAGGTTCAATCCCCAGCACCACCATCAGCCAGAGCTGAGCAGTGCTCTGGTAAAACAAAACCAACAACAAAAACTCTACCATCTTAGATGGAGTTTGAAGGGATCATGCTAGGTGAGATAACCCAAAGGGAGAAGGATAAATACTGAATTATTTCACTTAAAGATGGTACTTAAGAGACAGGGGAAGAGAAGGGAATCACAGAGTGGGAGTTGGATTTGGTGGGGTGTATTGCAGCAAAGTAATGGTCCCTGGACTAGAGAGAAAAGGGAGAGGGCATCAATGACTCAGTGCACGATGTTACTTAAAGAGGAACTTGGGAAGGTGGTGGAATTTGTGAAGATACCTGTCACAGGGGAGGGGAGTAAGACACTTCCGCTGTTAACAACTGCCCTATCAATTACTATTTCCCCAATAAAATGATGAGAAAAAGATTTGCAGTGGAAAAAAAAAACAGCTAAAATATTCTTACACTTTTTTTGACTTGAAGTTTTAAAGTAAGTAAGGGTTGGTTCCTTTTGAGGATTGTGGAGGGACCCTCTGTCCCATACCTGTTTTCTTGGCTCATCATTTCAATGTGTCTTTTTTCCATATTATATTTGAAAAGTACAATTGGACAAAATTTTCATCTGTTCTACCATTTTATTCCATTTGTTTAATATAATTTAAATAGCTATTTACTTACACTGCCCATTCTTAGATTTTTAAGAAAGTAAACATTATCATATAAATATTATTGATCTTTACGTATTTTTTAATGTAGTAGCAGGTGGATTCTTTGGTCCCAATTAGAATAGGTAGTTACTTATATTGAAAAATTAAGCACACGTGGCACAAAGTACAAGGACCAGAGTAAGGATCCTGGTTCAAGCTCCTGGCTCCCCACCTGCAGGGGAGTCGCTTCACTGACGGTTAAGCAGGTCTGCAGGTGTCTGTCTTTTTCTCCCCCTCTCTGTCTTCCCCTCCTCTCTCCATTTCTCTATCCTATCAAACAATGATGACATCAATAACAACAAAAAACGGGCAACAAAAGGGAAAATAAATTTAAAAAATAATAATAAAAAAGAAAAATTATCTCAAAAGTATTTTTTTGGTCTCTATTCTAGCTTTACCCAGGAAGTAGCAAAAGTTAACAAAAGCAAGGCCTTACACTGTATTCCAAACTTATTGATCAGAAATTCTGAGGGTGAAATCCTGAAATTTGTGTCTTAATAGGAATTCCAAATAATTTTGGTGTATATCAACATTTGAGAACCACTGAATTGCATAAAATACCTAATTTTGAGAGTTGGGCGGTAGCGCAGCAGGTTAAGCGCAGGTGGCGCAGAACGCAACGACCAGCGTAAGGATCCGGTTCGAGCCCCCGGCTCCCCACCTGCAGGGGAGTCGCTTCACAGGTGGTGAAGCAGGTCTGCAGGTGTCTGTCTTTCTCTCCCCCTCTCTGTCTTTCCCTCCTCTCTCCATTTCTCTCTGTCCTATCTAGCAACGACGACGACAACAACAACTACTACTACTGCTACAACAATAAAACAAGGGCAACAAAAGGGAAATAAATTCATATTTAAAAACTTTTTAAAAAAAATACCCAATTTTATTTATTTATTATTATCTTTATTTATTGGATAGAGAAAGTGAAAAATCAAGAGAAGAGGGTTATAGAGAGGAGAGTAACAGACAGACACCTGTAGCCCTGCTTCACCACTTGCAAAGCTTCCCCCCTGCAGGTGGGGACTGGGGGCTCAAACCCAGGTCCTTGTGCACTGTAATCTGTGCGCTTAAACAGGTGCACCACCACCCGGCCCCAGAATACCTAATTTTATTGCATTCTGTAACTATAGAAATTTGGAGTTACATATTTTCTCTTCTAATATTCTTTTGATAGTATTATCTGAGACTGAGACTTCAATTAGGATGTCAAGCAATATGATTCGATTCTATTAATGAAAACTACTAACCTTTATTGTTGGTTTCTTGTATATCTTTCTAGAATCTTTATGTGCATACAAAGAACACATATTACCTACATATATGTGAATATATATTTGTGTGGTTGAACGTATACATCTGTTACCTCTGTGTCTGTAGATCCCGCCATCTATCTGTCTTTTCCCCTCTCCTCTCCAGATGGCTATACGGGACCTTGTAGTCTTCACATATTTTGGTAGTATTTCAACATAAACATTTGTTCTTCTTTTCAGTAGTAACAATATAGTAATAATATTATATGAACAGACAGTAACTTAATGTGTTCTCCAATGGATCGATATTTGTGTTGGCTTTAGTTATTTATTAAAAAAAAATCTTTGATGGGGCCAGGTGGTTGTACATTTGGTTGAGTGCATATGTTATGATGTGCAAGGACTTAGGTCTGAGCTCACCTGCAGTCCTCACCTGCAGGGGAAGAAGCTTTGCAAGTGGTGAAGCACTGTTTGCAGGTGTCTCTTTGTTTCTCTCCCTCTGTCACTCTCTTACCTCTCTCGATGTCTTTTTTTTATTATTATTCATTTATTAATGAAAGAGATAGGAGAGGGAAAAAAAACCAGACATCACTCTGGTACATGCGCTTCTGGGGATTGAACTCAGAACCTCATGCTTGAGAGTCCAATGCCTCATTCACTGCGCCACCTCCCGGACTACCTGGCTGTCTTTATCTAGTGAATAAAGATAATAATTTTTTTTAAAAGTCTGTGAGTGATACTTGTATGTCCACTTGTGTTAAAAGTGTGTGCATACTCATTCATGTAGTCAGGTGTGTGTGTGTACACACCAATGCACTCAGAATTTGATTTGGATAGCAGTGCTTAAAATGTTGTTCATGCATCTTATACCAGTCTATACTTTCTTGAACTGTTATTGGCTGCTTTTTAAAAAAATGCTTTATTATTTTTTTGAGATAAAGAAGTATCAAAACTCAGTAGATTTTTCAATGAGTCTGTTAAACTAGACCTTAACCTAGTGCCTCTTCACAAACAATATATAAAGATTATGTGAGGTTTTTCACATTTAAGCATAATATATTCTAGAAACTTTTGATGCATAAGTGTACATATAATGAAAAATTGTCTTCACTAATCTTAAGTAAATCTGCATTTATCGGTTCATTAAAAAGTGATTTTTTTTTTTTTTGGATATCTGGAAAACGTCCTTAAAATAATTCTGATTTACTGTCAGTGAATACTTGGACAATCTTTAAATGTGGGAATTATTTGAGATACTACATATGTAGTTGTTTAAAAATGTATAATTTCTCATAATCGCCACAATGTTTTTAATTAGAACTCTTTGTAAGTTTTTCCTGTTCGCAATATCATTGGTTTCCAGTATGCTATTCATTTTGAAATCTAAGCTGAAATATAGTAAGACATAGAGCATTGGTATTTTGTGTGTGTGTTTTTAAAAAACATTCTATACTCCTCCCCCCTGCTTCCCCCTCCCCTCTTTTTTTTACACTCTTTTAACTTAAAACTACTAAACAGATTTTTATTTTAATCTTTGGAACAAAAATTGTTCTCTTGGGCTGATACCAGCACTTTCTATGCCAAGTTAGAGACCGGAATCTATTTTTATAGGCCAAGATACCAACCTCTGAAAACCAGAGTTTATAATGGAAACATTGACAGGCCCTTAACTCTCACAGCACACATGGCACTGCTGAAATTGTAAGGTACACGGCACAGCACACGATTTCAAAGCCGGGTGAACTCTGGACTTTTAGCAAATGTGTTGTCAAATGGCTGCCTCCAGTCCTGGGAATGCTTGTGTCCAGGCACATCAGTGTTGAGAGACCGCCCTGTGGATGAATTTGGAGTGAGATGTGAACTTCCATCTTCAGTTGAATTTATAGTTAAATCTAGAAAGTCCATTCAAGTTTTCCCATCATCGTATTACACATAGGTTCTGGGTTTTAGGAAGCAGGTTGAAGTAATTGATCATGCCTACATTTTAATAATATCACAGAAAAAGTTACAAATTTTGTATTGTTCATCATTTGGCAAGTCTAACAGTGAGCAGTTTTGTGAGTTGAGTATTTGTCATTTTTCTTTGTTATGGAATAAAGAAAGACAGGAAGAATGGCATTGCCTTCAAAGACTGCATTTGATTACTCAGCTTAATTTGACAAAAAATCGTTAAAACAGCCCTGGTTCCTTGGATTACCATCTTTTATTTATTTTATTTTACTGTTTTGTTTTGTTTTTTAGTTTAGATTTGAGTCGTCACCTGGACATTAATGATTGCTAACTTTTAGCACTGAATATACAACTCTATAGTGAATTATTTGAAAAGAAAATATGAATGTAGGTGCCTACGTGGCAATCAGTTAAAATGGTTTGAGATATAGAGTTAATTTGACTGTTCATGAAGGGTTGGATTCTCACATTTTTAACACCAACATTGTCTACTTTCTTTCTGCCTTTTCTTTATCTTGTGAAGTGTTGTAGAGAAGTAGAGGTGTTATCTCAGAGATGTTATCTCAGAGGCATTGCAAAGTGTTAGAGAAAACCAGTATCTTGTGGGAAGATAATGAAGTGAGAGTTTGTTGCTACGGCTTTTGCAAGTACTGTCAGAAGGAATAGGTAATAAGGAGATGTTAATTTGAATCTGAGTCAGATTTTCTGTTCTAGTTTAAACTTTCCTTATCCATTTATCCATATGTACATAACAAGACTGGAGTCGGAGGCAGTAGAAATGAATAAACAGGGTGAAAAGGTAAAATAATTTTTGTCACTGCTTAAAATAAAGATTTAGTTGAAAGACATACTTGCCATCTTCAACAAGTATCTTCTATCTCTGAAACAGTTTTTACTAACGAAAAGAATATGAATATTTTCGATAGTTTTAGATTTTTGTTTCTATAATTACATTTCTCTCTAATGTGTTAGAAATAATGTTGTTGAATTCTGAAAGATGGGAGTTTTATTTTAATTATTTTTAACTTTTAATGAAGTTTTTTTTTTTTAACAAGAGCATTGTGTTCTTGTTTTACATCTCCCTCCAAATATGGGCTAGCCACACCTCACCAACCACCAGAGCACCATTCCCTGGAGTTATAAGGCATAGTGTCCATAGCCCCTTTAAGCCTCCTCTCCCCATCCCCATTTATGTCCTTAGATATGCTGGTAGAGACCAAGGGTTTATTCATGTTACACCCTATCTTCTTCCTTGCTTTGTTTCTTAAATCCTACTTGTAGTGAGATCATCCAGTATCTGTCTTTCTTCTTCTGGTTTCAATACACTTAGCATAATCCCCTCAGTAAAGCAAATTTTTAGAATTTAAGCAGCTGAACTAATTCTAGAATAATGAGGCCTCATTTCTAATATTTTTCATATACTTATTTATCCCCTTTTGTTGCCTTTATTATTTTATTGTTGTAGTTGTGGTTGGATAGGACAGAGAGAAATGGAGAGAGGAGGGGAAGACAGAGGGAGAGAGAAAGACAGACACCTGCTGACCTGATTCACTGCTTGTGAAGCGACTCCCCTGCAGGTGGGGAGCCGGGCTCAAACCCGGATCCTTACACTGGTCCTTGTGCTTTGCCCCACATGGGCTTAACCCGCTGCACTACCACCCGCCTCCCGAGGCCTCATTTCTATCTTTGGCTTTTGTGATCTTTTTCTAGTTCACTTTGGTACGGATGTAGTAAATCTCACCACAGACTTTAGGTGGTACTTTGTTCATATAGATTATGTAAGTAAAGGAATAATCTTGCATTTTATTTTTTAAACATTCATTTATTTAATGAGAAAGAGATTTGAGCATCATTATCACATATGTAGTGCCAGAACTGAACCTGAGGCCACACAAATGCAAATCCTATGTATGCTCTGCCTGACTCTTTTCATAAAAGTATCTAACTACATCCCCCACCCTTTAGTGTATTCCTGGGGAGTAATCCCAAGGCTTTCTGCATGTATGATATCACAAATTTCATTCTGGGCTCAATTTTCCGCATTTTATTTAGAAGAGAGAGAGGGGGAAGCATTCTGTTTGGAAAGCTGAGAGGGAGGGAGAGGCATCTCAGCGCCACTGCATCATGTATGGAACTCCCTGCTGCTACCGCGGTGCCAGGACCCTAGCTTCTGGTTACTGCTCCTGCTGCTGACACGGTAAGCTGTTTCCCTGCCCTCACATTCACCTTTTCCACTGATGATTCCCGTCTAAACTGTTGTAGTAAGAATTAGTAAGTCTTGGAAGAAGAGGTGCACTTCCCTTTGCATCTGTGCCTAGTCTACGGCCATACCACCCTGAACACACCCGATCTCGTCTGATCTCGGAAGCATCTGTGCCTCATAACCCGGAAGGCTGCGCGCCCCCAGGTCCTATTCGCGTTCCGTCTTCTCCATTAGAACCTGACATGGCAGACTCAGACTAGCAACTCCTGGCTTTGAAAAGTCGCCATTTGCGGGGTGGGGCGGTGGCGCAGTGGTTAAGCGCATGTGGCGCAAAGCGCAGGGACCGGCGTAAGGATCCCGGCTCCCCACCTGCAGGGGAGTCGCTTCACAGGCGGTGAAGCAGGTCTGCAGGTGTCTGTCTTTCTCTCCCCCTCTGTCTTCCCCTCCTCTCTCCATTTCTCTCTGTCCTATCCAACAACGAATTGTGTCAACAAGGGCAATAATAATAACCACAACGAAGCTACAACAAGGGCAACAAAAGGGGGGAAAAATGGCCTCCAGGAGCGGTGGATTCATGGTGCAGGCACCGAGCCCAGCAATAACCCTGGAGGAGGAAAAAAAAAATTTAAAAAAAAAAAAAAAAAGAAAAGTCGCCATTTGCTCAGGAAACAATTTAAAACCTTGTGTTTAATTCATGATATTTAAGTTTGCTTCCAAGCTTGGGCATTTTTGTTTCATATATTGACACTAGTGGATGAAGTAAACTAGTATTTAGTCTTAAATTGTTTTGTTTTGGGATAGTGGGGGGGGGAGGTAGCACAGTGGGTTAAGTGCACGTGGTGCAAAGCGCAGGACCAGCGTAAGGATCCCAGTTCAGCCGGCCGCTCTCCACCTGTAGGGGAGTCGCTTCTCTAGTGGTGAAGCAGGTCTGCAGGTGTCTATCTTTCTTTCCCCCCTCTGTCTTCCCCTCCTCTCTCAGTTTCTCTCTGTCCTATCCAACAACAATGACATCAATAACAACAACAATAGTAACTATAACAACAATAAAATTATTTTGTTTTGTAATTGCAGGGGGAAAGGACTTATTGAGTGTGGAATTATTGGAATGTAGAATGGAAATTAGCTCTGGATAAAAATTTTGAGGATGTTTTAGAACTCTGATGATATTTTTTGTCCATTAAGTATTCCAGGTAAAAGTTTTTATTATTATCATTTATTTATTGCAGAGAGACAGTCATAAATCCAGAGAGATACCTGCAGCCCTGATTCACCTCTCGCAAAGCCCCCCCACCCCCATGCAGGTGGGGACAAGGGGCTCGATCCTGGGTCCTTGTGCACTGTAACATGTGCGCTCAACCGAGTGCGTCACCACCTGGTCCCCCAGGTAAAAGTTTTAGTCACTGGGTGATATTTTCTCTATATATGAAATATAAATAAATTCCTTAGATAATTAGGGAATGAGAAAGAAGTGAGACAAAGGGTTGACTCCTGTGCTTGTTATGAACTTACTGCATTTAAGTTCTTGCCACGTAAATCTGTATTTTTATTGCTTGCTGTACAGGGAAATGAGCTCCAGTTACTTTTCCATTGCTGGTGAGTTTAATTGTGCCCACTAAATCATTTTTTCCGGTCATTTGTGGTTTTATCTTGAATCTGAGTATACGTTAGTATATTAGTATACTTGTTCCTATTGAAGGATATGGGATTTTTTTGTTGGACAAATTCTTGTACATTTTATACAAACCACATTAAAAACAAATGCAAAAGGACTGGCACACTAGGTTAAGCGCACATGGCGTGAAGTGCAAGGACCTGAATAAGGACCAGCCCCCGCTCCCCACCTGCAGGGGAGTCCCTTCACAGGCGGTGAAGCAGATCTGCAGGTGTCTATCTTTCTCTCCCCCTCTGTCTTCCCCTCCTCTCTCCATTCCTCTCTGTCCTATCCAGCAATAACAACAGGAGCAGTGGATTTGTAGTGCAGATACCCGCTGAACCCCAGCAATAAACCTGGAGGCAACAACAACAAAAGTGCAAAATTTGCCCTTCATCTTTAGGAAGTGTCACTGCTGCACACTGTCTTGCTGAGTCCAGTTTCCTGTCTTAGGAATTACAGATAGTGTCTTCTGTTTGCCATGTGATGTGTGTGTGTGTGTGTGTGTGTGTGTGTGTATCACAGTCTTTCATTTTGTCTCCATTTCATTTATATGATGGTGATAAACAGAATGAAAGGGTCTTCAACATGTTTATAACAGAACTAAGCTACTTTAGTTGTCTCATATGGTCCTAAGCTTTTATTGGCTCATGTGTTGTGGGCGTTTCATTTCTCTGAGAGCATTAGAAGCATCTTGAAGACTATCATCTCATTAGAGCCCCTCTTTGTGTACTCTGGTTTTCCTTCTTCTGGTGTGTTTATGTTCTGCTTATGTTTTATTTTTCCCTCCATCGTTCTTGCTGGGGCTCGCTGCCTGCTCTATGAATCCCCACTTTTTTATTTGATAGGGTAGAAAGTGATTGAGAGAGGTAGATAGAGAGGAGGAGAAAAAGTTAGACACCTGCAGACCTGCTTTACTTCTTGTGAAGCAACCCCTCTGCAGGTGGGGAGCCGGCGGATTGAACTTGGATCCTTGCACAGGTCCTTGTGCACTTAACCCAGTGTGTCACCACATGGCCCCCTGTTTATATTTACATGATGATTCTTTTCTACTTATTTTCATGTAATAATGTCTAGATGTTATGTATATATAGCCACCAGGGTTATTGCTGAGGCTCAGTGCTGGCACTACAAATCCTGGCTTGGCACGGTTTAAAACAAATAGTAGGTTTATCACATCATGCTACAGTGGTACAGAACGGTATTTTTTAGGTACAGCAAAAAAGACAGTGGGACAAACATGAGACTAGGCTGGGTCCTTGAGTCCATAGGATGAACCAGAGTTCAGCTCCAAGTGTTCAGTCTTCTGGGAGAGACAGCATGGCGGGTCCTGGGGAGGGGAGCAGGCACCAAGAGCACGCGGGAAGAGTGGCTGGAAAAGAGGTTGATTTCTGGCAGGCTCGTGCTTAAATCACTTGGTTTACATAAGTCCAGTCAGCCTGACACCCTGCTATTATATATGCTAATTAGATACCTCAGCCTCACCCGTGTGCTAATTGCATCCAAACATTCTATTCATGTGCTGTGTCACAACACTGGATGAGACAGAAAATGAGAGGGTGTGGGAGATAGAGAGGGAGAGAGAAAGACAAGACACCTGTAGACTTGCTTCACTGCCTGTGAAGCATTCCCCCTGCAGGTGGGGAGTGGAGTTTCTTGCTCTTGGTACTATGTTTGCTTCTCTATCTGGGTTTATCACTGCCCAGTCCTTTTATTTTTTAAATCCATCCTATTTGATAGAAAAGTGAGAAAGTGAGGGAGGAGGGGGAAGTAAGAGAAAGAGGCACCTCTTTCTTCCCTCTTCTGGGTGGAGTCTCAGGATTTGAACCTGGATCCCTGGACATGGTAGCATGTGCACTTAACGCAGAGTGCTACCACCTGGCTCCTCAGTGTTTGCTTTTAGTCTTTCCTTAAAACGTTTCTATTTTGAAGGTTTCCTTATGATTATGAGAGAAGTGCATTGGTCATCTCTGGCATCTGGTGGTGCTGGAGATTGGAACCTGTACCTCCAGCATACAAGTCCTGTGCCCTACTCCTGATATCTCTCTGCTGTGCGTGTGTGTGTGCGTGCATGTGTGTGTGTGTGTGTGTGCGCGTACGCATGTATTTATGTGTGCATCTCCAGTGACAGGCATCCAACCTAGGGTCCTGTGTGTGTACACTAATCAGTTTATAAGAGCTACTGTTTTACTAGTCCATGCTTGAAATTCAAGCCGTTGAATTTTTTTTTAATTTTTAATTTAAGAAAGGATTAATGAACAAAAACATAGGGTAGGAGGGGTACAACTCCACACAATTCCCACCACCCAATCTCCATAACCCACCCCCTCCCATGATAGCTTTCCCATTCTCTAGCCCTCTGGGAGCATGGACCCAGGGTCATTGTGGGTTGCAGAAGGCGGAAGGTCTGGCTTCTGTAATTGCTTCCCCGCTGAACATGGGCGTTGACTGGTCGGTCCATACTCCCAGTCTGCCTCTCTCTTTCCCTAGTAGGGTGGGTCTCTGGGGAAGCTGAGCTCCAGGACACATTGGTGGGGTCTTCAATCCAGGGAAGCCTGGCCAGCATCCTGGTGGCATCTGGAACCTGGTGATTGAAAAGAGTTAACATACGAAGCCAAACAATTTGTTGAGCAATCATGGATCCCAAGCTTGGAATAGTGGAGAGGAAGTGTTAGGGAGGTACTCACTGCAAACTCTAGTGTACTTCTGCTTTCAGGTATATATTTTGCAGTAGTTTATGGATACGTGTGCACATAAGCTCTCTCTCACAGAAACTGGTGTATATCTAGGTTATGGGACTTTGTTAGAAAGTGAACTACCTGAGATGAAATTAGAGTGTACTATAAAAGGAAAGGTCTCACCCGAGTAATGAAGCTGAAGGGTTGTCATTCCACACGTGAAGTCTCTGGACACAGTCTGAGCTGAAGCATGTTGAGGTGGCAATCGTTGCGTTGGTTAGGTTGCGATCGGTGGATGCAATATTATTTGGTTTGGATTGGGAGATGCATACGGGAAAGTGGGCCCTATCCAAGGGTTCCAGGACTGGGGGAAGTAGGGGCTCTATAGTGGAGATGTGAGGTTCCTGCTGTCTTAGGGTTCAAAAAGACACAATTGATAGTTAATGTTATCATCACGTTATTTGTTAATTGGGTTAACTTTGAAAAGTCCTTTTGTTATGGTTTGCTGGACAGTATCCAGTATCTTGTATATAGCTGTGCTATTGGATGCTTCTAATCTACTTGGTCTAGGCTTTTGAGAGAGTCCGCATATCAAATACACAGCCTATATATTAAAAAGATTCAGTTTGTGTTTTGAGAAACTTTGAGACATACAATTGATTTTCCCCCTCTCATATTAATTAACTACTGATTTATATGTCTACATTTTGCTAGGAGTGTACGTAAACACCATTCCCACCACCAAAAGACTGTGACCCATCCCTCCCGCCCACTCCCACCCCCCGCTGGCCCAGGAAGCTGCATGTCTACCCCTCACCACTGGGTTTTTACTTTGGTGCCCTACTTACAATTTGATCAGGTCCTGCTTTTAGTTTCCCTTTCAGATCTTCTTAGTCAACTTCTGTTGATGAGTGGGATCATCCCATACTCATCTTTATCTTTCTGACTTAGCTCACTTAACATACTTCCTTCTAGCTCTGAGCCGTTGTGTTTTTGTTGTTCTCTGGAGCCCACAGGCACGGAAAGCATGTGATCTCATCTCCAAACCACAACTCCTTATCCCTTCCCCATGAGATATTAATCCTGAAGACATACTGTACGTATGTTTATTAATTTGTCCTGTTGGAGTACACTAATTAGGATGACATCTAAGAATACATACACCAGGGGCCAGGCAGACACGTTGCAATGCACAAGGATCCAGGTTCAAGCCACTGGTCCCCACTTGCAGGGGTAAAGCTGCATGAACAATGAACCAGTGTTGCAGGTGAACTTCTCTTTCTCTCTCCACCTCTGTCTCCCACCCTCTTCTCTCTGTCTCTCTCCCCTAAATACACAAAAACCAAAGAATCACATTTTGACCCCTCAAAAACAATATATTCTCTTTGAGAATACGTGGTGTATGTAAAACATTTTAACTCCAGACTACTATTTAAATAGAAAGCATTCTTAAAAATTCCCATCTCACGTGATTACATTATATGTCTGCTTTTCGGCTGCTTTTTTTTTTTCCATAGCAGATTCCTCTTTTACAGACAGGCATTGACTGTTTTGTTGCCATTGGAAGAATCTTTCTTGAATTGACCTCTAATTAGTTCTTTCTATTCATCTGTGGTTGTCCTAGATGTTCCCTTGCTCCATTGAGTCATTTTATTTTATTTTATTTTATTTATTTTTAGCTAGAGACAGAGCGAAGTTGAGAGGGGAAGAGGAAATAGTGAATGAGAGAGACAGAGAGACACCTGCGGCCCTGCTTCACCACTCTGGAAGTTTTCCCCCTGCAGGTGGGGACCATGGACTTGAACCCCATTCTTTATGCACTGTGATGTGTGTATTTAACCAGGTGTGCTCCAGCCTGAGACCTCTCCATCTAGTCTTTCTCATTCCACATATTGTCCTTTGACTGCTTATAATTAGTCCTACTTTAGTACATCTCCTGTGCTGTGACATTTTGTCTTTTATTGAATTTTCTGTGTATTTTTTTATTCTATTTCATGATTTTTTTTTTCAAGGTAGCAAAGATATTGCATTTCTCTTCATTCTGTATTACCTGTAATCCATTTATTTCCAATACTATTGCAAAATGGAGAAAGGAGAGTCTTCTTCAATAAATGATGTTGGGAAAATTGGGTTGAAACACGCAGAAGAATGAAACTGAACCACTACATCTCACCAGAAACAAAAATAAACTCCAGAATGGATCAAGGGATATTAGAACTCTTTTTCCATCTGAATTTCATGGGCATCTCTGATGATACAGATCCAATTGCAAGGAAGACTAAAACAAAAATAAAACTGATGGGACTACATCAAAATGAAAAGCTTCTGCGCAGCAAAAGAAACCACCACGCAAACAAGGAGACTCCTCACAGAATGGGAGAAGATCTTTACATGCCATACATCAGACAGAGGCTAATAACTAGAATAAAGAGTTCAATAAACTTAGAAATAAAAAAGCAAATGACCCAATTTAAAAGTGGGGAGAGGTTATGAACAGAATAGTCACCACAGAATAGATGCAAAGGGCAAACAGACATGAAAAAGTTCTCCAAGTCACTGATTGTCAGAGAAATGCAAATAAAGACAACAATGAGATACCACTTCACTCCTGTGAAAATGTCAGACATCAGAAAGGGCATCAGTAACAAATGCTGGAGAGGTTGTGGGGACAAAGGAACCCTCCTGCTCTGCTGAGGGGAATGTAAAATGATCTAACCCCTGTGGAGAGCAATCTTGAGAACCCTCACAAGTCTAGAAATGGACCTGCCTTATGATCCAGTAATTCCTTTCCTAGGGATATATCCCAAGGAACCAAACACATCCATCCCAAAAATATGTGTATTCCTATGTTCATAGCAGCACAATTCATAATAGCTACCATCCGGAAGCAACCCAAGTGTCCAACAGTAGATGAGTGGCTGAGAAAACTATGGTATATATACAGTGGGAATACTAGTAAGCTATTAAGAATAATGAAACCTTCTTCAACATCTTGGATGGAGCTTGAAGGGATTATGTTAAATGAGATAAGCAAGAAAGAGAAAGATGACTATGGTATGATCCTACTCATAAACAGAAATTGAGAAAGAACAGAAAGGGAAGCACAAACAGTTCCCACTAGGTGGAGTATTGCACCAAAGTTAAAGACTTGGGGTGGGGGAGGTAGATTTTCAGATCTATGCTTGGGGGTGTGGGTAGGGACATAGATCTTTGTTGGCAGGACTGGTGTTAATACATAACTCCTTATAACTTACAGTCTTGTAAACCACCATTCAATATGAGAGGGGAAAATAGATTGAATGTCTAGAGCTCTTTAAATCCATAGATGTCAGTTCTGAGCATATATTTCTATAGTCTAGGCACTTAATGTTTCAAAATTGTAAACTGATTAAATTTTGACACTGGGCTTAAATTGTTAATGCATTTCTAATAACTTTTTTTTTGAAATATTAAACCTTGTATAATCTTAGACTGGGAAGACCATAAGCAACCAGTTCGAATACCACTGTACATAGTGGGAATCCAGTAATGGATATCATCTTAAAATTATGATTATTTTACTTTAAGAAGATAGAGGGAGAGAGAGAGAGAGAGAGAGACAAAGACAGAGAGAGGGAGATGAGATCTGTGCTCACTTCTGGCTTGTAGTGCTGTGGTTTGAACCTAAGACCTCAGAGCCTCACTATGTATAGTCACTATGCTATGTCCCTGGCTCCATGACTAGATAACTTAACCATACATTTCCAAAGTCTGAATTTCCTTCTAGTCACGTTGTATATCACTTTGGGTTGTGTTACGTAGCCTTCTAGTCCCAGTATAAACCTTAATTAAGTGGAGTTCTGTTTTGGGGTGGGGGCTGAGTGGGTACTGGCGACTCCGTGTACAGTGGCACACAAGAACCCAAGTTGTTGGTGGGGTCAATGTGTAGCACATCGGAGGTCAGAGATTGTGTCCATGTAAGAACAACTATCTTGTAAATCATTATTTTCCTAATAAAATAATACAAAACAGAAAAAAGATAAAACAGGGATGGTAATGATCTTTCTGATAAGATTGCTGAGAAGATTAAATAGAATATAGCATAAAGTACAGTGTCTGGCATTTGGAGAGCATTCAGTAAAACATCTGTAATCATCAGCACTGTAAACATTCCTTAGCACTGAGAAAAACACTGAAAAGATTATCATCATAATCATTTCTCTTTATTTTTGTCTTCAGGAATGTAAACTATTGTTCACTGTGCTGTATTTACAAAGAGAGAATTTGGTGTTCTTTAAATCACTCAGACTGTATCTTGAAATGTATTACACTGTTTGGATTATTTAAACCATGAAGAATAATTCAGTGTAGATTGCTATCTGTATGTTTCCAGTGTGCATTAACATTGTTGTATATCTGATTTATTTAAATTTTTAAAGATTTATTTTTTATGCGAGTCAGTCAGAGTATCACTTTGATATATGCTGGGGTCAAATTTAGAGCCTCATGCTTGAGACTCCAACACTTTATCCACTGTGTCAGTTGACTGTTATCCAATGCAACAGCCCACTGATTTGCTATTTTAAAAAATATTTTGTCAATTTAGCACATTACATAAAAGATAAAAGATAAAACCAGAATCTCTCTGAAAATGAGACCCAAATTGCCACCAGTAAACAGATGTTAATTATCACTTTTATGCTGTAACTTAACTAGGCCACTAGGAGCCCAGATTTTTTGGTCAGGCATTCTCTCTCTCTTTCTTTCTTTCTTTCTTTCTTTCTTTCTTTCTTTCTTTCTTTCTTTCTTTATTTTCTTTATTTTCTTTCTTCCTTTCTTCCTTTCTTCCTTTCTGTCTTTCTTTATTTCTCTCTTCCATCCTTCCTTTCTTTTTTAAAAATATTTTATTTATTTATTTTATTTATTTGTTAGAGGCAGAGAAGTTGAGAGGAGTGGGGGAGAGAGAGAGAGAGAGAGAGACAGAGACAGAGACACCTGCAGCTCTGATCCAGCACTTGTGAAGCTCCCCCTGCAGGTGGGGACTGAGGGCTGGAACCTGGGTCCTTGAGCACAGTAATGTGTGCACTCAACCAGGTGCGCCACCACCTGGCCCCGACATTTATTTTTATGAAGATATTTTGAATGAAGTTAATAGTTAAATGGGTAGGCAGCAGATTGATTTCTATAATTTGAATGGATCATATTAAGTAGTGAAGCTCTGAGTAGTCTGTAAGGCTGACCTTCTCCCAGCAAAAGAAATTCTATAGCTTAATTATTCTTCCTACCCAGTGGTCTTTGAACTAATATATTGGCTTCTCCTGACAACTTTTGAACATTGTCTTTTCTTTCATCTCCTGTTTGCCTGATTGTTTTTCATAGGGAACTTGCCAATTCCATAATCTTTAAGAGCAAATTCTTTATAATGAATATAGGTACATATGCCAGTATCTTATATGAGCACATATAATACATACAGCACACAGCTATATTGTCATGTATGTGTATATAGTATATATGTATTTGTTGCCCTGGTTGTTTTATCGTTGTTGTGGTTGTTACTATTTTTGTTACCTATGTCGTTGTTGGATATTACAGAGAGAAATGGAGAGAGGAGGGGGAGAGAAAGATAGACACTTGCAAACCTGCTTCACTGCTCATGAAGTGAACCCCCTACAGGTGGGGAGCCAGGGGCTCCAACCGGGGTCCTTGTGCTTTGAGCCATGTGCACTTAATCCGCTGCACCACCGCCCGACCCCCCAGTAGTTGTTTACAATTTTCATATGTGGTTTTATATATGTTTTGACATTATTGAATTTAATTATATTTTAAAGGGTATGTCTATTTTTAATGTTTATTTTTATTTATTTATTGAATATAGACAGAAATTGTGAGGGTTGGGGAGGTGGGGGAGAGAAGTGGTTCTGCAGCACTGCTTCACCCCTATAAGAAGCTTCTCCCCTGCAGGTGGGGTGGGTTTAATCCAGAACCTTCCCATGGTAACACGCATGTGCTTTACCAAGTGCGCCACTGCCTGGTCTCTGGTCCCTATATATATTCTAAATATACACATATTTTTAAAGTAACTTTTATGGGGGACTGGGCGGTGGGGCAGCTGGTTAAGTGCAGATAGTAAAACTGCAAGGACCTGCACAAGGATTCCTTTCCAGCCCCAGGCTCCTACCTGCTGGGGGATGGCTCACAAGTGTGAAGCTGTTTACATTCCTCTCTTCCTATCTCCCACACTCTCTCAGTTTCTCTCTGTTCTATCCTATCTAATAAAATGGAAGGAAAGAAATCGCTGCCAGGAACAGTGGACTCGTAGTGCCAGCATGGAGCCCCAGCAGTAACCCTGGAGGCAGAAGGAAGGAGAAGAACGTTTTATGTGTTTACTGTTAGTGAGGGTGAGGGAGCGAAGTCAGAAGTCAGCACTGCCGGGCTCTGGCTGGCAGTGCTGCTGGGCATTGAAGCTGGGAGCTCAGAGCCTCACGCATGACAGTTTGTCTTTTGTGTGGCCTTTATTCTGTCGCCTCAGCCCATAATTATATATTTTTAATGTAAGATCACACTCTAAGCTTGTCACACTTTGGTTTTATACAATATCATGCATAGTTACTAACATTTCACTTGTAAATGAGAATAAAAATGTTATATGTTTGAATGAGAATTGTATAAAAAAGTTCCTAATGGGTTCCATCCAGTAAAGCTAACTTGTGTCTTAGGACTATGAAGATAATAATCGCTATGTAAACATGACCATGCACTCCATCTCTGAGACTGAGTGGCCTGAGTGACAGCTGGCATTTTGTCAAGGTGTTTTATTTGAAATTTGACAGAGGAAGATCGGATGTTCAGTTTACTTACCTTGTAGCACCTTTTGTTTGGGCGATTTGAAAACAAGTTCCTATGAGGCTGGATTAGAGCAATTGAGTAGTGCATTTTGACCTTTCCTACCAGCAGGTTATAGGAAGTAGCTGGGGAAAAGCTGTCCTTGTCTGCTGTTGGGTGAGTGCCTTAGCATTGCGCCCTTGGATAGTTTTCCTGTGGCTATTCCAGTGGCAAACAGCACCCACTTACTTTCCACAGCGATTGGTCTTCATTTAACTACTGCTATGGTTACCAGGTAAAATAAAGGCTGTGCAATTTCAGGTACATTTCAGAGGAAGTTTCTTATGTGTAATTCTTCTTCTTCTAGCGTTTGCCCTTCTTCCGTAGTCAGTCAACAGCATCAGGTTGAGCCTGATGTAAAGTTTCGAGACCTCCTTTGAATCTGGAGAAGTGGCGGTCGTTGACTATGTGGGTCATAGTCTCTGTCTGTAACCGCAGGGGCAGTTCGGGTCGTCTCTGGCTCCCCAGTGATGGAACATAGCGGCGCACCGGCCATGGCCTGTTCGATAGCGATTGAGGAGGGCCCAATCATAACGTGCTAGGTCAAAGCCGGGTTGACGCTCGCAGGGGTCTGTGATGAGGTGTTTGTTCTTTACCTCAGCTGACTGCCAGCTCTGTTTCCAAGAGACTGGAACAGAGAAGTTCAGTGTAGGCGTAGGGGACCAGATTGGGTGACGAGACGTCAAGCGTTGGACAGGGTGGGCGAAGATCTCCGCGTATATTGGCAGGTCCGGTCGAGCGTAGACGTGGGAAAGGAACTTAGATGATGCCGCATCCCGACGAATATCTGGCGGGGCGATGTTGCTAAGAACTGGCAGCCATGGAACCGGGGTGGAACGGATGGTTCCAGAAATGATCCTCATGGAGGAATATAATTTGGAATCGACCAAGTGGACATGGGGGCTACGGAACCATACTGGGGCACAGTATTCTGCAGTGGAATAGCATAATGCCAGAGATGATGATTGCAGTGTGGAAGCGCTCGCGCCCCATGAGGAGCTGGCCAGTCTTGCAATGATGTGATTCCTTGCGCCCACCTTTGCTGCAGTTTTTATGAGATGTTCGTGAAATGACAGGGTGCGATCGAGAGTAACGCCAAGATAGACTGGCTGGGCTTCATGCCGGATTCTCGTACCGCCAAGCTGCACATTAAGCTCATGCGAGGCCGAGGCATGGTGTAGATGAGGGAAAACAGATGATACCGTTTTTGCAGTGCTAGGGATTATTCGCCATTTTTTACAGTAATCAGATATCAGAGACATGTCTTTCGTGAGTGTTTCTTCTAGGATGTTGAACTTTGATGCCTGAGTTGCACAGCAGATGTCATCGGCGTAGATGAACTTCCTTGAAGAAGTTTCTGGGAGGTCATTGATGTAAATATTAAATAGCGTAGGAGCCAGAACAGAGCCCTGGGGGAGGCCACTTGAGACAAGTCTCCATCTGCTAGACTTGTCACCCAGATGCACCCGGAATCTTCTCTTTTGGAGAAGAAACGATATAGTGTTGGCCACCCATGGAGGCAGGCATCTTGAGATCTTGACTAGGAGACCACGGTGCCAGACCGTGTCATAGGCTGCTGTGAGATCAACAAAGACAGCACCCGTCTTTAAATTCTTCTGGAATCCATTTTCAATGTAAGTGGAGAGGGCCAGGGCTTGTTCGCAGGTAGATCTTCCTGGGCGGAAACCAGCTTGGGCGGGTGATAGGAATTTCTCTGTAAGAGGAGAAATACGTGACAGAAGCAGCCTCTCAAGGAGTTTGTAACACACGGAGAGGAGAGAAATTGGTCTATAGCTGGCGGCCAGTGTTGGGTCTTTCTTTGGTTTCAAAACCGCTATAATCTTCGCACGACGCCAAACTTTGGGCATAGACTCAGATTCCAAGATGTGGGACAGGAATGAAGCGAGCCACTTCTTTGCCGCGGGGCCCAGGTTAAGAATGAGTGCATTTTAGTTTATGTACGTCCCAAATGTTACTTTAGCTGCAATTTTTATTTAGCTAGGCATCTGTACTTTTTAATTTATTTTATTTCAATTAAATCTTTCAGTTAATTAATTTTTTAAAATATTTATTTATTCCCTTTTGGTGCCCTTGTTATAGTTATTATTGTTGTTCTTGATGTCGTCATTGTTGCATAGGACAGAGAGAAATGGAGAGAGGAGGGGAAGACAGAGAGGGGAAGAGAAAGACACCTGCAGCCCTATTTCACCACTTGCAGGTGGGGAGCCCGGGGCTCGAATCAGGATCCTTCCGCTGGTCCTTGTGCTTTGCGCCACATGCGCTTAACAATTAATTAATGTTTACAAATCTGGTATCTCATCTCTAGAGATCAATAAACTTTGAGTTCCTTGAGTGAAGGGAGCCAATCTTATCTTTACTTGGTTTTCTTGTCCTTATGATAGTCTAATGATTTTTACTGACTGACGAATGAGATCTCTAATCATATGTAATGTTTTCTGATCTGGATACTTAAAAATAACATTTCTTTACTGAGCTGGCCCTTTTATGTGAATTAAATTCATTGAAAAACCATGTTCCAGTGAATCCTGCATATCTCAAGCTTAATTAGTTTTTTATTTCCCCTTCCCTTCTTTTTGTCATCTCCCCCATCTCTTTACAGCTCTTACTTTAATTAGCTATCATTAACAGCAAATGTTTGCTTTAGTTAAATTATTCAGAACATTTATTTTACTTGTCAAAGGTTAGATCAGGTTGTTGTTTGAACTGGTAATTAAATGCAGCCTAATATGCTCCCATATTTATATTCACTATAAGCCCAGTTCCTAATCATTCTGTATAATTTTATGGTGTTCAAGACTGACATTTCAGAAGGCTTTTGATTTTGTACAAAATAAAACATTCTGAGCAATCTAGTTTGTTGTCTATAGTGAGGATATCCAGGATCATGGTTGAAAGTGAACACTGCACTTCTATTCTTTTGGAACCGGCTGTGTCGTGATAATGACAGCACTCACCAAGTGGTATAGAGAATTATGCTCTCTGCTAAATGAATTTGTATTTGGTATGAGGGTAAGTATTGTAATGCTCAGTCCCCAATAGATCTTTGATATGTATTTTCTAATTGAGTTTTAGGACATATTTAACAACATGGAAAATAGCTCATCTTTTGTAGCTCAAACACTGTAATGTAAGGTGATATTTGTTCCTATTACATGCTTCAGGAATCTTTAAGACTATGCTTGTGTGTAGGAACAAGAATGTAGCACAGCCATCTTGGAATCATACCAAAGTATGTCTTACAGATTTTATTGATTCATTGAGCAAGTGATTTTATTTTATTTTATTTACATTCTTGTGTGCCAGTACCATAGAATCTAGATACAAATCTCCTTTATTTAAAAAGATTAGAGGTTAATGGAAAAATAACCAGCTTAAGAATATATATTTTTTATTTTATTTTTTTATTACTGGGGAATTAATGTTTTACACTCAACAGTAAGTACAATATTTGTACATGCATAACATTCCCCAGTTTCCCATATAACAATACACCCCCCACTAGGTCCTCTGAATCCTTCTTGGACCTGTACTCTCCCCACCCACCCACCCCAGAGTCTTTTACTTTGGTGCAATACGCCAACTCCATTTCAGGTTCTATTTCTGTTTTCTTTTCTGATCTTGTTTTTCAACTTCTGCCTGAGAGTATGGGATGATCTCACTCTCAGGCTTAAGAATATTTAACTTGGGAGTCAGGCAGCGGGTAAGCGCAGGTGGCGCTAAGTGCAAGGACTGGCATAAGGATCCCAGTTCAAGCCCCTGGCTCCCCACCTGCAGGGGAGTCATTTCACGAGCAGTGAAGCAGGTCTGCAGGTGTCTGTCTTTCTCTCCCCCTCTCTGTCTTCCCCTCCTCTCTCCATTTCTGTCATGTCCAACAAAGACAACAATAACTGCAACAATAAAAACAAGGGCAGTTAAAAAAGGAATAAATAAAGAAAATAAAATGTTAAAAAAAAAAACTATTTAACTTTATGGACCAGGTTAAGTGCCCATATTATCATGCACACAAGACCCAGGTCCAGGCCTCCAAGCCCCCACCTCTGAAGGGGAAGCTTCACAAGAGGTGAAGTAGTGCTGTTGATGCCTTTCTCACTCCCTTTCTGTCTCATCCCCCTCTCAGTGTCTTTCTGTCTTCTCGAAGAAGAAATTAGTAAATAAATAAAGGAAGAAATGACTGCTGGAAGTGGTGGTGGATTTGATCTGGGACCCATATTCAGCTTAGGAGCCTATGTGGCCTCTGCATCCCTATAGATCTGAGCTCACATTCTGTGGTCATGAGTAGGAATGTTCCAAGCTGCCCCAATCTCGGGACTCATTTTCCACAGGTGGAAAATAGAGTATGTTGTCCAGCCTCCCTTCGGAGCATGGAACATTCTCTACCATTGTTGATCCACATTGAGGGCAAGGTCCTATGGGGGCCTACAAAGGGGTCTCCTGTGTTGTTCCTGATAGACATGACTGGTAACAATGGAGAGAGGGATCTATTTGAGGTCCAGGCTCATCATGTCTGTTTGGGAATCTCAGGACTCCCTGACTAGGGACCCAGCTGATGGGTGGCCTGATAGTGAGTAAAGAGTCATCGTTGAAGTGTGCCAGTCTTTTGCCCTTATTCAGCTTTTGCAGTCCTTGCTTTGATAAGGTTAGCTTTGGAGTGACTGAAGGATGTCATACATCAGACAAGAGACTAATAATAACCAAAATATACAAAGAGCTCAGCAATCTTAGCAACAAAAAAGCAAATGACCCCATCCAAAAGTGGGCAGAGGATATGAACAGAACATTCACTACAGAAGAGATCCAAAAGGCTAACAAACACATGAAAAATTGCTCCAGGTCACTGATTGTCAGAGAAATGCAAATAAAGATCACATTGAGATAGCACATCACCCCTGTGAGAATGGCATACATCAAAAAGGACAGCAGCAACAAATGCTGGAGAGGCTGTGGGGACAGAGGAACCCTTCTGCACTGCTGGTGGGAATGTAAATTGGTCCAATGAACCCACCTTCTCTGACCCATCTTGGACAGAGCTAGAAGGAATTATGTTAAGTGAGCTTAGTCAGAAAGACAAAGCTGAGTATGGGATGATCCCACTCCTAAACAGAAGTTGAGAAAGAAGAACAGAAATAGAAACTCAAAGCAGGATCTGACTGAATTTGGAGCAGGCCACCAAAGTAAAAATCTCTGGGTGGAGGGTGAGAGGGTATGTTCAGCGTCACTTGGCAGGGTGTGGGGTGATGGGATGGGACTGTTGTTATTTAAGCTCTTTTGCCTGGAAAGGACCAGGTGATAGTTCTTACTGCAGACATTCCCTCAGTGCTGTCAGTTGTTATGTATTGTGGTACAGTGCTAATTCATAGTATTTGGAGATTCAAATGATTTATACTGTTGAGTATATATTGTGACTCCAAAAGTCCACTGTGCTTTATTCATAAATCATAATTTTGCTGAGGCAGATGTGAATTCTGACTACATCTACACCTTACTTATTTTTCTCCTCCTACTTCATAGTATCTGCTCTAGATTGTGATTTGGCAAGGACCGTATGTTTTCTGACTTGTATGGGCCTATTCAACTCTATCCTACATTTTGAAAAACTTGCCTAGGAGAGAAACAAGCTAGAGTGCTTTACATTATATTATAATTAACACTAAAGAAAATGATGCTGTGTGTTTTGGGTTTACTTTCATAGGACATATGTTAAGTAATTTGAAGCTCAGTTGATGTAGATGTCCTTCAATATGTTACTTGTGGTTTTCTCATCATAAAAGGGCATAGTAATAATCTATCTTAGATAGTTATTATGAGTTTTAAAAGAGTTTATATGTAAGGTAGTTTATCCAGTGCTTGTTTTCTTGTAAGTATTGTATTTTGCTGTCATTATTACTTAATTAAACTAGCTTCAAATAGTAGTTTGAGTCTCCTACCCATATTACTTACTACTAGTCAAAGAATAAATTATATCAGATGTTCATAGACTTAAAAAAAAAGGATCTTCTCATAGCCGTTGCTTTTGAAAATATCTCCCTAGGCATGCACCAAAGTAATTTTTTTAACATTGGGTTTTTTATACTTATGGAAAGCATATCTACCTAATTTTTGCTTAGTTCTGTTATCATCAGCTTAATATAATTGCTTAAGTGATTCTTACTCATTCTTATTTTCAAATATTGTTAATTTTTCTTGAATTCTTCATGATATTTATTTTGATTTTATAAATCTGCTAAATAATTCATTGGATAGAGTAGATGTCTATAACCCACATAGTCAACGACTGCCACCTCTCCAGATTCAAAGGAGGTCTCGAAACTTTACATCAGGCTCAACCTGACGCTGTTGACTGGCTACGGAAGAAGGGCAAACGCTAGAAGAAGAAGAACTATTAACAATTTTTTGACTTATAGTAATAAGAGGTTTTGTCACTAGATTGACCTGCTTCCCTTATCTTTGCATCTTGAGCATCTGTGAAAGTAACGTCCAATTATATGAGGTTGTATTAAGGAGAGTTTTTTGCTTGGTTTCTTAAACTCCTTATAGTGTTATTTTTTTCTCTTAGTCTGTATGGGTCAAAGTCATTTTCTACTACTTTATTTCATTTGAATATGGAAAGCCAAATGCGTTCTCATTTTCTATTATAAAATATTTAAGTCTACTATTAATTCTATTGCTTTTCCTACATAATTCTAGTTCTATATGTTGTTTATAAATCTAGTATTTTTATGGTAGATTGTTTTTTCTATACCTCTTCCTTTGAGAGCTTGAACACCAGTAAAATTCATTATTTTAATTTTCTATTGGTCACTATTCTTTTATTTATTCCCTTGTTGTAGTCCTATGCTTATTTGATAGGCAACTTTCAGCTAGTACAATTGTGTGGTAAAAGTGAAATACAGTTTCAGGGTTTTACCAATGGGTGATATTTAATATTGCATGACAAGTATTAAGGCAAATGCTCTTATATAATTTATTTGGCATTGTAAATCCACTTATCTTGTGAGGAACAGACTCCCTATTGTTAGATGAAATATTCTGGAAAGGTTTGGAGTAAATAAATAATCAAACTACTTTGATATACAATCTAACCAATATTAAATATTAAGACTTTCAAATAATTGATTTTAATACTTAATTAGCTTAAAGTCTAATGTTGCCCTCTTGCATTAAAGATTGACAGAATTTTTTTAAATGAGCTATTCTTTCTTTGTTTTATTTCATTCTTCAATTTTTTCCTTTCCTGTCTCTCTTTCCTGTATGTAAGTCTTTAGATCATCATATTCCCAAATGTTAAAATTGTCTTTCGTTATCAGCAGCTCTAAATAGTTTCTGCCACATAAATAATGTTTGATCGCTATTAATGTACAATATACATCTTCTATCAAAGTTGCTCTCTTTCATAGCCAAGATATCATTTGAGGTTGTAGGTCCACTCCCATCTTTTATAGTAACTCTTTAGAAGTAGTTTATTTCGGCTCTTGGATATGCTTTTCATATAGACGATATCTTTATGTAAAGTAACATTACTTTTTAGTTTCAGTGTTTCCTATCAGACAAAACTTTAATTGAATGAAATATGCTTCTGTGAGCTTTTCTGAATACAGATGTCTTTTTTTTTTTTTTTTTTTGGCTTCAGGGTTATTACTGGGACTCGGTGCCTGTACTATGTATCTACCACTCCCGGTGGCCACTTTTCCATTTTATATATATATAAAATATAAGACAGAAAGAAATTGGAGGGGAGGGAAAGACAGAGGAAGAGAGGAAGATAGATAACTGCAGACCTGCTTCACCACTAGGAAAGCGACACCCCTGCGGGTGGGGTGCGGTGCCCCTACTTGGGACTTTGCACATAGCACTATGTGCACTTCCCTGGGATCACCACTGCCTGGCACCTGGGGAACAGATGCCTTCAGAAAAGACCATACAAAATTCTAAGTCTATGTCTGAGTGCTACAAACAGTGAAAGAATAGCTACAGCTGGAATATGTAGAACTTCTGACTCAGAAGGAATACATTAATTTATAGAAGTTTTGGTTGTGTTAATATCTGTGCAATGCTAATCATGTGAATTTTTACTTAGAGATTGCTTATTTTTCTTCAGTTCACATGGGGAATAACATTGGTTTCTTAAATCATTTTATTGGGGGGCAGTTGTTTACAGTAAAGTTGTTGTCACATGGGTACAGTTTCTCATCTTTCCATGATATTTCTTCAAAACACATCCACATCCAAACTAGGTCATTTTTTCACCGTCTAGTACCAGAGCCGCAATGGAGGGTGTTCCATCCACTCCAATCCCTTTTCCTTCTGAGCCCTTTGCTTTGATGCTATACACCACATAGAATCCAAGTTTCATCTTTTGCTTTCCCTCCCCTTTTTTTCTTTCTTCAGTTCTCACCTAGAAGTAGGATTATCTAGCATTCACCCTTACCTTTTTTGTTTATCTATTTTAAATGACTCCTTCAAGATTTTTCCAGGATGATGCAAAGGAAATATCCTCACCATTTTTAACACCTGAGTAGTATTACTATTCCGTTTTGTGTATCTATCACAACTTCCTTAGCCATTCATATGTTTTTAGCCGTCTGGGTTGGTGCCAACTTTTGAGCTATTTTAATTAACATACAAAATCAGAATTAATCTTTCTTTTAAATGTGAAGTAGCTTCCTTAAGAAGGGATAGTAATGGGATGGACACACACTGGATGAGATAATAGCAGAAAGCTTGTCCAACCTAAACAACACGGAGGACAGAAAGATTTAAGAAGTTTATAGAAATTCAGACATGGTGGAAAGAAGGGCCATGGGCTGGAGGGCTTGGGTTCATGACAATGGAAAGTGAGCTAAGTTGTGGGTAAGCATATTTTGAAGACAACTATCCTGGTGAGATATGAATTTTCTTAAATTTATTTATTTTGGATAGAGACAGATGAATTGAGAGAGATGGAGAGAGAGAGAGAGAGACATGCCTGCAGCACCACTTCATCACTCTTGAAGCTTCCTCCTGTGCAGGTGGAGACTTGAGAGCCTGCACCAAGGTCCTTGAGCACTGTAGCGTGTGTGCTCAACTAGGTGCGCCACCATAAGGCGAGAATCCTACCACTGAACCACCAGTGCTTCCCACCATAAGGATCCGAAATGTGAAAATGTACCCAGGTATCTGTAACTGTACTGTAAACCACTATTCCTCCAGTAAAATGATTTTAAAAAAACTTAATCTTTCTATACCTCACTCTGCTCCTTGGTGAAAAGAAAATGCATCTTAGTGCTCTAGGGTATATGAAGTGTTGCATATAACAAGGAACATTTACAATAGCCTGGGACATGTATACTCTTTGCTCAGTTGAGATGACCTGTAATTAATAATGCATTTTGCCAGACCTCACTAAGTTTTATATTCTGATCATCCTACTTGTAGTAAAGTAAATATCTCTTACTCTGCTCATTCATTTGAGCAGTAGAGTTTACCAGCTTCTGTTCTGTAAATGACCATCTGTATTTGGCTACTTTCAAATACAATGCATTTCACAAAGTTCCTTCTGTATAGTTAACAACATATGTCATTTGATGCTTACATATAGTAAGGAAATAGAAATCATATTTAGATTTATGCCTTTAGGAGTTTTTACTTTAGGAATTATCTGTGCCGGCAATGAGAGTTTTCTTCTGTCCCTGATGGTGTTTCGTCTGATCATCTGCTTCTTTTACTCAGCCACGATTTAAGCAAAAGGGATATATGACAACATTTATGTGCTGGTGTGTGAAAGTTGAATGGTTCTGATAAAAATTGGAAAATATGTAAGAGTATATTAAAGGAAAAATAGCATAGAGGAATGTTGTGTGCTGACAAGAAGTCATTCAAGAATTTTGTGTTCATGGGCTTTTGGGGAACCTTCCCTCTGCTAGTGGAGCGAGTTCATGTTCTTGAACATTGCATACTAATTTTTTGAACTGCTTTTTAGACTTGCCATGCCTATTCCTTCTTCTGTAATTCCCCTGATCATGATATGTAAAGGATTTTGTTATATTACTCTGGATAAAAATTAAAAGGACTTCTGATTTTTTAATTATCTTTATTTATTAGATAGAAACAGCCAGAAATCAAGAGGAATGGAGTGATAGAGGAAGAAAGACAGAGAGACACCTGCAACACTGCTTCACCACTCGCAAAGGGAAAACATGCACTCTTCTGCTCACAGTTCCATTAGCTGTCAGACAAATCCAGCTGTCATAGTGGTGGGGCACAAGTTCTTGTAAATGTTGCTCCAGCGGAAATCCATTGTTTCATTATGCACAAGTCTTTCTAAATGTTACTTGCCAAGAGTTTAACAAAGTCCTAGGTTTTTAATACATCTTTGGTCAGGCAATTTCACTGGTAAAATTTTATCCTAAGGAAATAAACATGGGTATATTACAGACATATCGCTAGAAGATATTCATTGTTTGACTAGTTGTAGTGCTGCACACCAATTCTATATTTCTTACTAACAAATAATTGGCTACATAAGGTGTTACTGGCTATATAATGAAATACTAAGGGTCCAATTAGAAATTATGGTAATGACATGGTTGTGTAGAAAATAAACTGTTATCATTTATATAATCTGGATATTTACCACAATAGGACAAATTAAAATATATGCAATTTAAATGCTCAGAACAAAGACAGGACAGATGTGTATAACTGAATGGCATAATAATCATTATGAATGGCATTGGTTTGCTATATTTTCTATATTTTAAATGTTTAACATGCAGTTCAACTTTTTGAAAATAAATCCCTTCGAACAGTGCATGATAAAGGTCACCAGTGAAATTTAGATTTTTGGGAGAAATTGTTGAAATGTTGTACTCTTTTACTTCATTCTAGATAACAATCAGTGTGTAGTGACAGTCCCTGAGGCCTATGGAAAAGTCGTCAATGTCTGTGCTGCTCATTTAATCAACAGCCTTGTTTTTATTCCAAGTCACGGAAAAAGAAGGTAAAAAAATTCACTCTGTTTTTCACCTTCCAGGTGGCCTGCTAGTGACTTGATCACTTTGGAAAATGTATCATTCCTTATCTGAAGCTAGACACCCTCTGGCGCAGGAAGAACAGGAAGTGGGAGTTGACCCCTTGTCGAGCTATTCACGCAGATCTGAAGGTAAGGTGGGTTCTCACCACAGATGCGTCATGCCGCTGTCAGGACCTTGAGAAAATGCTCTCTAGGTAGCCCACCCATGCCGCTGTCAGGACCTTGAGAAAATGCTCTCTAGGTAGCCCACCCTGTTCTACTTGTATAACTTGCTCCATAACAACCGAACATTTCCCTGAATGCATCTACCTGACACTAATGAGTGCCAGAAAGCGTCAACTTTCAGATTTTAGAAACATTGGCAAATGTGTAATAAACTGTTGTTCTTTACAAAACAAACTGTATTCAGAACCTTTTCTTAAAATAAATTCATTGGATTTAGGTATATCAGAATTCTGACGTATTTTCTCAGGATTAATAATAACGTGTCTCAGAAACAATGAATTTGGGAGAAATTTTGTAGTTTTATTTTAAAAACTTCACGAAACACTTGATAAAGTTGTATCATTAAATCAAGCAACTTTTGCTTGTTCACTCATGAAATATACATCTATCATGATTGTGTCATATATTTTTAAGACAACATTATGAGTGGGTGCAAGATATAGCATAATAGTTATGCACAATGACTTTTCATGCCTGAGGCTCTTGAGGCTTCAGGTTCAATCCCTAGCACCCACATAAACCAGAGCTGAGTAGTGCTCTGGTAAAATGAAAATGATGATGATAACAACAACCATAACAAAAGTAATTGTTGTTTTCGCCGGGCTGGCTTCACGGGTGGGTAACAGACGACTCATGGCTGGGTTGTACGCAGTATCTCTTTATTCATGCAGGACGCAGCGCAATCTAAGCCGAGCTAAGCTAAACTAAACTAAAAACTACAAACAATCTTGTCCTTATAAATATACTAGCCCAGTAGGGTGGGAACAGGATGCGACGCAGAGAGGGTGGAGAGAAAAGTGACTGGTGAAAATCAGGGTATGACAAGGAGAGGGGGCGGAGCAGGCAAGAATTCTGTCACTGAACCACCAATGCCCTGGAGGGAGGGTGGTGCTTGTTAACAGCGGTTATGTAAATAGAATGAAGTGGTTATGTAAATAGAATAGTGTTAAGCAGGGGGGATTAAACCAAATGAAACAGAAGCGGTTTTTAAAAGCATAGCAACAAGTAATATTATAAGTTGAAGTCATTCACATGTCTTGTATACTTTAGATAAAATAGTATTGACATAAAGGTCTGCCATTATCTCATGTTTTCTGAATGTTTTTGACATCTTGAAATGCCTATTTCTTTTAAACTAATTAATTAATTAATTTTGGATAGAGACAGAGGGAAATTGAGGGGAGTGGGGGAAATAGGGAAAGAGAGACATTTGCAGGACTGTTTTAGACACTTGTGGAGCTTCCTGCCTGCAGGGGCCGCCCAGGAATAGGAACCCAGATCCTTGAGCACTGTAAGGACCAGGTGTGCCGTGGCCTGCCCTCATGACTATTTGTTTAGTATGCATGTTCCTGACTTCATTGAATGTACTCATGACTTTTGTGCGTCTTTGATGTCTTCTTACATTTTAATGGGGTCAAGCAAACTCACTAGAGCTTGGTCGTGTGAGTCGTGGAATCTTTTATGTGAACAGACAGATTTTAAAGGGAAGGAAGGAGATACCTTACCTACCCACCTTTCTTCCCAAAGAAGAAATGGGACATGTGGTAGGTTCCTGATAATCAGATTGTAAAGTGAACTGATAGAATGGGGGTATAGTTCATCTTAAACCCATAGTCCCTGCTGGCCCAATCCATTATTTTTACTGTACTTTGTAATTCACACAGGTGAAGGTAGACTTCACTGTGCCTGGTCACAGGTAGACCAGTTGTCCTAGCTTGCAAATCTCGGGCAAGGTTTAGCCAGGGAAGAGCCATTGAGTTATTGATTTTATATCACTGAATTTGGCCCTCTAAGAGACATAAAGATCTTTGATTATGGGCAGCAAGCTGATTGTTACTACCCTCTAGATCATATAACTTCAACTTTTGTTTTTTCATGAAAATATTATCTTTGAGGTTATTTTTACAATTTAATTTTTTTGTTGTTAAATCTGACCCTACCTGAGAATCTCTTCCAAAAAGATTGCTGCTTAGTGTACTAGCATGAAAAAATTAATAATGCTTCATTTCAGTTTTAGTATTTAAAAATTTTACTGGAAAAAGGCCGCTACCTTTCCTAGCTGTTTCTCTCCTTTGTGATATCTTTAAGAAGTAGTCGTAAGTCAAATTATTGTGTAGGCATGTCTTTAAATATGAAGGAAGTACATTTTTGTGTTATAAGTATGTAGAATGGTTTCACCAAATTATTGCCACTCTATTTCTGGTTATATACGTCTTTTAAATCATAGTTGTCGTTTTTTTTAAATGAATGCTTTTCTCTGGTCTGTTTCATTAAATTTTGAGGGGTTTTTGAAACCTGGTTAAAGAACATTTTAAATTAATTTTATCCTTGATTGTTTGCAGGAATGAGTAGTTACCTTTGCTGAAAAGACTTCGTTTATATCCTAGTCTAACATTTCTATGACATACAAAGTTATTAGGACTGAATTGATGTTTAAAAGTGCCATTAATTCATTTACCCCAAATGTTCATTAACAATGTAAATGTATGCTGATGTTCTATGAGACAAGGAAGTGACTAATGACTCTTCCAACTAACAACACTTAAAATGAATAGAAACTTTAGATAGCTAATCTTGAAGTAATCAAGACCCTCATTCAGCTTGGCATCTCTGTATGCTCTAAAACAGCTGTCAACTGTTAAAAATATATACAAAACACACATACGCACACGCACATGCAGAAAGAATGATATGTAAATATGTAGTTCTTCAGAGCCATAAAGGTTACTAACCATGGTGAGTTTTGTGCATTGTCTATGTAAATATTTTATAGAAAGCATCTATTTCATCTTCTTCGATTTCCATTTTGCAGGAAAAAACCATGTATTGAATTTTAATGGGGCTGTCATACTTAACTTGAATAATCATCACCTTACTAGTGTGTTTGTTTATTTTAATATATATCTTCTGTGGGGTTCTCCCTGTATGTAAAGCCTTCTACACTTTGCTACTCCCCATAAGGCAGTCTGTAATGGCTGATAACTCATTTTGTTACGTATTTGCTTAGTCTGTGCTTTCCTAATGCAGAGGTCATATCTTGTTTTTGATTTTGCATTTTGTGATTCTTTTTATAGAGCACCCAAGTAAACACATGCATTTTAATTTATCGAATCTGAATTTTATCTTTTCTAAAGAAACTGATTTACTGAGTTAAAAGATTCTTAGCACTCTGGAAAAGATCAGCAAAGATAAACACATGATAGGAATGTTAGAGACAAAATGTTATTTCTATGTTTTATTTTTGTGGGTTTATTGAGGAGGGTATATGAAAGCAACTAAGAAATCTGTTTTCAGTATATGCACGTAACATATTAGAATACTTTGCTTACTAGTTAAACTTTTTTTTTTTAGTTAAACTTTCAACTGCTTGATTTTTATATTCAAATGGCAAAAGCATAGAAAGTATAACGTGTTTCTGGACTGTATTAAATTTGTTCATATATATAAATAGCCACCTTAAAATTCAAGATGTTTAATTCATTGGTATTAACTAACAATTGACAAATTATCTATAATTCTACTAAAACCTCAAATAGTGCGAGAGTTTATTCAGCTTTTCATGATTAAATTTTAATGATCAGTGAAACTGCTAAGTAATCATTTTATTTTAAACTGGAAACAATAGTGTCAAAGTTAGGAGGATTTAACCTGTTGATAATAAAATAATATACTTGGAATAACTGGCTATATTCATAATATTATGATAGAGTGGCATGAAAGGACAGTTTTCTATATTGTCTTTTTGACAATATCATTTTGTTACACACTGCCAGAGTTATTAACTTCAACTGTATAAATCTTCTGTCTTATAGCTTTTATAGTATTCAAATAATTAATGTGTTTTTGTCTTTCTATATAACTATTTCAAAAGCTCTCTTTCCATCCTTGTGTATAAAATGTGTGTTACCTACGTAAAAAAATTATATATATATATATATATTATCATTAAGAAAACCTTGGGGAGTCAGGCGGTAGCGCCGCCGGTTAAGCGCAGGTGGTGCAAAGCACAAGGACCGGCGTAAGGATCCCGGTTCGAGCCCCCGGCTCCCCACCTGCAGGGGAGTTGCTTCACAAACGGTGAAGCAGTTCTGCAGGTGTCTGTCTTTCTCTCCTCCTCTCTGTCTTCCCCTCCTCTCTCCATTTCTCTCTGTCCTATCTAACAACAACGGCATCAGTAACAACAATAATAACCACAACAATGTTAAACAACAAGGGCAACAAAAGGGAAAATAAATAAATACAAAAAAAATTTTTTTAAAAAGAGTGGCTTTTAGAGGAAGTGAAGGTAGGATCTTAGAGGTAAATAAAAATGGCACCAGCTTCCACATGGGGTCGAACATCTTTGCCCAAATGGCCCACGTGCTTCTCTGGTGTGTAGCTATCATTTTACTGATTAAAAGTTTAAAATATCAGAAATAACACTATTTGGAATACTTAGGTAGAATTGGAGAAACCTTAAACAATGGAATAAAATTACTAGTTTGAATCACAAATACAAAATTAAAGTCATGGGACATATACTCAATGGAATACTTATCTGTAGTTAAAAAAAGAAGTTATTTGTGTTATATTTGGGACAAAATGGATGGGACTGGTAGTAGTTATGATTAGTGAAGTAAGGAAGTGAAGGTGGTTTCACTGGGCAATTTCACTCTTAAGAAGAATATAGATAATTGAAACATAAACTTGAAGAAAAAAGATATATGTAGTCAACCTATATCTACAACCTTGGGAAACTATGGTGATTACTGATGGAAGTGGGTGGGGGCATAGAATTTTCAGGGGTGGGAGTGGTGTGGGAATTATACCCCTATTATTTTATAATCTTATAAATCACTGTTAAATCACTAATACAGATAAAGAGAATGTGGATAACAAAATAAAATTTAAAAGGAGAGACAGTTTAAGTGACATGCAGTTTGCCAAATTGACACTTATGCCAGATAATTAGGTCTACAGTGTTCCCTGGACTGAGATGAGAATATTAGAGAAGGAATTCATGTGGTGTAGATGACATGGACTCTAGCAGAGAGGATGTTAAATTCAATTTCTTACATGAGTTAGAAGTGTTATCATGATATTCAGATAAGAACACGCTGAAATATTTAGATGTATGGGTCTTCAAGTTAGTATGTAGGGTTTGTCTGGATATATTTTAAAATATATTTGGCTTGACTATGGTAGCAGTGTAATGGGGGGGGTTGTGTACCAATCAACAATAACTCCTCTCAGATGAGGAGCGTACCTGAGAATATTTTTAATGAAAGTATTTTAAAAGCTTTTGAACAAAAGGGGAACCTGCTAGGAAGACAGCAGCACTAAAGTGGAAGGAAAATCACCAGAGTATAGGACCAAAGAAGTCAAGATATTAAGGAGAAAATGTGCAAGTGGCTCTTGTAATTTCAATAATCACCTTTAATATTTTAAATATATTATACATGCTATTATAAACTGGCATGAAGGATGGAGGGGAAACTTATTAAAATTTAAAAAGTTAAAAATCAAGGAAATAAAATACTGGGCTCTTGAAAATTTAGAGATTTGATTTAAAGTGAAGATGGAGGGATTTGTAGATGAGAGGATTATTGTTTATGCGTTCACAGGAAAGGAGAAATTATGTTCAGTGTGTGATAAGTTCCTAAACTTGTGGTAGAGAAATGAGTGAATCGTCACTTTTATCTTTTTTTATTTGTTAAATGAGAGAATTAGAGTGAATGGTAGAATGAAGAATTTGAAGTTCTGTGGAACAGTGTCCAGAGTGAATAGGATATATATCCGTGGGGGTCAAGTTTAAATTGGACATCAGCTGGGCCCTCTTGCACTGGATGAAGCTTCAGTGCCTTGATCTCTTTCTCTCTCTCTGTCTCTCTTTCTGCCTGAAGAGTCATCCCAGAGTGGTGAAACCCTGGCAGTGGTGTGTACACACACACACACACACACACACACACACACACACACACACACACACACACACACACACACACACACACCGGAGAGAGAAGGGACCTGGAGGTATCACACCTGGTTAAACACACACATTACAATGTGCAAGGGGAAAGCTTCATGAGTGGTGAAGCAGGGCTGCAGGTGTCTCTCTTTCCTCTCGCCCTCTCTAACTCCTCCTACTCTCCATTTCTCTCTGTCTTTATCTAATTATAAATAAATAAATAAAATTTAAAGAGAGGGAGATAATGTTTAGATAATGTGTTTTTGTTTGTATTTTGTTTTTTCTTCCAAGGTTGTTGCTGGGGCTTGGTGCCTGCACTAGGAATTTACTGCTCCTGGCAGCTGTTTCTGTTGTTGTTTGATAGGACAGAGAGAAATTGAAAGAGAAGGGGAAAGTAGATGTGGGAGAGAACGGTAGACACCTGCAGATCTGCTTCACTGCTTGCTAACCAACCCTCCTGCAGATGGGGAGCTGGGGGCTTGAACCAGGATCCTTTAGCTGTTCCTTGTGCTTCGTACTATGTGTGCTTAACCCAGTGCCCTAATGCCCATCCCCCTAGATATCATGTTTTATAAGTGATAAACGTTTGTAAATTTACATAATTGTGTTGAGCTAAAGACATCTAACATTTAGCTCAAAGAATAACAGACACGGTTTGTCGGGAGAGTATAGGTGAAACAGTTAATGATAGAGTCACTGACTGTTTAAGAGGAAGAGAAAGTTTGCAGATATGGAAGAAGGTGGCAAGGCACAGCAGTAAGTTGTGGACTAGGGTAGTCAGGAGGCTGAGGGAGTAATGCATTGCCAGCAGTCACGAAGGGCATATGGGAATACTAGAGGCAAAGCTGCTTGACGTCGAGGGAATGGAAAGGAGGTGAGGAATGATCTGTTATCAAGGCTCTAGTTAATCTTATGTAAGTGCTTGATAAATATGTTAGTTCCTTAGAACTGGTTTAGTCGTAGTGAGCAGTCCAGCTTAATTTACTGTAATCATTTTGATCTACATTGATTTGTATTTGGTTCAGAGAAAACATGGGTTGAAGTTGTGTTCTTGTTGTTCTTTTAAAGATATTTTAAATAGTTTGAGGTTCACAGCAACATTATAAAGGAAGGCATACAGATTTTCCATACCTCCTTGCACACCCCATACCTCTCCCCCATTATCACTCTCACCAGTAGAGCAGATAGGTCATTAAAATTGATGAAGCTGCAGTGGCACGCCGTTATTACCCACATCTGTATCTGTAGAAACAGCAGGATTCTCTTTTGGTGTGCATTTTATGATTTTGACAAATCTGTAGTAAAATACATCTGTAGCTATGGTAAAATACTGACTATTTTCATAAAATGTGTCTGTACTCTACCTGTCACCCCATTCTGTTAGACCATTAATCTGTATTACTGTCTTCAAGAAATATCTTTTAAAGTAAAACATACTTTCTAGATATTAAGGAATTTCTAGAGAGTTTAAATAGATGGAACTTTTGATTATTAATTGAATGGATGAGTGAAATTGTAGATTTTTAAGTGACAGAGACATAGAGAAAAATGGATAATTAAAAGTATCTTAAAAAGCATATTGTGTTAGGTGTGATAGGACACTAGCTGGAGGCAAAATCAGAGTAGCGAATATGCCGGGCCCAGTTTCTCTAAATTAGACTGGAGAGAAACTGGAAAGAGGAGGCTTTACTTTGAAAAACCATGATTTAGAGAGATGAGTTCATATTTTTGAGAAGATAAGGAATTCAGAGGAAGGAAAAGAAGAGAAATAAGAACTAATTTGTAGAAATCCCTGGCAATTGAAATTAGACAAATGGAACAGTACTTCAAACACTTAGAAGGTACAGTTTTAAGTGTAATATAGAGAAGAGCAAAAACTCATAGAAGCTACAGATATAGAGCTTTCAAAATATCCAAAGTGAGTAGTGCTTTTTTGTGAGAATAGTATTGGTAAAGGATGGTAAAAGGAGAAAATATAAATATGTAAATATAAAATGATTAAAAGAATGTTGCTATTCAGTACCTAGTGCTTTCTTAATTTTCATGATTCTATTTACTTATGTGAATATATGGACGTGAACCCAAAATTTGATTTTCTGCAGATCTAAGTAAACTTACTGTTCATGTTTCTCTTCATAAAATTCATTACTATGTATCTTGATAATTTTTTTGAGTAGTAAGCAAGAAAAACTCACTATGCAAATCTGTTTTGTTATCGTATTATGATTTGCTGCCTTCTTCAAGTGTCTGATTTTAGATTGGGGGTGTTAATGTTTTATAGTACAGTTGTTGACTGATGGGTATGACCTCTCATCTCCCTGTGATAACACTGCAAAACATGCTTTCTCTTTAGGTCTTTCCCACCATCAGACACCAAGACCCCCAGAACCCTCTACACTACTACTGTCTGCCTTCCCTAGAGAGCTCTGGTTTGATGCGATATACCAAATGAAGTTTTACTTTGTGTTTTCTCTTTCTGTCCTTATTGCTAAAATTCCAAAAACTGAGTGAGATCACGCAGTATTCATCTTACCTTTTTGACTTACTCACCAACATTGTTCTTCAAGTTTCATCCAAATGAGATGAAGGGATGTCCATCATTTTTAACAGCTAAGTAACATCCCCTTGTGTGTATATAACACAGCTTTCTAGCCACTAATATGTTATTGGATGTTGGGACTGCTTTTAAGTTTGGGCTAATACAAATTATGCTGTCATGAACATATGTGTACATAGGTCTCTTTCGCTGGGTGTATTTGCTTCATTTGGTTGTATCCCCAGTAGAGCAATTGCTGGATTATGGGCTTGGTCCATTTTTAGCCAGTTTACAAGTCTCCAGACTGCTTCACAGGGATGAACAGAGTAGAAGCAAGACAAATATTACTAAAATATAGTTCAAGGTAAATAAGAATGACAGTTCCGACAGCAAAGTTGTTCTTTAGTTATCCAGAAAAGGTGATAGAGGTTTTAGTGATTTTGTTCATCTTGGTTTTATATGAAGTTTGGTTTTGAACATCCTCTTGTTCATCAAACACACATTGAGTGACTACCATGTGGCGTTTAGCATTTTTGGTCATGAGCTGTGTTGCTGAGTGACATGGAGAAAACTTCTCATGTAACTTACATTCTAATAAGGAGAGAGGCGATAAAAACATTAGAATGACCTAACGTCGTGATAGACATCACACAGGAAGACAATGCAGAATATTGATGTGGGATGATATTTTTAATTTAAGCATTAGTGATCAGGAAGTCACTTGTCATATATAATGGCAGATGTGAAAGTAAAGCATAAACCTGACTGAAGAAAGAAATGGACCCTTAGTATAAGTAGGAAAGTATTACCCAGCGAGTTGTGGTAAGGATAAAGGTCTCAGGAGTGAGCTTTACTTATCTAGAAATAACAGTATAAGATAGATCCCCTGGGAGGTGACTGTTTCATCACTGAGTGTCCCAGCTTCCAGCCTGGGTACCCGAGACTTTCATTCGGGGAAGCTTTAGCTCTGTTTCCTCTTACCCTGTCTCTTATTTTTTTTCTTGGGGGCGGGGGGGTGGGGTGGGTGGGATCACCACAAAGCATAGACGCTCCAGTAAATGTAACAGAAAAAAAAAAGAGAAATATATACCTTTTCATTTAATACTGGTACTTTGTTCTAGACTTTGACTTTCATGCTTCTTACATGTTCTGATAATGAGTCACTTATGGGGACTATAGGAAAGTTAAAGAGAAGTTATGCTAACTCAAGCTGTTTTGTTTTCACATGTTAGGAAAATCTGATTGTTTTAAACTGGAGAAGTTAAGATTTTAAGTCATAAAGTTATAGCAGCTCAAGTTGTTTACTTTAAATGGGCATTTTATTTTAATACATTTCTATTAAATTATAATTTATTGAGATCTTTGCAAATGCTGTTATATTCTAATATTTGGTAATTATTTTATTCCTTTAAATCATAGTGATTATTGTTCTTTATGGAAGCTTTGATCTTTCATTGGATTTTGTGAATAAGTCTATCTTACTGAGCTTACAGATTTTTATTTAGATATATTACTACATGATAAGAAGTTTCAGTGATGACTGATACGTGGAGAGGAGAGAGGCACATTATGCTTAACATGTAGAGTAAGTACTATAGACCACAGATTTGATGTTTGCTCATTCATTTGAAGTGTTTATTTACAATCTCAGATTAAGCAGGAATTGCGTCAACATTTAATAGTTAAATATTGATAATGAAGAAGCAAATGCAGCTATTGCAGACAAATAAGATAGCTCACCTGTGAGGAGGTCTGCTTTGTCTTGTGCAACTCTGGTTTGAGCCTGGCCTTTGTTGTGCTGGTGTCTTTCTCAGAGAGGGAAAGTCTCTCTGTCTGTCAGAGAAACAGAGTTCCTGCCTTTGTCTTCCTCTCTGGAAAAATATCAGCAAATGAATAAGATTTTTGACAAAATATTCTTTATTCTGCATCCCCCCTTTTTTGATGTGTGGGGGTCACTTGTGAAGCTTCACTGCTTCAGGTCACTTAACCAGAATTAAAGAACACCCTAAAATTAACCATTTATCTAAAACTCAGATATTTATATATGGCTATGTTTTATGCCATGATGCCATTCTTAATATATTAGTAGTTGTAGTAGTGTTTGATGAGACCTTTGCTGTTTGGGGTGTGTGTGTGTGTGTGTGTGTGTGTGTGTGTGTGTGTGTGTGTGTAGAGACAGAGAGACAGAGAGATAGAGAGAGGTGGGGGAATGAGAGGGAGAAAGGAGGTGTGGGGAGAAAGAGAAGAGAAGAGATTGGGGTGGGGCTATATAATCATTACTTTCCTTTTGCTGGTGCAATAGGAGATGTGTTTCTCTAGGACATATTAGAACTGTGTATATTTAATGCTTTTCAATTTAATTTGCTACTATCACAATTAATACAATTAAGGTCACTTGAAATGAAACTATTAACAAATTGAGTAATTTACTTTAACAATGTCAATGTGTTCTCACAATTAGATTTGCTTTAATTAGTGTACAAGCTATTATTTAATAACATACTTCACATAGAAAAATGTAATAATGTATTCTTGACTTCCTATAACAGAAAGAAACTTTTAATGGACTGAGTTATTTTATTGAAGTGATGCTAGATATAAAGTAATGAAGACCATACAAATCCAGAAAGCAAAGTTTATAAGAATGTAAATAAAACAACTTATTTTTCTTACTTACCAATACTTACCCTCTGTTTCATTATGTAAATAGTATTTAAAACTTTCATTGTTGGTTAGCGTAGCAAAAATATATGCTCAAAAAATTTAAATTTTATCATGTACCTGTATTTTCACTTAACACAGCAATAATAATCAAACTTTTGAATATCACAAAATAAGTCGTTGGAAATTAATCACTAAAAACTATCAGCTTCTTGATAACTGAATTTGCATGCATAGTTCTTGGCCAGGTTTTTCCTCACTCACTGGTGAGTCCTTGTGGTACCGAGATGGTCCCAGACCCCTTAGAGCAGTTTCTTGAGTCCTGAGAATCTCTCAGTCACCCTTTACTCATTCATTGACCGTACGGGCTTGTACCCATCTGTCGCTTAGTGAATTTCTTAAGAAATCCCACTTGCAATTTGGCAAGTTTTCAGGTTATTTTTTGTAGCTTAACTAGTTAATTAAGGGAACCACATGTAGCAACTGCTCCCCAATGGCCACACCTCTGGAAGTCTATGTTGTAGATTTTTTTTTAAAAAAGGAAACATTGATTTATTTAATCAGAATATTAAATATAAGAAATAAATTGTGACTTCCCCCTAATTTTGATTATGTTGTCATCTTATGAGTAAGAATTGTTTAAAACTTTTTGAAATAAGAAAGCATTCCCTTAATGTATTTAATATGTACTAGGCCTAAGAATTGATTCATGTCAAGGATTTGGAACCACCTTTCCAAGTTTATAAAGCAGCCTGTATTTGGATTGAGTGGCTTTCTAAGGCCTTCACAGCCTGATTATATGTATTTGTCTGATCACTTTCCAAAGTGAACAGACAGAATTTTCTCTATTAAAACCAAAAATCTTCCATCATAGCCAACATAACATTATAGGAGAACAAAAATGGACAACTGACACCAAGTGACTTCAGAGTAGAGAGCTTAGCAATAGACAAATACAGAGCCAAGTGGTCTTGGCAAAAGAACAAAGCCACTTTGATGGATAAAGAACAGTATTTTCAATATGTGCTGCTGGAAAAATCATATATCTACCTCCAAATGGGAGAAATGGGAAAGAAATCTCAAAAATATACCTTTCACAAAATCTGATGCAAAACAATTAAAATATATAGGAGATGATATAATGTCTGGGTGATATTGGGTTTGCCAATATCAGTTTAGATACACAAATAACAATCCACAAAAGAACAAAATTAGATTTCATTAAAACCTTTATGATCCGGGAGTCGGGTGGTAGCGCAGCGGTTTAACTGCACGTGGCGCAAAGCGCAAGGACCAGCGTAAAGATCCTGGTTGGAGCCCTCGGCTCCCCACCTGCAAGGGAGTGACTTCACAGGTGGTGAAGAAGGTCTGCAGGTATCTCTTTCTCTTCCCCTCTCTGTCTGCACCTCCTCTTTCCATTTCTCTCTGTCCTATCCAACAATGATGACATCAATAACAACAATAATAACAACAGCAACAATAAAAAGACATCAAGGGCAACAAAAGGGAAAATAAATAAATAAAAAATAATAATAATAAAACCTTAATGACCCAAGAGGTGCAGCACCCAAGCTTGCCCACCTTGCAAGTGTAGGTGTCACGACTGATCGCTGACATCAAATATACCAGAACAGTTCCCTGATTTGCTATATGCATCTCTTCCTCTCATAAAGAAGTATTTATAGTATATAAGTCAAAAAAGTACTAAATCTCCACTTTTCATAAAAAGACAGTTTTATGAAAAATGAAAGGACAAGTCACAGATGGGAAAAAAGCTTTGCAATACTAATCTAGTAAAGGACTCATGTATTTGGAAAGGTGTATTATTAGGTATTATGTGCATTTTATAATCAAATGCAATAATTTTGCTGAGTCACATAGTAATTTTATTATAAATATTCTCACAGTAACTTTAATATTATTAGCTCAGTTGTATACATGGTTTTAATTCTGATCAATTTGGTTATATATAGCTAACAGAATAAAGTAGATATCTTAGTATCATTGTCTGATACCAATTTGAGGTCAATTATTATTTTTAAGAATTGAGCTTGGCAGTTTTTTCCTAGAGATCCATATCGAAAACATTAAATTTTGCAGAATATGCAGTTTTAAAATAAAATCATCCTTGGCAGATTCTTAGAGATGTTTTTCAGCAAAATTTTATTCACCCCCCAAAAAAATTGCCTAATGGGCTATATAGCTCACCTTTTTTTTAACTTAAAGTTTTAAAAATTATCTTTATTTATTTATTGGATAGAGACAGCCAGAAATTGAATGGAAGGGGGGACAGAGAGGGAGAGAGACAAAAGGACACCTGCAGCCCTGCTTCACCACTTGTGAAGCTTTCCCCCTGCAAGTTGGGACTGGAGGCACGAACCTGGGTCCTTGCACTCAGCCAGGTGTGCCACCACCTGGTCCCTCACCTTTTTTTTTATTTAAATATTCATTATTATGCTAGTTAGAAAAAAGCACATGAGGGTAGGAGATAGCATAATGGTTATGCAAAAGAGTCTCATAGTCGAGATTCTGAGTTTCCAGGTTCAATCCCTAGTATTATGTTAAGCCAGAGGTGCACATTGTTGTAGCTTTCTCTCTCTCTCTGTGTGTGTGTGTGTGTGTGTGTGTGTTGGAACTTAACCCTAGAGTCCTATACAGAGTCACTTCTACTGATGTACTATTAAGTAATTTGCTCCTGTTAACTAAAGTCCCTTTGAAATGTGAAAAACTGAGTTTATTACTCTGATTTTGTTAAGATCAGAACTTGGGTAGTGTGGGTGTTGCTTTCTCCTTTTTCAAAATCCATGTAATTATGGAGATCCTATCTCTGACCCTGATAATTCACTCTGAGGAAATTGGCTGAGCCTGTGATAGTTTACTTTTGAAAGTCACATTCAAGGTGCTTGAAGTAATATCCTTATCAGTAGCTGGGGTGTTTTCTCTCATCTATGGTTTTTCTGAGCTATGTGTTCCTGAAGTTTTAGTTTAATCCTTACCATACTAGACTCTAACTTGTCTTTTAAAAGTGTCTTATGATGAAGTTTATACTGATTTAAAAAAAATTTTTAAATTATCTTTATTTATTTATTGGATTGAGACAGCCGAAAATTGAGAGGAGGAGGGAAGCTAGAGACTGAGAGAGACAGAGACAACTGTAGACCTTCACCACTCGCAAAGCTTTCCTGGTGCAGGTGGGAACTGGGGGCTCGAACCTCCAGGTCCTTGTGCACTGTGGCATGTGTGCTCAACCAGGTGCGCCACCACCCGGCCCTGAAGTTTATACTGATTATGCTATCAAGAGTGTGACAGGTTCATATGTCATATTATGTTGAAGCATTCTTCTGTTGTGACCTTTAAGGTTAAAGTGTAAAATTAGAATCTTAACCTTGCCCAGTGTTTTGTTGCTGCTCTTGCATTCTGTCTTTCGAACTTTCTTATGGTGCGCTACTTTTCAGTTTATAGTATTTCATCCTCAGTGTCATTGTTTAGGAATATTATTTTTCCTTAAATCTTCAAAAATCGTTGTCAAAAGATAACATTAGAGTTAAAACAGCTGCTCTCATCCTATCTGAAAACTTGTATATATATGAACTAATGATAGAAATGATTTACACATTGATATTAGAATTCCTAGTGAGACTGGTATGCTTCTTTTGATAGATTGTACCTTCGTCTGCAATATTTTTACCGAGAAGAATAGTTTTCTTCAGTTTTCTTATAGTTCTTGATGATACAGGGATACGGGTATTAAAAATGTCATAATGCTTATACAATTGTATTTAATAGTTAATATGTTTTTTTTTTTCTTTCTTTTTTTTTTATTTATTTTTTATTAAAGAAAGGATTAATTAACAAAACCATAGGTTAGGAGGGGTACAACTCCACACAATTCCCACCGCCCAATCTCCATATCCCACCCCCTCCCCCGATAGTTTTCCCATTCTCTATCCCTCTGGGAGCATGGACCCAGGGTCATTGAGGGTTGCAGAAGGTAGAAGGTCTGGCTTCTGTAATTGCTTCCTCGCTGAACATGGGCGTTGACTGGTCGGTCCATACTCCCAGTCTGCCTCTCTCTTTCCCTAGTAGGATGGGTCTCTGGGGAAGCTGAGCTCCAGGACACATTGGTGGTGTCTTCAATCCAGGGAAGTCTGGCCGGCATCCTGATGACACCTGGAACCTGGTGACTGAAAAGAGAGTTAACTTACAAAGCCAAACAGATTGTTGAGCAATCATGGACCCAAAGCTTGGAAAAGTGGAGAGGAAGTATTAGGGAGGTACTCACTGCAAACTCTAGTATACTTCTGCTTTCTTACTTTGGTGCCATACTCCAAACTCAGTCAATTTCTGCTTTGCGTTTCTACTTCTTTTTTTTTTTTTTTTTACATGCATAACATTCCCCAGATTCCCATTTAGCAATACAACCCCCACTATTTCATTCATCATTTTTCATGGACCTGTATTCTCCCCACCCACCCACCCACCCCAGAGTCTTTTACTTTGGTGTAATACTCCAATTCCATTTCAGGTTCGACTTGTGTTTTCTTTTCTAATCTTGTTTTTCAACTTCGGCCTGAGAGTGAGATCATCCCATATTCATACTTCTGTTTCTGACTTATTTCACTCAACATGATTTTTTCAAGGTCCATCCAAGATCGGCTGAAAACGGTGAAGTCACCATTTTTTACAGCTGAGTAGTATTCCATTGTGTATATATACCACAGCTTGCTCAGCCACTCATCTGTTGTTGGACACCTGGGTTGCTTCCAGGTTTTGGCTATTACAAATTGTGCTGCCAAGAACATATGTGTACACAGATCTTTTTGGATGGATGTGTTGGGTTCCTTAGGATATATCCCCAGGAGGGGAATTGCAGGGTCATAGGGTAGGTCCATTTCTAGCCTTCTGAGAGTTCTCCAGACTGTTCTCCAAAGAGGTTGGACCAATTGACATTCCCACCAGCAGTGCAGGAGGGTTCCTTTGACCCCACACCCTCTCCAGCATTTGCTGCTGTTACCTTTTCTGATGTGTGACATTCTCACAGGAGTGAAGTGATATCTCATTGTTGTCTTGATTTGCATTTCTCTGACAATCAGAGACTTGGAGCATTTTTTCATGTGTTTCTCAGCCTTTTGGATCTCTTCTGTGGTGAATATTCTGTCCAATTCCTCCCCCCATTTTTGGATGGGGTTATTTGTTGTCTTGTTGTTGAGTCTGGTAAGCTCTTTATATATGTTGGTTATTAAACTCTTATCTGATGTATGGCATGTAAAGATCTTCTCCCATTCTGTGAGGGGTCTCTTGATTTGGGTAGTGGTTTCTTTTGCTGTGAAGAAGCTTTTTAATTTGATGTAGTCCCATAGGTTTATACTTGTCTTAATCTTCCTTGTAATTGGATTCGTTTCATTGAAAATGTCTTTAAAATTTATGTGGAAAAAAGTTCTTCCAATATTTTCCTCTAAGTATCTGATAGTTTCTGGTCTAACATCCAAGTCCTTGATCCACTTGGAATTTACTTTTGTATTTGGTGAAATACAGTGATTCAGCTTCATTCTTCTGCATGTTTCAACCCATTGTTTCCAACACCATTTGTTGAAGAGACTCTGCTTCCCCCATATAATAGTCTGGGCCCCTTTGTCAAAGATTAGATGTCCATAGGTGTGGGGCCTCATTTCTGGGCTCTCAATTCTATTCCACTGGTCAGTGTGTCTGTTCATGTTCCAGTACCAAGCAGTTTTGATGACAATGGCCCTATAATATAGTTTGAGATCTGGCAGTGTGATGCCTCCGGTTCTGTTCTTTTTTCGCAAGATTGTTTTGGCAATTCTAGGTCTTTTCTGGTTCCAGATAAACATTTGTAGCATTTGTTCTATTCTCCTAAAAAATGTGCTTGGGATCTTGATGGGGATAGCATTAAATTTGTAGATGGCTCTGGGTAATATATTCATTTTGATGATGTTAATTCTTCCAACCCATGAGCATGGAATATCTTTCCACTTCTTTGTGTCTTTTTCAATTTCTTTGAGTAGTGACTCATAATTTTCAGTATACAAGTCTTTCACTTCTTTGGTTAGGTTTATTCCTAGATATTTTATTGTTTTTGTTGCTATAGAAAAAGGAACTGATTTCTGGATTTCAATTTCTTCTAACTTAGTGTTTGCATAGAGGAATGCCACTGACTTTTGAATGTTAATTTTATAGCCTGACACATTACTGTATTGCCTGATGATTTCCAAAAGCTTCTTGCTAGATTCCTTAGGTTTTTCCATGTATACTATCATGTCATCTGCAAATAAGGAGAGTTTGACTTCTTCTCTTCCAATCTGTATTCCTTTAATTCCTTGCTCCTGCCTGATTGCTATGGCAAGAACTTCCAACACTATGTTGAATAGTAATGGTGATAGTGGGCAGCCCTGTCTAGTACCTGATCTGAGGGGAAATGCTTCCAGTTTTTCACCATTGAGTATGATGTTGGCTGTAGGTTTGCTATATATAGACTCCACTATCTTCAGGAATTTTCCATCTATTCCTATTTTTTGTAGTGTTTTGATCATAAAGGGATGTTGTATTTTGTCAAAGGCTTTCTCTGCATCTATTGATATGACCATGTGGTTTTTGGTCTTGCTTTTGTTGATGTGGTGGATCACATTGATTGATTTACGTATATTAAACCAACCTTGCATGCCTGGGATAAACCCCACTTGGTCATGATGAACAATTTTTTTGATATACTGCTGTATCCGGTTGGCTAGAATTTTGTTCAGTATTTTTGCATCTATGTTCATCAGAGATATTGGTCTGTAGTTTTCTTTTTTGGTTGTGTCCCTGTCTGCTTTTGGTATCAGGGTGATGTTGGCTTCATAGAAGCTGGCAGGGAGTATTCCAGTGTCTTCAATCTTCTGGAAGACTTTTAAAAGTAGAGGTATTAGTTCTTCTTTGAAAGTTTTGTAGAATTCATTTGTAAAACCATCTGGTCCAGGACTTTTATTTTTGGGAAGATTTTTGATAACTGTTTCAATTTCATTAGCTGTGATGGGCCTGTTCATGTTATCCACTTCCTCTTGACTTAGTTTTGGAAGTTGGTAGGTATCTAGGAAATCATTCATTTCTTCCAGGTTCTCTAGCTTGGTGGCATATAGTTGTTCATAGAAGCCTCGCATGATATGTTGAATTTCTGCAGTGTCTGTTGTGATATCTCCTCTTTCATTTACTATCCGATTTATTTGGGTCTTCTCCCTTTTTTGTTTTGTGAGTCTGGCTAAAGGTTTGTCGATTTTGTTTACTCTTTCGAAGAACCAACATTTACTTTCATTGATCTTTTGTATGGTTTTCCTATTCTCAATGTTATTTATTTCTGCCCTAACTTTAGTAATTTCTGTCCTTCTGGTTGCTTTAGGGTTCCTTTGTTGTTCTTCTTCTAGGTCTTTAAGATGTGCAATCAGGCTGTTTATTTGTGCCTTTTCTTGTTTCCTAATGTGTGCTTGTATAGCTATGAACTTCCCTCTTAGGACTGCTTTAGCTGTGTCCCAAATATTTTGATAGCTTGTGTCTTCATTTTCATTGAACTCTCGAAACATTTTGATTTCTTCCTTGATTTCCTCTTTGACCCAGAAGTTGTTAAGAAGTGTACTGTTGAGCTTCCACATTTTGGCACTGTTACTAATCTTTTGTTGATTGTTAAGTGTTAGTTTAATTCCACTGTGGTCTGAGAAGATGCTTGGGATGATTTCAGTGCTCTTGAATAGGCTGATGCTGTCTTTGTGGCCTAACATATGGTCTATCCTTGAGAATGATCCATGTGGATTTGAGTAAAATGTGTATTCCAGTTTCTTGGGATGAATGACTCTGAAAATGTCCAATAGTTCTAGTTTATTTATCTCTTCATTTAGCTCCCTTATGTCTTTACTGATTTTCTGCCTGGATGATCTGTCAAGTTGAGATAGTGGGGTGTTGAAGTCCCCTACTATGATTGTGTTACTGTTAATATATTGCTGTAGCTCTTTCAGTAGAAGTTTGATGTATTTAGATGGCTTCTCATTGGGTGCATAGATATTAATAATTGTTAAGTCCTCTTGATTGACTGATCCTCTGAGCATTAAGTAGTGTCCATTCCTATCTTTTTTAATCTTATCTATTTTAAAGTGTATCATGTCAGATATGAGAATAGCTGTTCCTGCCCTTTTTTGTGGGCCATTGGCTTGAATGATAGTTTTCCATCCTTTCACTTTAAGTCTGTGTTTGTCTTGTTGCGTTAGGTGAGTTTCCTGTAGACAACATATTGTTGGGTTGTGTTTTCTGATCCATCTTCCTACTCTGTGTCTTTTAATAGGTGAATTCAGGCCATTCACATTTATTGATATCAAAGATTGAAGATATTTTAACGCCATTCTTGTAGAGTTTTAGAGTGTTTTGATATATGTTCTATTTGTGGTGGTCTGGTTGTTTATAGGAAACCTTTCAGAACTTCTTTCAAGGCAGGCTTGGTGATGGTTGCTTCCTTCAACTGTTGCTTGTCTGAGAAGGTTTTGATGCTTCCATCTAGTCTGAATGACAATCTAGCAGGATATAGTATTCTTGGCTGAAAGCCTTTCTCATTGAGCACTCGATAGATATCTTGCCATTCTCTTCTGGCCTGTAGTGTTTGTATGGAGAAGTCTGCTGCTAATCTTATGGGTTTTCCTTTGTAGGTGACTCTTTGTTTTTCTCTTGCAGCCTTGAGGATCCTTTCTTTATCCTTATTCCTTTCCAATCTAAGTATGACATGTCTTGGTGTCTTTAGGTCTGGGTTAATTCTGTTTGGGACCCTCTGGGCTTCTTGAATCTTTATGTCTTTGGTGTTGTCTAGACTAGAGAAATTTTCAGCTATTATGGCCTGGAGAACGCTTTCTTCCTCCCCTTCTCTTTCTTCCTCTGGTAAGCCAATAATGCGTATATTGTTTCTTTTGAAGTCATCCCATAGGACTCTGTTGTTGTTTTCAGCATCTCTTAATCTCTTTTTGAGATCTCTTACTTCTTTTTTAGTTGTCTCTAATTCATCCTCAATCTTGCTAATTCTGTCTTCAGCCTCATTGATTCTATTCTCTCTGCCCTCTACTGCTTTCTGGAGTTCATCTATTTTGTTGCCCTGCTCTGATACTGTTTTAGCTTGTTCAGCTAGTTGCCTTCTTAGCTCAGCAATTTCAGCTTTCAGCTCTCTAATAACCATGCGATTATTAGAATTTTCTTCCATATTCTCATTTGTTGTTCCTGCAGTTCTGATTACAATTTTTTCAAATTCTTTACTCACTCCTGTTATTATTTCCTTAGCTAATGTTTGGATGTTGAACTCGTTGCTTTGTGCTTCGCCCTCTGGAGGACTTTTAGCTGGACTCTTGTCCTGGTTCGAGTCTCCATTATTTTTTCTTGTTGTTTTAACCATTTTATATAAGTTAACAGTTTTTTCAATCCCTGAGTTGGAGTTCAGTGGTGTAAAAGCCTTTTTTTTTTTTTTTCCCCTGTAGGCTATGGTAGCCTGAGGGCTTTTAAACTATCAATAGGCTTCTTGGCTTAATCAATGACTCCTGACCAAGAGATAAAGCAGGGTGTGGCAGAGATAATCCAGTGGTTATGCAAAGAGACTTTCACAGCCCTTCAGCTATGCCACTGAGGTATAGGTCTTCTCCTGAGTTTCCCGGTTAGATCTCTGTGCCCTGGTGTCCCTCCCTGTTGCTGCTCCAGATTCTGAGGGTAGTAGCAATGGAGACTCAGAGTTGTACTTGGTGAGTCTCTGGGGAGTCCTTTCCTCCCTTCAGCTGTCCCCTTGTTGGTGGAGCAGACTGGAGGTGGTGTCTCCACTGACAGACTGTCGAACTGTTAGCAGTCACTTAATCTCTCCTTAGGCCCCTCTCTCCTCTCTGTCACCAGCCACGCGTGTTTGTACTCACGGGTGATTTACTGGGTTTCTGTGGTCATTCTAGTCCTGTCTTGTTTCGGTCCGGGTGGTCTCCTTTGGTATTCCTAGTTGATCCGGGAGAGGAGAGGAGAGGAGAGAAATCGATCTGCTGCTCGTAGCTCCGCCTCGGATGGGACTGGCTGCATGGAAAAGCCTCAGCATTCACTGCTAGCTTTCAGAGCTCAGTGGTCAGTGTCTCTCCTTGGGTCAACTCACAAAGCCTTGTGTCTTCCTGCCAGGCTAGCCGGGGTGGGGGTGCCTCTTCCCAGGCACGTACTCTCTGTGTTGGAGAGAACTCGACCAGAGCCAGCCTAGGCTGCTACTCCAGTTAATATGTTTTATTTATTGAACATGGCAGTAGCAAATGAACCTAAGCTATTGTGCTTTCTTATTAAAAATATTTATTTATTTTAGGGGGTCGGGCGGTGGCGCAGTGGGTTAAGCGCATGTGGCGCAAAGCGCAGGGACCAGCGTAAGGACCCCGGTTCGAGCCCCGGCTCCCCACCTGCAGGGGAGTCGCTTCACAGGTGGTGAAGCAGGTCTGCAGGTGTCTATCTTTCTCTCCCCTTCTCTGTCTTCCCCTCCTCTCTCCATTTCTCTCTGTCCTATCTAACAACGAATTGCGTCAACAATGGCAATAATAATAACCACAATGAGGCTACAACAATAAGGGCAACAAAGGGGGGAAAAATGGCCTCCAGGAGCGGTGGATTCATGGTGCAGGCACCGAGCCCAGCAATAACCCTGGAGGAGGAAAAAAAATTAAAAAAAAAAAAAATTAAAAAATATTTATTTATTTTAATGAAAGAGAGAGACCAGAACACTGATCAGTTCTAGCTTCTGTTGGTGCTGGGGATTAAACCTGGGGCCTCAGAGCCTCAGTCCTGGAGGTTTTTCTTATTAAAAAATAGTTATTTATTTTAATGAAAGAAAGAGACCAGAACACTGATCAGTTCTAGCTTCTGTTGGTGCTGGGGATTAAACCTGGGGCCTCAGAGCCTCAGTCCTGGAGGTCTTTTGTGTCACTTTTATACTATCTCGCCAGCCCTGATGTTATGCTTTTGAGATAGAGATATACTATGTGACCTTCTGGACCAAACGCTTTTATTTTAGGTACTTAAAAAGAAGGAGAGACAGACAAAGAACAAAGATGAGAGAGACCGAAAAGAAACCACAACAATCTGTGGAGTTCCAACTTGGTACTTGTGGTCCATGTTGCTCAGGTGTTGTAATAGGGGTCAACCCGGAGCCTCATTGACAAGGGTTATGCTGTACCTGCTGAGCTTTCTCCTGGCAACACTGTATTTTTAAAATGTACAACCTTGGCCAAAATGACCTATAGACAATATTTATTTTTTCAATTATGTAGACATTAATCAGGGACTGGGCGGTAGCGCAGCTGGTTAAGGTTACATGACTCAAAGCACAAGGACCAGCATAAGGATCCCGGTTCAAGCCCCCAGCTCCCCACTTGCTGTGGGGTGGATGTCACTTCACAAGTGGTGAAGCAGGCCTGCAGGTGTCTTATCTCTCTCACTTCCTCTCTGTGTTTCCCTCCTCTTTCGATTTCTCTCTGTCCTATCCAACAACAGTAACAATAAATATAACAAAAATGGCAACAAAAAAAAGGGAAAAACTGGCCTCCAGGAGCAGTGGACTTGTAGTGCAGGCACCGAGCCCCAGCAATAACCCTGGAGGCAAAAAAAAATAATAATAAATTAAGATGAATTAACCATTTTAATAGTATTGTCAAGGAAAATAGCTCTTATGTAATCTGTCTGTTTAGTTAATACATGATGTAAATCTAGAGCCTAAGGGAAATTTCTGTTTGAAAATATTAAAAATGGTGTGTTACTGGCTATTCATACAATTTTTAGATATCAGTTTGCTATTCTTATGTAACTTACATGAGCTGCTATTTTTATATAACTTATGTAAGCGTAAGTAGTTATATTAACCCTCTGCTCATAGTACTGAGAGCTGCTATTTTACTTCTAGGCAAGTCAGGTGACTAGGTTCAGATGCTTGACTTGAGCACACAAGTGATGAGAACACACCAAGGAACATTTAAAGGTTAGGTAATATCAGGGGGGGAGGAAGAGAGTGACTAGGGGTGTATTTATGTACAATCTGGCCTTTGAACAAAGGAAAATAAGGCACTGTGTACACTGCCACCACTCTAAACAAAACAGCTGAGACTTTAATGAACACCATACTGAGGGCATGCAGGACAGAAGGTGAAGTAAGCAGGTTACAAACTGCACATCTTCTGTTTAGATATAAGAGATCTCCCCAACACTGGCAATTAGTTGTGCTGACAAGGCAAGTAGATAGACAGAAACAGAAGGAGATCATCTGTATCAATTTGAGAGAAAGAACTAGCAATGAAACAAAGTAGCTATACAAAATACTAGCAATGAAGTAAAGTAGTTATACAAAATACTCTCACTTTCACATTAAAATTGTTTTCTCAGTATTTTCCGAAAGATAAACATGGTGAATCAAAACATTATTTTATCTTTGTTTGCAAATAAAGCTCAGCATAAATTCTCTTTCTTTCTTTCTTTCTTTCTTTCTATTTCTTTCTTCCTTTGTAAAGATTTTCTGGACACTCAAGCAAATTTTAATCTTTGTAACCTGACAGCTTTGTTTAAACATTGAATATGAGTTTCCTTTCAAAAAATCTTTTCAGGGTATAGCAATTCAGCTGTGAAAACCTGAATACATTATTATGACAAAGAACCTCAAGAATGAGCCAGCATTTGTTTTGTTCTTTACAACACGTGTAGATAAATTACATATACTAAACTATTGCAGGGCTATTTAAAATCTCTCCCTATCTACTTGCTATTAAACGTCTTTCTGTTTACATTTTAGGTAGTATTTCTATTAATAACTATAACTACTTTAAATTATTTCTTAGATAAATGACTTTTAAGTTCTTTTAAGTGACTTCAAGAAAGACTTTGAATTAAACATGTACATTTTTTATACAGATGATTAAGCATATAAATACATTACTCACAATTAAACTTTGATTAATTTTCTTCAAAAGTAAATATCTTCTAATGCCAAAACTTATATCCTAGAAGTGTCAAAGAACCATCCACTTTGTTTCTTGAAATATGAACAAAGATGAATTATTTGCAGAGAATGCCAAAGGTGTTTTAATGCAGAGGTGTTTTAATCAGTTTTTTCCTAAGGTGCACACAGTTTACTTATTTAGTTTTGCTATTCTTTTGAAGAGCAGTTTTATTTTTTTTCTGAATAAATGTTTTAGCAAGAAATTTTAAATGTATACATATGCATATGTATAACATATATGCCCTATTTCAAAAATATGTGGCCTTTTTGATATTTAAAGTTGTTTTTTCTTTTCTATTTACAAAACAATTTTCAGTTAATCATCACAAAAATTAGCAATTTTCTTTGTTCTTTGATATATTTTGCATTTACAGATTAAAGATATTTTCCAGTGGTGTATGTCTTAAGTTTACTAATGAAAATGAGCCAGTTGTGTTTAGTATGTACAAAAACAGTAATATTTTAGATGTTTCACTCTCAGTTCACTTTTACTGTATAACAAATCATTCCTAAACTTGATTGTGTAAAACAATAGACATTTATTATTGCTCACAGAAAGTGAGTGGCTGGGGCCGGGTGGTAGCACACCTGGCTGGGCACACATGTTGCAGTGTGCAAGGACCTGGGTTCGAGACCCTGGTCCCCACCTGTAAGGGGAAAGCTTTGTGAGTGGTCAAGCAGTGTTGCAGGTTCCTCTCTGTCTCTCTCTTTCCACTATCACCCCTTCCCCCCTTAATTCCTGACTTTATCCAATAAATAAGATAAAAAATTAACAGCAACAACATCAACAGAAAACTGGGAAGTCCTCTTAGCTTGCTTATTTGTTTAGGACCTAGCTGGTCAGCTGGTCGGAAAAGGCAATCACCCATGAGTCTCATGATTCACTGACTGTTGAGTGAAGTGATGGATGACTGAGCCACATGTTTGATCCTTCAGCAGACTAGCCATAGCTTATTTACTTGGCGGTGCCAGAATTCTTGGAAGATAAACGATTTGTAGTGTTTAGTAGCAAAGTTGTGTCTCTATATAGTAGAAATGAACAATCTGACAGTAATTTTAAGCCAAAAATTCTAGCTACAGTAGCAGTAAAAAAATTAAGAATACATTTGACAATTTGGTGGAGGAAATACAGTGAAAACTATCAAAACATTAATTTAAGGATATAATACATAGAGAGAAACTTCGAATTGCAGTTTAGGAAACAATATTATGCCACTCTCTCTTGATAAAATTGAGGGGGTGTGGGGGAGAGAGAGAGAGAGAGAGAAGGAGAGACACTTGCAGCACTTTCATCGCCTGCACAGGTTCTCTCCTAAAACTGGGGACTGGGGGCTTGAACCAAGGTTCTCACACCTCAGACACCTCAGATACTTCAATGACCAGGGCTCAAACTGAAACCTAGTCAGTAGTGGCTTCTGCAATGATTCTGGAACACCACACAGTGGTTGCTCCTTAAACATGGACGTTGACTGGTCGGTCCATACTCCCAGTCTGCCTCTCTCTTTCCCTACTAGGGTGTGTCTCTGGGGAAGCGGAGCTCCAGGACACATTGGTGGGGTCTTCAGTCCAGGGAAGCCTGGCCGGCTTCCTGATGGCATCTGGAACCTGGTGGCTGAAAAGAGAGTTAACATACAAAGCCAAACAAATTGTTGAGCAGTCATGGACCCAAAGGCTGGAATAGTGGAGAGGAAGTGTTGGTGGGGTACTCACTGCAAACTCTAGTGTACTTCTGCTTTCAGGTATATATTTTGCAGTAGTTTATGGATACGTGTGAACATATGCTCTCTCTCACAGAAACTGGTGTATATCTAGGTTTTGGGACTTTGTTAGAAAGTGATCCACCTGGGATGGAATTAGAGAATGCTATGAAAGGAAAGGTCTTACCCGAGTAATGAAGCTGAAGGGTTGTCATTCCACACGTGAAGTCTCTGGACACAGTCTGAGCTGAAGCATGTTGAGGTGGCAATCGTTGCGTTGATTAGGTTGCGATCGGCTAATGCAGTATTATTTGATATGGATTGGGAATGGTGGGGGGTGGGGGTAGGGCTTAAAGTCAAGAAGGTCATTTTACTATATAAATACAACTTAAAGTTACTAAATCAGCTCTTGTAATACATATACAGATGTTGTCAAGGAGCTATGCCCCTCCAGGCTAATTTGTAAACCAGAAAGTTTAGGAAATCACAAGGGTGTCCTGGAGATGCTTTGGTCGCATGATATAGCTCCTGATCTTTAGCTCCCGTCCTCCTGTGTCAGCGTAAGATGAGTTTGGGGAACCACCTGGAGGGGATGGGACACTGCCTGGAGCAAAGGCATTTCACAGTAACGGGGATGCAGATGTGGGTCTGGTCAACTCTAGGCCTGCATTTGTCCTAGGGTGGTGGCTGAGGTGTTGGTGGTGAGCGGAGCTCGTACCTGGGCATATACCCCCAAACAGACAAGACAGTAAGCTAATAATCCGATAACTAATCCTGACAAATGTGACATTCTAGTAATGGAAGACCTCTTTATTATCAAGTAAAAAGACAGCCAGTTTGCATTCCCATTGGCTGCATTCCTTTTGCCCAGCATCCTCCCCAACAATAGTTCCTGCACTTTCTCGCACACGACTTTCTCTCGGGTGTGGAATGGTGTCTCACTGTTCCCTTTACTTGCTTTTCTCTGATAAGCAGTGACTGACCTTTTTTTCTTGGCTGCCTGTTGCCCGTCTGGATATACTCTTTTTTGAAGGTTATGTCCGTGTCCTCTCTCCATTTTCAAGGGAGTTGCTTTTTGTTTTTGTTGCTGTTGGAGGTTCTTGAGCTCCTTAGTTTCAGTTATTACCTCTTTGTAATATAAAGATTCTTTCCCTTTCAATACAGTATCTTTCTGTTTTGGTGTAAACTCCTTTGGCTGTGGAGAAGCCTTTCAATTAGATGTATTCTCATTGGTTTATTTTTGTTGTTCTTCTCTTTGCAGTTGGAGTTGATACTTAAATTCCTAAAAGCAGAACATCGTGTTTTGCCATTTTTTCCAAATGTATTTGTTGTTTTCTGGTTCAACATCTAAATCTTTGACTTACCTAATATTGATTTTTATGCCTGATGGTATGTGGTGGTCTATTTTCATTATTCTGCATTTCAACCCTTTTTTTCCAGCACCATTTGATGAAAAGATTCTCCTTTTTACATTTAATATTTAAGCTCACTTGTCAAAAACTAATCGACTGTGTGTGGGAAGACTTATTTTGGGTTCTGAACACTATTCCATTTGTATGTTTATCTATTTGGGATCCAGCACCAGGCAGTTTTGATTATAGTAGCCCTATAATTTGAGGTCAGAAAGAATGATGCCCCTCCATTCTTTTTCTCAGGCTTTATTAGGCAACTCTCGGTATTTTCCAGTTTCAGGTAGACTTTTGTGGTTTATCTTCTATTGATAGCCCCTTGAAGAAATTTGGTAGAATCTTGATCGTGATTGCATTAAACCTGTATATCTCCTTCAGTAGGATGGTCATTTTAATGATGGCCATTCCCTGAGAATGAAATGTCTTTCCATTTCATTATGTCTTTCTCAGTTTTCTTTAGTAGGAACTCATACTTTTCAGTGTAGAAATCTCTCAGTTACTTTATTCAGTGTATCTCTAGATACCTAATTGTTTTTGCTTTTCTTGTGAAAGCTACTGATTTCCATATTTCTCCTACTTGTGGTGTGCTATTTGCATAGAGAAATGCCACTTATTCTTGTATATTAACTTTGTACCTTGCTACCTTACTATACTGCTTAAACATCTCCTGGACTTTTCTGTTGTGTTTTTTGGGTATTATGTGCACTCTCAGATCATCTGCAAACAGTGACAGCTTTACTTCTTCTTTCCCAATTTGTATTTCTTTTATTCATTTCTCTCGTCTAGACTTGGTTAACACTTAGTAATAATCGACAGCCCTGTCTTGTGCCTGATCTAAAATGAGAAGCTTTCTTTCAGCTTCTTGCCACGGAGTATGATGTTGGTTCTAGGTTTGCTATATATGAGTTCAACTGCATTTAGGCAGTTTTTATCAGTCCCCACCTTGTGTGTGTGTGTGTGTGTGTGTGTGTGTGTGTGTTGATCCAGAAGGGGTGTTTGATCTTGTCAAAAGCTTGTTCTTTATCTATTTAAGTAATTATGCCTTTCTTTGTTTTTTTTCCTGTTATTAATGTAGTGGATTGTGTTTATTAACTTTTATATGTTGAACCATCCTTACATTTCTGGGATAATTCCTGGTCAGTTTTGATATAGAATATTTTTAATGTATTGTTGTCTACATTTTGCTAGTATTTTTTTTCTTTCAGTATCTTAACATCTATTTTCATCAAGAATATTGATCCAATTTTCTTTTTTGTTGTTGTTGTTGAGTTTCTGTCTGCTTTTGGTATTAGGCAATGTTGGTTTCTTATAAGGTTTATGGGAGTACTACAAGTATAGGGAATAATAGCTCTTCTTTGTCGTGTTTGTAAAATTATTGCTAAGACATCTGGTCCTGGACTTTTTTTTACTTGTGTGACTTTTACTTACTTTTTCAGTTTCTGTTATTTGGTCTGTGCTTACTTTCTAGATCCTTCTGGTTCAGTGTTGGGGGGATGTATGCTTCTAAGAACTTCTCCATCTCTTCTAGTTTCTCAGGCTTAGTGGCATATCATTGTTCACAGCAGCCTCGTGTACAATTTTTGAGTTCTTTGGCATATGTTATGATTTCTCTTTCATTTACAACCTTCTTTGTTTTAGCTTTCCCCTATTTATTTCTTGTGAGTCTGGTATTTGTCAATTTCATTCCTTTTCAGTGAGCCGGATCATAGTAGTTTTTGATTTATTTGTTTTCAATAGCATTAATTTCAGCCGTAGTCTTTATTATTTTACTCCTATTTGTTTTGTGCTTTGTGAGTTTTTCTTCCTCTATATCCTTAAGGTGTCCAGTCAGATTGCTTATTGGACTTTGTCTTGTTTCCTGATAGTCACCTGTCTGGCTACCAGTTTCACTGCTTTAGCTCTGTCTCAACAGTTCTGCTAGCTTGTCTTCACTTTCATTTATTTCCAGAGAAGTTTTGATTTTTGCTTTCCCCCAATAGTTGTTAAGGAGCAAACTGTTGAGTGTCCATATTTTGATTATTCCTTGGGCTTTCTTCTGGTAGCTGATTGTAAGTTTAATTCCATTGTGGTCTGAAAATATGCATGGAACAGAAATGGTGAGAGCGGATATCCTTGTCTAGTACCAGATCTTAGGGGAAAAGCTTTCATTTTTCCCAACTGTGTATGGTGGTAGCCTTAGTTTTTTCATATATAGCCTTTATTATGTGGGAGAACTTTTATACTCTTCTGACACGCTCTCTCTCCCCTCCCAAGCCCCCATTCCCTCCTATTCCCTAGCTTTTTTTGGGGGTGGGGGTAATGGTTTACAATTGTTGACAAATAAGTACAATTTTTCATTTCCCTGGGTAAATGTCTGCAGAACACTCTCAGCCCCAACTTAAAGCCTATCCATCATGCACCAGGAACTCAGAGCACCCCACCCCCTTCCCCGGAGTCCTTTGCTTTACTGCAATACACCAAATCACTTAGTGTTTGCCCTTTCTGGTCTTCTTTCTTAAGCTCTGCCGACAAGGGAGATCATCTCATATTCATCCTCTCTTTTTGGCCTATTTCACTTAACATGATTTCTTCAAGCTCCATCCAAGATGAGGTGAAGAAAGTGAATTCATTGTTTTTCATAGTCAATATATATGGCAGCTCTCTTAGCCACGTCTCTGTTACTGGACACGTAGACTGCTTCCCAGTTTGAGCTATTACATATTGTGCTGCTGTGAACTTAAGTTTACATAGATGATGTGTTTGCTCCCTTAAGCTATATCCCCACTAGAGGACTTGGCAGTTTATAGACTTATGTCCATTTTTAGCTTTCTGAGAGTTCTCCAGACTGCTGTCCACAGAGTTAGACAAACTGATATTCTCACAGGTATTCTCTAGTTTCTTGAGAATCTTTGTCCTAAATGGATATTGGGTCTTGACAAATACTTTTTCAGCATCAGCTGGTGTAACTATGGAATTTTTATCTTTATTTTGGCTAATATGGTTTATTACATACATTGCTTTGGTGGATTGTTCTCTTGATATGTTGTCAGATTTCATTTGCCAAGTTTATTTTGGTGATCTTTGCATCAGTGTTCATCATGGATATTGTCAATAGAGATTTTTTTCCTAGTGTACTTACCTGTTTTGTGGATCAGAGTGATATTGTATCTTATGATCCACAATACCATTAAATCACTAAATCAAATGGACATATGTCCCTGTCTTAATAGTAGCATTATTCACAATAGCCAAAAAACAGAAGCATAAATACCCATCCAGATGACTAGATAAAGAAGTTATAGAAGTGACCCGGGAGGTTGTGCAGTGGATAAAGCATTGGACTCTCAAGCATGAGGTCCTGAGTTAAATCCCCAGAAGCACTTGTGCCAGAGTGATGTCTGTTTCTTTCTCTCTTTCCTCCTGTCTTTCTCATAAATAAATAAAATGTTTTTTTAAAAAGGAGTTATAGGACATAGAATACTATCCTGCAGATACAAATATGACATTGTGACCTTCAGGGAAAAAATGGATGGAACTTAAAGTGAGTATGCTTAGGGAAGTGAGCAAGGAAATGAAAGACAACTACCAGATAGTTGCACTTATGTGTACAATCTAGATAATTGAAACATATGAATGTGAAAAAAAAATAGCCAAACTGTCTTTAAGACTTTGCGAGTGCTGTGGTATTTATCATAGAACTCTGTGTCGTATCCCTCCATCGGAAGCTTCCTTATTCTTTATCCCCATTGGAAGTTTCCTTATTCTTTATCCCCAAATTTTTAGGTCAGTTGAACAATATCAGTTGGCTTATCAGTTTGGTATTACAACTTTATTATTATCATTAAATCTTTATTTAAGGAAAATGGGGTCATGGAGATAGCCCAGCCTGTTAAAGCACAGAACTTCTATATCTGAAGCCTCAGAAACCATAGGTCTGATCAGAGCTGAGTAATGCTCCCATTTCTGTCTGTCTCACTTCCTCCTGTACCAAAACTATTTTAAATAATTGTTTAGAAAAGAGAGTAAAATCAATATGATAGTCAAGGAATTTGATAGTGGAGTTATTAAAAAAAAAAAAATGTTAGTATGACCTGGAGAAATGTCCTTAAGGTTAGACTGAAGCAACAGATTATAAAATTAAGGCTTACTCTTAAGAGTGTGTGGAACTAAATCTACTGAATGAGTGACACAACTTTTATAGCTATGTCTCATTGAATACGAGTAGTAAGGTGGATCAAAATGAAATGGTTAACTAAATAATTTATGTAAAACATTAATTCTCTTATTTTAGTGCTATATTTCTTTTCCTGTACAATGACTTATGTTCTAATAAAAATTAAAGAGGAAGTTGCAATTGGAAGATCAGGTCATCGTAACTCATTGACATTAGGCCACATAACTGAATAATGTCTTCCTTCAGTGAAATACATCAAATGAGATCAACAATTATGACTCATAAACATGCCTCGCAGGCATAAAACAGCAGGGAATTAGCATGTGAGGCTGATAAATATGCATGTAAATAAGCTCCCAAAGGAATAACATGGATTTGATTGATAGGTTTAGAATTGGAACATATGTAAACCCCTTTATTCCTCATTCTGGTGTAGCTAAGTAAAGATGCGTTTTACTTGTTAAAAAGTTTCAATAACTTTGTAAATCTTAATGCCACATCTGTTTTTTTTTCCTTGTTGTTGTTGTTTTTCATGTCACTTGTAAGATTAATTGAATTGTCTATAGGCTGGATGGTCCTCACATAGAAAAACTGCTGGAACATGTGAATGAATGACTATATAACTGGGACTGGAAGTGGGGTAGGATTTTTAGGGAGATAACTTTTTACATTTTACAGTGATGTATAGTTGCAGGAAATTTCTTTTGAAAATAGAGTAGTGACATTGTAGTTGACTTTTACTTTCTAAATACTTCATATTCTCGTTCCATATTTAGCTCCTTACAATTTTCTGGTTTATTTTTGTTCATTTCATTACTTCTTTCATATCTATGATTAAAGGAGTTTTGTCATAATTTCATTCCTGATTCCTATATTTCCATAGTGTTCATTCCACTATCAGTATTAATAAACTCTTAACTATAGTAGAAGGCACATGCTCTATTACTAACCAGACATTTGCAAGGGTGGGCAATTTTCTCTAGTTCTGTGTGTCTTTAAACTACTAGAGGACTCTAGGAAACATTAATTATCTCTAGACTTAAATCATTTTACGTAAATAGGACTTTTTATTCCCTATATTTAATCTTAAATGTTGTTGTGGAGGATTCAAGGAATATCTTGATTGGGGAATTAATGTTTTACATTCAACAGTAAATACAATAGTTTGTACATGCATAACATTTCCCAGTTTTCCATATAACAATACAGCCCCCACTAGGTCCTCTGTCATCCTTCTTGGACCTGTATTCTGCTCCCCACCCACCCCAGAATCTTTTACTTTGGTGCAATATACCAATACCAGTTCAGGTTCTACTTGTGTTTTCTCTTCTGATCTTGTTTTTCAACTTCTGCCTGAGAGTCATCATCCCATATTCTGTTTCAAGGAAAATATTAATTTTACTTTTCTTAATTATTAATCATTTTATTATTTTGAATACATGTAACATTTCATATCTGAATCTCTTTGGCCATTTGTACCCCCAGGAAGGAGGCAGAAGAGAAAGCGTTTAGTTGTTTGTAGTGGAACATGGATTGAACTCTTCTACCTGTAACTACGCCTATACTATCAGGAGTACGTGAGCAGTATCTCTGCTAAAGGGCTGCTAGAAACTGAAGAAACTCAAACTGACTAGATTTTGGAGTAAGCAGCTTCCTAGATAAAATCAGAAAGATGCTGGATATAAAGAATCAAACCTACAATAACAAAGCATACTCCTCAGTATGTATGCTAGCTACAGAACGTATTTACAGTTACATTAAAATTAGAACAGGAAAAAAGTTCTTGAGTTTATAAAGAATAATAGTGGGGAAAATATGAGTGATAATTGAAAATTGTTCATACTCACTACTAGTACTTAAATATAGATTATGTAACTTCTCTTTGCAGCAATATAGTATTTTATAAAATACCAAATATTTCTTGGGGCTTTCCCAAATAGTCTGACTCTATAGACTTTAAGTTTCTTTGTGTAAAATTTCCATCTTGGTATATATCAGTTCTATTTTTTTTTTTTTTTTTTTGCTAAAAAGGTCTTACTTTATTTCTTTTCATTATTTTATTTTTATTTTTTGTTGAGTAGAAACAGAGAAAATCAAGAGGGAAAGAAGAGACAGAGCAGGAGGAAACAGGAGAGATACCTACAGCACTGCTTCGCTCCCAATAAGGCTTTACCTTTGAAGTGGGGGCTATAACAGGAGCCTGGGTCCTTGTACATGGCAGCATGTGCATTCAATAAGTGCAGCACCAGCCAGCCAGAACAGGGATTATTGTAGAATCACCGTTGGTACAAAGATAAAAGATTGTGGATAATCTAAAAAGAATAGTTCAATTGAGGGATTAATGGTTTACAGTAAATATGGTTGTTGGTACATGTGTAAAATATCTTAGTTTTCTGCAAAGCCCACTCCCCACCACCCTAGGTCATACTCCATCAGCATGCTTCAGGCCCTGAAAGCACCCCCTACCTAGCCCACCAGAGCCCTTTACTTTGGTGCAATGCATCAAGCCCAGTCCAACTTCTACTTTCTGATCTTCTGTCTCAACTTCTGTCCATGAATGAGGTCATCCTGTATTCATCATTCTCTTTCTGACTTATCTCACTTAATACGATTCCTTCAAGTTCTATCCAGGTTGAGGCAAAGAAGGTGGAGTCATCATTCTTGATAGCTGAGTAGTGTTCATTATGTATATATACCACAACTTTCTTTTTTGTTGTTGTTCTTATTGTATATACTCTCATCTTTCTCTCTCTCTGTCTGTCTTCTCCTGGCTCTTTTTTTTTTTTTAATTTTTTAAAATTGTCTTTATGTATTTATTGGATAGAGATAGCCAGAAATTGAGAGGGAAGCGGGGTTTTGAGAGGAAGAGCGACACCTGCAGCCCTGCTTCACCACTTGTGAAGCTTTCCCCCTGCAGATGAGTACTGCGAACTCGAACCTGGGTCCTCACACATTGTAATGTGCGCTCAACCTGGTGCACCACCACCTGGCCCCTCCCTCTCTCTTCTTCTCTCTCTCTCTCTGTCTCCCCCCCCCCGTCATTAGTGATGTAATATTGATTTACAGAATTACATGTCAACAGAGTATAATTCCACACTACTCCCACCACCAGAGTTCTGAATCCCCAACTCCTCCACTACAAACACAGTTCTACCAAGGTTACACACATGGGTTAACTAGCTGTCTAAAATTTGTACATAATTACCCACTTTTCCTTCCAGATACAGGCCTCTCTTCCTCTCCAAGCCACTCATGACCCTCTTAACTACATCCAAATGTTCCTCCCTTTTCCCTCAACTCTGTTCAAAGCCCCCTTATCCTCTGGAGTTCAAAGCCCTCTTATCCTCTTGCTCCTATCACTTCTTTCCCACTGGAAGTATGAGTCAAATTTGTTTTTGGGGAGCAGAAGGTAGGAGTTCTGGCTTCTATAATTGCTTCTCTGCTGGACTTGGGTGTTAGTAGGTCAGTCCATACCCCCAGCCCATGTATGTATGGGGGCATATACATCCCTTCAAATTAGTATTATCTCTTTTGGAAAATTCCTAGGTGTGGAATTGCTAGATCATAAGGTATTTCTATCTGTATTTGTTTAAGGATCCTCCATCCTGTTCTCCATAGTCATTTTACCACTTTGCATTCCCACCATCAGTGTAACAGAGTTCCTCTCTCTCCACATCTTTTCCAACACTTATCCTCTCCTATCTGTTCTCACAGGCTGTTCTCACAGGTGTGAGATGGTATTTCAATGTGGTTTTTAGTTGGCACTTCTCTGGTGATAAGTGAATTGTAGCCTATGTCTCTGGGCCGTGTGCATCTCTGTATCGAGCTTCTGCTCACTTTTCTTATTGGGTTGCTCCTTTTCTTTCTGTTGAGCCTATAAGTTCTTTATAGATGTTGGAAATCAACTGCTTGTCTGACGTAGGGTGTGCAAACATTCTCCCAGTGCTAGGTTCCCTGTTTCTCATTATAGAGTTTTCTTTTGATAATTTGATATAGTCCCATGTGTTCAGTCTTGTTTTTATTTCCCTTGCCCATGGGGTGAATTCTCCAAAATATGTCGTTAGTGTTAATGTTATGAAATGTTTCACTGATATATTTCTTCTCTGTATTTTATACTTTCAGTTCTAATATCCAGATCTTTGATATATACCACAACTTTCTTAGCCACCCATCATCAGTTGTTGGATACCTAGGTTGCTTCTAGGTTTTGGCTACTACAAATTGTACGGCTGGGTGTTGGGTGGTGGGGCACTGGGTTAAGAGCAGATAGTAGGAACCATAGGACCCTCACAAGGATCCCAGTTCAAGCCCCTAGCTCCCCACCTACAGGGAGAATGCTTCACAAGTGGTGAAGCAGGTCCGCAGGTATCTCTGTCTCTCTGCCTATCTCCCCCTCCTCTCTCAATTTATCTTTGTTCTATCCAGTAAAATGAAAAATTTCCACCAGGAGCAGTGGATTCATAGTGCTGGCACTGAGCCCCAGCAATAACCCTAGAAACAAACAAACAAACAAACAAAAAATTGTGCTGCTATGAACATAGCTATACCCACATCTTTTTAAAAAATATTGACAATACTATAGGATAAGAGGGGTAGATTTCCACACAGTGCCCACCCCCAGAACTCCATATCCAATCCCCTCCCTTGATAGCTTTCCTATTTATCCCTCTGGGAGAATGGACCCAAAAGATCATTGTGGGATGCAGAAGGTGGAAGGTCTGGCTTCTGTAATTGCTTCTCTGCTGGATATGGGCATTGGCAGGTCGATCCATACTCCCAACCTGTCTCTCTCTTTCCCTAGTGGGGCAGGGCTCTGGGGAGGAGGGGTTCCAAGACACATACTGGGGTCCTCTGCCCAAGGAAGTCAAATTGGCATCATGGTATCATCTGGAACCTGGTGGCTGAAAATGAGTTAAGATATAAAGGAGAACAAATTGTTGACTAATCATGAACCTAAAGGCAAGAATATTGCGGTTGAAGATTTGGGGGGCGGTCTTCGGTTTGGAAAAATATAGATGGACTATTTTAGGTATATTCCAGAGGGCCCCTTGGCTTTATTAGTTTTTGTCTTCACCTGATGTAATATGCAGGTGGACCCAGGTTATTGTCTGGGAGATGGTGTCAAGAGTTAGATAAAGGACTAGAAAGCTGGATCAGGGAAGAGAGTAGCTCCCAAATATGGGGAAAGTATATAAATATTGTTAACCCAATATTGTAATATTGTAACCCCCAGCAGTATGATCTGGGCCTATATTCAGCACAAGAACCTATGTAACCTTTGCATCCCTGTAGATCTGAGATCACATTCTGTGGTCATGGCTAGGAACATTCCAGTCTGCAGTAATTTCAGGACCCATCTTCCTAGGGTAGTAGGTAGAGTATGTTGTCCAACCTCCCTTCAGAGAATGGAACATTCCATACCATTATTGATCCACAGTAAAGTCAAGGTCCTATGGGGGCCCACAAAGGGGTCCATTGTGTTGTTCCTGATGGAGATGACCAGTGACAGTGTCTCTTAGAGGGATCTGTTAGAGGTCTAGACCTTTCCTGTCTGTCACACATCTTTTTGATGAGTGTGTTTGATTCCTTAGAATATATTCCCCTGGAGAGGAATTGCAGTGTCATAAGGTAGCTCTGTGTCTAGCCTTCTGAGAGTCTTGCATACTTCTCTCCATGGGGCTTTGTCAATTTACATTCCCACCAGTAGTGCAGGAGGGTTCCCTTACCCATGCAACCTCTCCAGTATTTGTTGTTACTATCTTTCCTGATGTATGACGTTCTTACAGGGGTGAACTGGTATCTCATTGTTCTCTATTTTTGTTTCTCTGACAGTGACTTGGAGCATTTTTTTTTCATATGTCTGGTTTTTTTTTTTTTTTTTTTATCTCTCGTGAATATTCTCCCCACATTTGGATGGGGTCCTTTGTTTTTTATTTCTGTGTTTGGTAAGATCTTCATATATTTGGGGCATTAGTCTTTTGTCTAATGTATGTCATGTAAAGATCTTCTATATTCTGTATGGAGTCTCTTGTTTCTATAGGGGTTTCTTTTACTGTGCAGAAGCTTTTCAATTTGATGACGTTCCATTGATTTATTTTATTTTTTGTCTTCTTTGCAATTGGACTTGTGTCATTGAAGATACCTATAAAATTTAGATGTAAAGGAGTTCTTGCAATATTTTCTTCTAAGTATTTGGTAGTTTCAGGTCCTTGATCCATTTGGAGTTTACTTTTGTGTGTGGTGAAATGGTTCTGCATGTTTCAACCCAATTTTCTCAACACTATTGGTTGAAGAGACTGTCCTTAATTACTTAAGAGTTTGGGATTCCGGGCGGAGGGCAAATAGCATAATGGTTATGCAAACAGACTCTCGTGCCTGAGGCTTCAAAGTCCCAGGTTCAATCCCCCGCACCACCATAAGCCAGAGCTGAAAAGTGCTCTGGTTAAAATAAATAAATAAAAAAAAAAATTAAAAAAAAAAAAACTTAAAGAAAAGAGTTTGGGATTCCTTGTCAAAAATTAGATGCCCTTAGGTGTGGGGACTTATTTCTGCATTCTGCATTATATAGGTCAGTATGTCTTATTTTGTTCCTGTACCCAGTAGTTTTGATTACAGTGGCCCTATACTATGGTCTGAAATATAGGAGTGTGATGCCGCCAGGTCTTTTCTTCTCAAGACTGCTTTGGCAAGTCTAGGTATTTTCTGATTCCAGTTACACCTTTGAGGCTTTTGTTCTGTTCTCTTAAAAGAAATTGCTGGGTTCTTAATGGGGATTGCATTAAATTTGTATATGGCTTCTGGTAGAATAGTCATTTTGATTGCCTTATTCTTCCAATCCATGAATGTGGGACATATATCCATTTCTCTGTGTGTTGTCTATTTACTTGAATAGTGACTCATAATTTTTAGTATATAAGTCTTTCACCTCTTTTGTTAGGCTCGTTCCTAGATATGTTATTGTTTTCACTGCTATAGTGAATGGAACTGATCTCTGGATCTCTTCTTCTCACTTAGTGTTTGCATAAAGGATCGCCACTGACTTTTATATGTTAATTTCATAGCCTGATACCTTATGTTATTTCCTTATAATTTCTAGCAACTTTCCGCTGATTTCTTTAGGCTTTTGTTGCATATCATCACATCATCTGCAAACAATGATAGCTTTACTTCTCTTCCTATTGGTATCTTTAATTTCCTTTCTTTTGCCTAATTGCTGTGGCAAGAATTTCCAACACTATGTTGAGTAGTAATGGTGATAATGGGCAGCCCTGTCTAGTACCTGAGCTAAGTGGGAATGCTTTCAGTTTTTCTACATTGAGTATGATGTTGGCTGTAGGGTTTTTGTATATGGATTCCACCAGTCTAACTATTTTTACTATATGTGCATATTTACTTATTTATTTATTTATTTTATTTGCCTCCAGGGTTATTGCGGGGGCTTGGTGCCTGCACCATGAATCCACTGCTCCTGGAGGCTATTTTTTCCCTTTTGTTGCCCTTGTTGTTTATCATTGTTGTTGTTATTATTATTGTTAGGGTTAGATACTTCCAACAAGGACTTTCCTCACTCCTATGATTATCACATACATCAGTAATTGTTTCGATGTTTTAATCATTGTTATTTGCTTCTGCCTTGTTGGGATTTTTTTCTGGGCTTCTGTACTATTCTTTCCTACATGAATTCTTTTTGGTTTGATCACTATATTTGTTGTCTTTTAAATTTTATGCCCTGGGTGTTTAGCTATGTAGGTTTGCACAGGTGTTCTCTTCAATGTATTTATCTCTGTGCAAGATGTGAGGAGCCCGTTTTCTCTGATACAATTGAATCTCAGGAACCCCACAGAGATAGGGCTTTGCTTAACTTGAAATGAATGCAGGGCAAATCAGTGTCCCTCTACAGAGGTAGGTCAGTTAATGTGAGCAACTCCAAGTTATAGAACAGTATACCCCAGCCCAACTCAGCCCAGCCCACGATTTTCTCTGACTATAGTGTACGAGTCAGATGGGGTTTGCCACTGAAGCCTGGGTAAGATTTTTGGATTCTGTGTAGTAGAAGCAATAGTTATGGTATAGCTCCAACAGTCAAGGAGTTTCCACTGTAACTGCTGAGGATTTTAGGGTGCAGGTACTAGTTGTGGCTGAACACTCTGGGAACAGGGCCTAGTAGTCTGGTGGTTGGGTGGTGGCTGTTTGGAAATCCAGGTCAGGAAATGTGTACTGTGGTTCCCTGTAGGGAAGTAGCCTTTCATGATAGATGTTGCTTTTTAGCTAAGGGTCAAGGCAACCTCTTGGCTATTGGTTTCTGGACCCATGAATTCAGCCACCTTATAATGCGTTCCAGGAGTGAATGAAGCAGTTGCTATGGAGGGTAGCGTCCTTGCTTCTGGCATCTGAAAGGTGGTGTGTGGGTATCTGGTATAAAAACCAGTGAGCTCCTGTGTTCTGGTAGTGGAGAAACATAGATCTGTTTCACAACTCCAAAAACCAGCTTACAAGACACATACACACCTAAAAGAAGAAAAGGAAAAACAAGTCAAAACTCAACCACCGCAGTGAAAGGAGCACAGATAGAGTAGGAATAATTGGAATAACAGAACAGATCAGATGCACATTCTCAAAGGGAGATGAAAAGTATAAACCAGAAACACATAAAGCAATCAAGGAAAAAGGAAGATAGAAAAATGAAAAGGACTCCCCACCTGCAGGGGAGTCGCTTCGCAGGCGGTGAAGCAGGTCTGCAGGTGTCTATCTTTCTCTCCTCCTCTCTGTATTCCCCTCCTCTCTCCATTTCTCTCTGTCCTATCCAACAACGACAACAACAATAATAACTACAACAATAAAACAAGGGCAACAAAAAGGAATAAATAAATAAAATAAATATTAAAAAAAAAAAAAGAAAAATGAAAAGGAGAGGAAGGAGAGCGCAGGTTTGTGTGCTGTGAATGTTCGCACTCGCATGCACTGGGCGGTGCATTCTCTTACTGGTTAGCCGAGGCTTCTCTAAATTTCCCAAAGTACTTTTCTTTGAGCACTTTCTCCGCTTCAGTTGCATGTGGGAGGGTCCATGTGCCAGGGCTGAGGGTGTGGCTACCTGGTTTTTCAGGAAGCAGATCAACAGCTTGTCTGGTTCCTTCTGGCCTGTCTGCATTTCAGGGCCAATCAAGAGAAGGCTGTTTCCACGCGCACAGGTTACACTCCAGTAAAACAGGCTGTCACCTTGGAAAATTTCTGCTCAGATCTGTAGCCTACGCTTCTCCCACTGCCGCTGGAGCTTTACTGTGCTATCAGTAAGTCTGGGTGATAGTGTTTCTTTAAAGGTTCAGTCTAGGCACAACACTTACACTAGAATAGGCTGGACAGGAGATGGCATTCTCTGGGAGGCTTAACCTGGTTTTCAGTCGCCACAAACAGTTCACTGGAATTTACTTCACAGCCTTGACTACAATTCACTCCCCTAAATTCTCTAATTCTCTGGGAACCGAAAGTTGCTGGCTATCCAGACCTCACTCTCTAGGCAGCCAGCTTGAGTAAATTCATCCCAAGGGTGTTAGGTGCCCTAATGTATGTGTCTTGGGGTACTTTTGCTCTAGTACAGCTCTGGCTCTCTTTTCTGACTCTAGTACTAAGTCTAAGGCTATTTCACAATAAACTTTCTTTTCTTTTTTCTCTCTCTCTCTCTCTCATGGAATCTGAGTCTGGTTTACTTCTGGAATGGTGTTTTAAAGCTTCCAGAGACTTGAATCCTTGTCTTTAAGGCTCAGGGATGGGGAACAAACACACACACACACACACACACACACCCCTCTCATCTTCAGTGTTTTTACTCCTGCTGTTCACATATGTTACAGGTTTCCCTTGTGGTGGCTTTGCATCCTGTTTTCTGATGTCTCTTGCGTTCTCTGTGATCTCCTTTCTGGACAGATCAGGATCTAAAGAGATTTCTTCAAAAGTTCTCTAGGCTTGCCTCTTGCTGCTATCTTGGCTCCGCCCCTCTGATACAGCTTTTTAAAAATAATAATGCTGAGGAGAGGCTCCATGACGCTGCAATCTAGGACCCTATATCTTATACAAATCACTTTTCTGGTGATCTAACTTAATCCAAAGTGAGACAAGGAAGTGATTGACCTTAAACTAACTCTTAGGATACTATCTCCCACTTAAAAATATACTTTAAGCCAATTAAATATGTAAAATCTCTGTTGTTTCCAAGAGTTAGGACAATGAAATAATGATAATAAAAATTAAATAATTTAGAAAATTTGCTTGGCCATTCTCATAGATGAGCTTACACACATTTTGGCTATCTCAATTAATAGGACCGATGGCTTTGCTGATTCAGCAGTGTTACACAGAAAATTTTTATGTTTGATCTGCTTATCCACTGTCCCAACTACACTATTGGTTCTTGAAATCAGAAGATGTGTATTCATAATTTCCAAAAGACTCATAGGAGAGGCTTCACGAAGTTTTTCTAAGTGTACTAAAACAGAATTTTGAACTAGCAAAAACTCTTGAAAGGGAGTCACATTTCACCATGGTGATTCCTTATTTGTATTCTCACTGTCACTGTGGTGAGCCTGGGTGCAGGGAAGCAGTTTTTGTGAGAAAGTGCTATGTTGACACAATTTCATACTATAAAAGATATCAAGGATCACATCAGAGGGGGAAAAAAGCCTCACCAATTGTCATTAATAATTGTTATTATTGCTGTAAGGGAACTCAGCTCGTACAATGTCTGAGTTGGGGTTAACATCACCTGTTAATGGACTAAGTGAATCACCTGCTTCATTGACCTTGGCCTTTGCTGCCTCTGGAGGTTTCTGTTGTGCCTAACTTCTGTCCAGTAGCTCTTCACACCCCTCGTTCACAATGCCAACGCCAAGCTCCCTTCTGAGGCTAACCGCTTTTTTTTTCCCAATTTTATTTATTTATTTATTTATTTACTTATTAGATAGAGACAGAGAGAAACTGAGAGACACCTGCAGCCCTGCTTCACCACTTGTGAAACCTTCCCCCTGCAGGTGGGGACCAGGGGCTTGAACCCGGGTCCTTGAGCACTGTAATGTGTGCACTTAACTAGGTGTGCCACCGCCTGGTCCGCCGAGGCTAACCGCTTCTCTGAATGTTTCAACTGTATTTTGACAAGGTTTGCTATGCTCATTTGTTGTCAATCCTTGTTTTTTTAAATTTTTGAGTGGGAGCAACTTTGTGTCAGCTATTACCTCTAGATATCCACAAGCTCTTTTTAAGTGTCATGAAGTATATTAAAAGAAATGTGTGGGTAGGTTAGAAAAGAATGAGGAAAGTGTTGGGAAATATATAAATTTTATAAGTAAAGTAAAATATCTATTAGAAGCATTACAGAAAAAGTCAGTGGAACAGAATGTGAAAGCATATATAGCGAGGATAAACTAAAACATTATAGAAAAAAAGTGAATGGATGTGATCAGAAACAAAGGCATTTTGAGATTCTAGAAAGAGTGTTGGGAAACACAGGAGATCATTTCTATAATTCTTTGCCTGGGAGTTTAGATTTGAACTAGTACTCAAGGAAAAAGAATGCACAGTATACTTCAAAACCTTGATTTATGTCTTTCCTCAATAAATGTAACTTCATAAATAGATACTTACAGAACTATTGAAGTAGACATGAAAGCAGAAATTAATGGATTGTGTTATAAAGTCTGGACAACAATGATTCTTCTTTAAAACATATGTATGCAGCATGACCTGGGGGGTGACACCGTGGATAAAACATTGGACTCGCAAGTATAAGATCCCAAGTTTAATTCTTGGCATTGTGTGTACTAGATTGATGTTTTGGTTTGCTTCCTCGTCCTCCTCCTCTCTCTTCCCCACCCCTCTCTCATATAGAGAGTTAGTTACCTGATTTGCATATTCATGTATATGTATATGTATATGTACGTATTCTCATACCCAGGTAAAAAATAAATAGATATGATTCTAAAGAGCTAGGGTTATATTGAGTGTTATGGAGACCTTATTTTAAAAGAAAGTATTTTAGAAATAAGTCAGTGTGACTTGGACAATATCAAATATAGACCTGTAGGAGATTTCCAAGTCTTGGATTTGAGGAAAGTTCACAGCAAATACATAGACAAACCTTCAGAAACATAAACAAAGCGTCAGCTAGACACAAGTATGTGAGTGTGTCCATGTGTACACATGGAAGCAGGTCGATGGGTGCAAAGAACTAATGGCCAGTTCTCCTAATAGTAAGTAAAGTTAAAACGTGTTTTGATTTCTTTGGCATTAACATTCCGGAGTAGCGCATAAGGCAAGCTATGTACACTTCTGATTATACTGTCTTGTCCTACACTGTGCTTGAATCAACCTACTATAGAATGTCATTTTCTGTGCTTTATTTGCAAGTTAACATTTTAATAATTATCATAAATAGTTACCTGATTTGCATATTCTGGTTCATAATCCAACTGTTGTATGGATCAGCCACAATTCTCTTATTATTCATGCCAAGACTTCTATATTAGTCTGAATAATCTATCCTAGACTGCATTTCTGATTCCAGGTCTCTGAGCTTTTTATAACTCTATGTATAGTGCTTTTTGAATCAAAAGATTGAATCATGCATATGCTAGTATAATAAACTCTTGGACCCACTACGACATTGGAGATTATTATTGTGTGACTACTAGCACTTCTATATAATCTCTCTCTTTAACTTTTTTAACAGTTGCATATTTAAGAAATGTATAAGTAATCTCTCATTTTCCGTTTTTCTTTTCAGAAATTATATTGAAGTGAACAATAGTGGAGTGTGTAAATATACTAAACTGAAAATTTTGGAAAACTTCACCTTTTTTTAATTCAAATTTTATCATTTAGGCAAGATAGATAGCATGATAGAACTTTTTGTCTTAGTGAGGAAAATGAATGAGACCAGAACTAGAAATGCCTGTAAAGTAATTAAATATACTCGTGTATCCAGGGAATAACAACCTGTGAAGAGAAGGGTTGACTGAAATGGAAGTAAGTAAATAAAAGTATTGAAAGAGAAGTTGTTTTGGAAAAAAAACACAGTTTAAAGTAATTGTTATCATAGATGTAGAAAGTTGAATGCGTCAAATTAGAATACTTAGACCCATTAAGATTAGAACGCTCTCTTACTTGCTATTTTGCTTTATCAGTTTGTTTTTGAGCCCTGGGCTTCCTTACTTTGTTTTCTTACATGTGTAGATTATAGTGATTAACTCTCACAAACATCTGATTTTCTTCTCAGGCTGTTTTTTGGCTTCATATAACATATTTATTTGACAGATATATTTTAACTTCTTTTTTATTTTTAATATTTATTTATTTTCCCTTTTGTTGGCCTTGTTGTTTTTCATTGTTGTTGTAGTTATCGCTGTTGTTATTGATGTTGTCGTTGTTGGATAGGACAGAGAGAAATGGAGAGAGGAGGAAAGAAAGACAGACACCTGCAGACCTGCTTCTCACTGTCTGTGAAGCGACTCCCTTGCAGGTGGGGAGCCGGGGGCTCGAACCAGGATCCTTACACGGGTCCCTGCGCTTTGCGCCATGTGTGCTTAACTCACTGTGCTACCACCCAACACCCATACTTTAACTTCTTGTATGAGCAGAATTGGTTCAAGTACCTGATTCCCGGGAACTCTGTCTACCATACTGAAAAACTCAGTCTTTAGAATCTCCGACTGAATAGTACTAGAGTGTCAGAGATACAGATATAAAGTAGATCACACTCTCTGCAAGCTAGATATTCTTGATTCCTTATTACATATTACTGTATTGTTAAAAATGTCTGAAGAAGATAATATAGGTGATAACAGCGTCACATAAAATAGGCTCTGTCCTGATAACTGTGTAATGAGATGGAAGACAGAGTTTTTACTGGAGAAAAAAGAAGGAAGAGAAAAATACCAGTGTGTATATGGCCACAACTGTGTAAGAATGAGACAGAACAAGGAAATAAATATCTGTAGAGCCCATACGTGGTTTGATATTTGGGAACTGCATGACATGATATGCTGTTTTCCTGTTCAGGTGGAATATTTACAGAGACAGGAAGCTTTCTTTCTTTCTTTCTTCTTTTTTTTTTTTTTTTCCCCTTCTCTGGTGATATTGTTGGGGCTTGGTGCTGGAACTACAAATCCACTGCTCCCTGGTAGCCATTTTTTTTTCATTTTATTTGATAGGTCCGAGAGAAATTGAAGGGAAAGGAAATAAAGAGGGATAGAGAAAGAGAGACACCTGCAGACCTGCTTCACCACTTGTGAAGCGACTTCCCTGCAAGTGGGGAGCTTGAGGCTTGAAGCAGGATCCTTAGGCTTCATACTATGTGCACTTAATCTGGTGCATTACCGCCCAGCCCCCAACAGGAAGCTTTCTAAGTATTAGTTTACTGATGTTGTATCTGGGCAAGAGTGATTACTTCTTGAACTTAAAGAGTTATTTCAGCTCTCTAAAATAATCTGATATATCATCCTGCATTTGTTTTCCCTATGCTTTTCTGTTGTTTGCTATATATAAACTAATATGATCCAACTTTCAAAGAAAACTTCATTTTTCCAAAGGCATTATACCTTTACTTTATATATTTCCAGTGAAAAGTGTTTTTTTCCTTTCTTTTTAAAAATATTTTTATTATCTTTATTTATTGGATAAAGACAGGCAGAAATTGAGAAGGAAGGTGAAGATAGAGAGGAAGAGAGACAGAGAGAGACCTGTAGCACTGCTTCACCACTTGCAAAGCTTTCCCTCTGCAGGTGGAGTCTGGGGGCTCAAACCTGGGTCCTTGTGCATTGTAATATGTGCGTTCAACCAGGTAAGCCACCACCCAGCCCCTGAAAAGTGATTCTTATTCATTAACTCATGCCTTAACATTTTCTCTAATCCCATATAGTGAGATTACTGAGCATGTTTTTAAACATTTGAATTGTTTTTAGTACAAAAGTATTATAGAAATAAGAGATACATTTTATCTTACTCATATCTATGGCCTCTACGTTGCCTTACAAGTATGTTGTTTTAATTAAACTGCATTATTTCTTTAAACCTAACTAAAAATAGATGTAATTAAATATTTTCCATAACTTGAATGCACTGACTCTTATGTTTAGAAATTGCATAACTTGTTTCAATAAAGAGTTTTGTTAAAACTGGTATTAGTAAATGGGATCAGTTACTATATTTGTTCTTGTTGCTGTTCCCTGGTATTTTCATGGATGATGCCACTGATTTTTGTATATAAACAAAGTAACCTGCCTCATTACTAAATTGCTGTACAATGTATAGGAGGTTTTCTGGTGAATTCTTTAGGATTTTCTCTGTATGCTATCATATCATCTGCAAATAGTGAGTTTTACTTCTCTTCCAATCTATATGCTTTTCCTTCCTTACTCTTGCCTAATTGCTGTGGCTTGGATTTCCATCATTGTGTTGAACAGTTGCAGTGATAGTGGGCAGCCCTGTCTAAATCTAAGTGAGAAAATTTCAGTTTCTCACCATTGAGTATAATATTGAATGCAAGTTCCACACTGAGAAAAGAGCTTTACATACCACAAATCAGACAAAGGACTAATAACTAACATATATGAACAATTCACTAAACTCATTAAGAAAAAATCATACTATTCCATTAAAAAGTGGGACAAGGGCATGGATAGGAATCCTTATCAAAGAAGAGGTCCAAGGAGCCAACAAATACATGGAAACTGCACAGAGTCAATGGTTATTAGAGAAATGCAAATAAAAATGACATGCCACTTTAACCTGTGAAAATGTCGTGCAGTTGGATAGGAAGTGTTGGTGAGAATGTGGAGGGTAAGTTCCCACTGCTGGTGGAAATGCAAATTGGTCCAACCCTTATGGAAAACAGTTTAGAGACTTTTCTGAATGCTAGAAATGGACCTTCCCTATAATCCAACAGTTCCCCTCCAAGGGATGTTTCCTAAAGAACTACACCCATTGGAAGTGCTCTCCACACACCAATGTTTATGGTAGCATGATCTGCAGTAGCCTAAACTTGGAAGCAACCCAACTGGCTAACAACAGATCTTGGATGCAGCTTGAAGGAAGTGTGTTAAGTGAGGCAAGCTAAAATGAGAATGGTAAATACAGAATGGATCTCACTCATAGGCAAAACTTCAGAAACAAGGATATAAAGAGGACACATTGAGTGAGACTTAGACCAGATTAATATATCACATCAAGCAAAGGACTCTGAAGAAGGAGGGCAAGTGGGGGATCTGGAATCCTGCGTGTGATGGTGGAAAAGGACCCATGTTGGAGGTGAGACTATTTTGCTGACACCTACAACGGGGAGAGGCGTGATTATACTCAGGTGCCAGCAACTCTACTGGAATCCATGAATTCCCTCCCCCAATAAAGAAACAGGGGAAAATGCTGATATTAGTTACCTGTTTAGTTTTGGCAGAATTAAGGTTTCTTGTCACCCATTGCCTGCTTAACAGTAAGATTATAGTTAGATATTTGATGAGTAAGTGACCTTAAGTAGCAAGCTAGTATGGTAAGCCTTATATATACTTACATGAAAATAGTTAAGTTGGCATTTGATTTCAGTTCAGAGATGTAGAGAACAGCATTCCCAGATTCCAGTAATATAAAGCTGAACAACCACTAAGCTCAGTATCCTTGTTGAACCCTACATCCACTGAGTGCTTAAGTTGCAGAGGAATGAATGGGCCCAGGGTCTAGGGTGAAATAACTACCTCTTATCTTGTCAAGAGAGGCAAGGTGCAAGTACTAACTAATCTGGTCCAGAACAGTCAAGATAAGCCTGAACATTTGATCTGCTTGGTTTGCAGGGTTGGGGATGGGGGTTTCATGTTACAATACAGGAAGACTTCCCTCCTTCTTTAGTGGGATTTTATTCATGGATTCCTCCAGCCAATCAAAGAAAACCTCCTCTCTGGTATAGAACAGGGGAAGTGTATCCAGCACAGAAGATGGTGCAATATACTCCATTTGAACTTTCTTCCTTCCTTCCTTCCTTTCTTTCTCTTTTTCTTCCTTTCTTTTGAACAAAGCCTTTTTTTTTTTATCTGAAGCACTGCGACTATCACTGTTGTCTTAGGGTACTGATGCAACCCCTTTGGTTAGTAGAATCATGGAGGGAAGTCTAGAGTCCTAGAGGAGGGGCAAGAATATCCACAGCAACAATAACCATATCAGGAGAAACGAAGGATCATTGAGACCTAGGGATACAGTGCTCACCTAGGACAGATTTAATGAAACCCCATCCAGGGCCCGTATTCAGCACAGGAGCTGTGTAACTTCTGCATCCCTGTAGGTCTGAGCTCGAATTCCGTGGTCATAGCTAGGAACGTTCTAGGCTGCACTCATTTCATGACCAGTCTCCTCCAATGGCAGAGTGTGTTGACCCAGCCTCCCTTCAGAGAGTGGGACAGTCCCTACCATTGTTGTTCCACATTGAGGGCAAGGTCTTGTAGCGACCCACAAGCAAGTCCACAGTGCTGATGCTGTTCCTGATGGAGATGACCAGTGATGGTGGCGAGAGGGATCTGTTAGAGGTCTAGGCCCATCATGTCTGTGTGGGAATCCCAGGATTCCCTGACTAGGGCTCCAGATGACGGGGTGGCCTGGTAGTGACCAAGAGAGCCGTCATTAAAGGATGCCAGTCACTTGCCCTTATGCTTTTGTAGTCCTTGCTTAATCTGACATGGTTAGCCTTAGAGTGACTGAGGCAAGTGAAGTAGGAAGTGGATGAGGTGGGTATCTAGGTCTGAGTACAGTCTGTTTGATTAAGTACTTTATGGTGCCCTCTTTAGGTCTTTCCTTGCTTGTTGCACTTATTGAGTCACTGCAAACTATTGTGCACTTTTACTTTAAGGTCTATATTTTCCCCTAGCTTATGGATATATGTGCACACGTGCTCTATCTCATGTACCCTGGTCTATATCTGTCTAGGTTCTGTGGCTTTGGGGAGTGTGCCACCCAAAATGGAATTAAGGAGTCCCATGAGCTAGAAAGGTCTCACCAGTCATGGAGCTGGAGAGTTGACATCCCACACCTGGCATCTCTGGACAAAATCTGAAGCAAAACATGTTGAGATGGTACTGATTGCACTGATTTGGCTGATGTCAGCAAATACAGCATCAAATGGTGTAGATCAAGAGAAGCATGAAGGAAAAAGAACCAGGCCCCAGAGGTTCCAGGACTGGGAGAAATGCAGGTTTTATAGAAAGTGGGGGAGGTTCTTCCTGTCTTAGAGTTTAAGAAGGCAGTAGATAGTTATTGTTATAACCAGGTTATTTGGGAGTTTGGTTTACTTTGAAAATCCTATGGTTAGGATTTACTGTACCATGTAAGACCTTACGATGATTTATGTCATTTAATACTATTTACAAATAACTGTATCTTATATACTGAAAAGACCAGTTGCTTCTGGTCTCCCTGGTCTAAGATTACAGGTGACTTAATTTTTTTAAAGCCATTATTAGAAATGTATTAACAGTTTAAGCCCACTGTTAAAATTCAATCAGGTTACCAATTTGAAACCTTAAGTGCTTAGATTGAAGGAACATATATTCAGAACTGGGGTCTATGCATCAAAAAGTTCAAGACATTCAATCCGTTTTACCCTCTCATATTGATTAAATAGTGATTTATAAGACTATAGGTTAATAGGAGTGTATTTCCAACAGAAGATGTCACTATAGGAATTTTCAGCCTGTGATGGATTAATGGGAACCACAACAAGAGACTTCAAACTTAACTCCTAACTAGATTAGCTCATACTATTGTGCTACAGTTCTTCTCAAAATTAATGCTTGTTTCTAAGCATAAAAACTACCTTGGTTTCTATTATCTGCACCTGATAGAGTAATTCATAAGAACTATGAAAAGTTACAAAGCATATGAAAAAAACTATGGGAAAACACACTTAGAAGAGGAAAAGCAATCATCTAAACCAGACAGATATAACAGATGTTGGAGTTGTATCATAAGGAGTATTAAATACTGTTACTTAAATATGTTAAAGACTCTGGAGGGAAAATAGGGCTACATATACTTCAGGTGGCTAATTTTTAGCAGAGAAATGAAGGTTGTATTCATGAATTGAATGGAAATCTTATAAATTTAAAACACAGTTATAATACCTATGACAGTCATCAATTATTTTAAAAAGTCAGAGAGAAAAAAGAATCTATAAACTGGAAGACAAGCCCAGTAGAAATTACTCAAACCAGAAAATGAACAACATAACACCCAAAAATTCCATGACAAAATTCAGTAGTACTTGTCATCCTAAAAGAAGTGTGGTGAGAGGTTTAGAAGTAGTGCTCAGTGAAATTATGGCTTATAAATTTTCAAAATAATGACAGACACTAGACCATACATAATTCTAAGAAGATGAGAGAGGAAAATTAGAATACAGAAATAAATTAATGTAACTCTAAAATGTAGTCATATCATGTTCACACTAATAAAATGGTCCAAAAATTCTTATACAGTCAGAAAAAATTTGTTATTATAGTAACAATAAAATAACACACTAGCATACATATAAATAACAATAAGATATTAAAAGTAGATTTCTCCTTAAAAGTATGAAAACAATATTTTTAATTTTCTAAAAGAATTATTTCAAATCAAGATTTGTTTTGATTTAGATAGAAATAGACAAGGTGGAGGCAATAGAGAGACTAAAACATTGAAACTTCCTTCAGTAGAGGGAGGGGCTGGATTCAAACCTAGAATCATACATGGTGACATAGCACACTATCCAAGTGAGCTGTTTTGCCAATCTCAAATCAAAATTCAGTAACCAAAGAAAATATCATTAAAAAATGAAAAATGGGAGGGGTGGAGCCAAGATGGCAGCTTGGAAACAACGCCTGGTGTGAGTTCCAAAAAATAAAACGGCTTACATCCTGGGATTCTCTTGAGAGGGTAGGATAACTGGCACATCCATGAAAGGGGGAATAGGGGGTAGTCAGGGTGACACCAAAAAAGAGTCCTATAATCCACTCTTGCACTGACAAACAAAAGCCAAACAGACAAAGAAAGGAAAATCTTTGGCTTCACTATTTTTGAACTCACCATTCCCCCCAATCCCAGCTGCTCCTTGCAGACTTCCTGTGGAGCTATTTTCTTTACCAAAATTCCTGGCACAGCCGGGGTGTCAGTCCAAACCTTTTATTTTGGTTTGTTTTCTCTCTCTCTCTCTCTCTCTCTCTCTCTTTCTCTCTCTCTTCTGGCTAGATCTCTATTTGAGTGACAAAATACCTGGCCAATCAGAGCCTGAGCCCTGTCTGGGAAAGACTACCTAGAGGTTTTTTTTTTCTTCTTTTTTCTTTTTCTGTCTTTCTTTTTTTTTTTTATATTTCTTATAATTAGTTGTCTTTGCTCAGGCTGTGTGCAGCCAATCTGGAGTGCTCCAAGCTGCAGACTGACTGTTAGGGTTTTTTTTAACTCTATCTTATTTTATTATTACTATTATTATATACATGTGTCCCTTTTCCCTCCTCTTCAGATTGACCAAAATTAACTATGGTTAATTAACTGGTTGTCCTATCCATTGTGAGAGGAACTTGTTTCTCTCTCCCATATCCCTCCACCCTCCTTTTTCTCTCCTCCTAGCTAAAAAAAAAAAAAAAACCTTCTTTCCTTAAACTGCTCTCCCCCCCCCCCCTCTTCTTCTTCTCTTCCTTCTTTTGCCTTCTGAATTCACTGACACTTGTTTGTGAATTACTTTGTGGAAGAAATCTGACTTGGAGTGAAGTGTGTGTGTGTATGTGTGGTGTGTGTCTGTCTGTCTTTTCTGCTTTCCTTTCTCCTCTTGCTATCCCTAGAACTTATAGTGTACAGTAGATTTGCATAATTGTCTACTCTTCCTTTCCCTTTTTTCCTTTCTCTTTCTTTTGGATTTGTTTGCTATTTCTTTCCTGGACTGGAGGTGTTGTTTGGCTAACTGGTATTGGTTGAACTGCATCAATCCTTGCTTCACTTGCTATTGTTGTAATTTCTGAGGTTTGTGACTGTATTTGTGACGTCTTTAGTATAGCATGGCTAGTACTCAAAACACAATAACCAACAAATGACAGAAGAATAAAAACCACATCAATTAAAAAAAAATTGTTTAAACCAAGAGCAAATAAAATTGCTACTACAATGAATCAAGACAGGAGCCCAGAAGAAACTCCAAATCCATCAGAAGTCACCAAAGATAAGAAAAGTATGCAAGAAATAATAAATCTAATAAACACAGAAATGAAGACAACTATAGAGGAAAGAGCTATCAGAATTAGGGAAATAACAGATGAGACCCTTAAGGAAAATACTAGCCACCTTGAGGTAATTAGAGAACTGAAATCTGAAATAGCTGAGGTAAAAGGCCAATCAGCAGAACAAGCTAATACTATAACTGAACTGAAGAAAGAAGCTGAGGGAAGGGAAAGCAGATTAACAGAAGCAGAAAACAGAATTAGCCAGACAGAGGATGAGCTAGAGAAAACTAAGAAAGAGGTAAAAGAGCTCAAAAAAGAGATTGAGAGAAACTGAAAACAACAGAGACATATAGGATTATCTCAAAAGAAGTGACATTTGTATAATTGGCCTACCAGAGGAAAAAAGAGAGGAAGGGGAAGTAAATATCCTAGAGGAAATAATAGAAGAAAACTTCCCAGACCTCAACAATAGAAAGGATATTAAGATTCAAGAGGCCCAGAGAGTCCCAAACAGAATCAACCCAGACCTAAAGACAACAAGACACATCATAGTTACAGTGAAAAGAAGTAAAAATAAAGAAAGGATCCTAAAGGCTGCAAGATAAAAACAAAAAGTTACATACAGGGGAAGACCCATAAGACTATCAGCAGACTTCTCCACTCAGACTCTAAAAGCCAGAAGAGAATGGCAAGATATCTGTGGAGCCCTGAATGAAAAAGGGTTTCAACCAAGGATAATATATCCTGCTAGACTTTCCTTCAAACTAGGTGGAGGGATCAAAACCTTCTCAGGCAACAGTTAAAGGATGCAACCATCACCTAGCCTGCCCTGATTGAGGTTCTAAAAGACCTCTTATAAACAAGAACATCACCATAATACTTGCCCTATATCAAAGCAAATAAAAAATTGTTGAATAATGGCACTGTAGTACCTTAAATCCATAATATCAATAAATGTCAGTGGCTTAAACTCACCCATTAAAAGGCACAGAGTGGGAATATGGATCAGAAAACACAACCCAACGATATGCTGCTTGCAAGAATCCCACCCGACCCAACAAGACAAACACAGACTTAAAGTGAAAGGATGGAAAACTATCATACAGACTAATGGACCACAAAAAGGGCAGGAAGAGCATTCTCATCTCTGACACAATAGACTTTAAATTAAAGAAAGTAATAAAAGATAGGCAAGGCCATTACATAATGATTAAAGGATCAATCAACCAAGAAGATTTAACAATTATTAACATTAACATCTATGCACCCAATGAAGGCCCATCTAAATACATCAAACCCCTACTGAAAGAACTAAAAAAATACATCAATAGTATAATAGTACTATAATAGTGGGAGACTTCAGCACCCCACTTTCACACTTAGATCAATGAAGCAGAGAATCAACAAAGAAATGAGAATTAAATGAAGAGATGGACAGACTAGACCTTAGGACATTTTCAGAGTTTTTCACCACAAAAAAACTGGAATACACATTCTTTTCAAATTCACACAGTACATCTTCAAGGATAGACCACATGTTAGGCCACAAAGACATTATCAACAAATTCAAGAACATTGTAATCATCTCAAGTATCTTCTCAGACCACAGTAAAGTTAACATTCAACAACAGAAAATTACTTAAAGTCAAAAAATTTGGAAACTCAACAACATGCTGCTTAATAACCTCTGTGTTAATGAAGCACTCAAGCAAGAAATTCAGATGTTTCTGGAAACAAATGAAAGTGAAGACACAAGCTATCAAAATATTTGGGACTGAATTTGGAGTAGGTCACCAAAGTAAAAATCTCTGGGTTGAGGGCAATTGTGGAAGTTCGGCTTCTGGGGGGGGGGGGTAGTGGCAGGGGGATGGATGAGATGCGACACAGTCTTTTGGTGGTAGGAGTGGTGTTTATGTACACTCTTATTAATTTTAGTCATATAAACCACTAATTAATATGAAGGGAAAATTAAAAAATGAAAAATGGGTTTCTTCAGTAAACAAAATCTATGGTAAGCTATCAACAACCAGACCAACCCTACAAGAAATGTTAAAAGAAGGTTATCAGGTAACATGCTAATACATATAAAAAGAACATGCTAATGCATATAAAAAATGAAGAGCATTGAAAGTAGAATAAATGAAAGAAGAATAAATTTTCATTCTTGGACTGTGGAGACAGCATAATGGTTATGTGAAAGACTCTCACACCTGAGACTCTGAAGTCCCAGGTTCAGTACCCAGCACTACTACAAACTAGATCTGAGTAGTGCTATTGTGTCTCTCTCTTCTCTTTCCCTTCTCTCTCTCTCTCCTCTCTCTCAAATAAAAAGAATAAAAATTGTTATTTTCAAGCACAGTAAAAAACTCTGAAACAAATATAGCTATATTGTACTGTGTGTTTATAGCACATATAAATATCTGACAACAGTAGCACAGAGACAGGGAGGAAGAATTTGTACTATACTATCTTAAAGTTAGGATATCACACATGTTCACATAATATTTGAAAGCTGAACATACTATTTATGATTGAACAGGTTGTGTTCAGGTTCAGTGTGATATGTATTTTAGACTTGCATGCTTTATGAGGACATCAGCAATCACTCAACTCTCCCATTATAGTGTTTTTAAAGCAACCTTAGAACATAAACAAATGGGTATAACTCTATTTCAGTATTTGATACACAGGGCCTGCAAGTTAGAGTTTAGTCTGTTTGAACACTAACCTGTATTCCTGAGGCCCCAGTGCACGCAAGTTCCTGCAGTCCTTGGTAACACCTTCTACCAGACCTGACAGTTTTCTTTTCCTCTCTCTTTCATATATGCTTTTTTCATATATCTTTGTTTATATTCAGCTGACCACAGGCCATGGTTTGTCAGTCTCTGGTCTAGCCCATACAAGGGAAAAATATAATGCAGAGCTATCAAGTAACTGAATCATTTAATATCCTCAGCTTGCAGAATGCTTACAGGTTGGCAAAACGGCTTACTTGGATAGTGTGATGCTTTGTCACATGCATGACCCAGGCTCGAGTCCAGATTTCTACTTCCTTGGGATAAACTTCACTGTTGACTTCTAAATCTCATTCTCTGTCTCTCAGTCTCTGCCTGTCTATTTCTATCAAAAGAAAGGAATGTTCGCAATAAAGAAAAAAAGGAAGTGAAGAAAACGTGAAACATCTGAAACAGGAAGCTGAGTCCTCTATTTTAATTCAGATCATGTGATTGTGCCTAACATTTCACATAGCATACTTTTTTTAAGACTCACCCATTTTCACATATAGCAGGAAGTTTTTCGTTTTTTCTTGGTGGATAATGTTCACTATATTATACATGGCTTATTCATTCATTTCTTGGTGGCTAATTGTATTTTTTAAATATTTATTTATTTATTATTCTTTTTTGCCCTTGTTGTTTTATTGTTGTAGTTATTGTCGTCATCATTTTTGGATAGGACAGAAAGAAATGAAGAATGGAGGGGAAGACAGATGGCGGGAGAGAAAGACACCTGCAGATCTGCTTCACCGCGTGTGAAGCAACTCCGCTGCAGGTGGGGAGCCTGGGGCTCAGGATCCTTACCTGGTCCTTGTGCTTTGCACCACATGTGCTTAACCTTCTGTGATACCGCCAAACTCCCGAATTGTATTTGTGACTATGCTGTTACATTCCCGCCAGTATATGAGTATATGTGACTATGCTGTTACATTCCCACCAGTAATATGAGTACTACAATTTTCACAGTCATTAATTCTTAGTATCTTCTTTCTTTTTCTTTTTGTCTATAGTTACTCTTTGTGCCTGAATTACCGATTGTTTATTGGCCTTTGTTCTAGTCCATGGGAAATGAAGAAAAGTAAATTTAAAGCAGTGGAAACAATTTAATATCAATACATGAATGATACTCACAATACCACCAAATTCCCAATTTGAGCAGAAACTGAAATGTGACGTATCACTAGGTTGCTATATGCCCAATGCAAAGGGGAAGGAAAACAGACGTGGTGCAATGGCCAGTATTCTGCAACAAATGTAGCTTCATAAAATACAGGTCTTTCTGTGTTAGCCACTGTTACATTGCATAAACTTGTGAAATTGTAGATTAAAGAAAGAGAAAATGAAATAGATTCTTCATACAATGTTCATACAATAGGGTTCCTTTTTCTTCATTTCCTAATTGAAAAAAACAACAACCCATAATTCACCAGGGTTTTATATAACCCAATATCTATTACCATCTATCCACGGTAACATTGTAGTTATATAATTAGGTCTTGCATTGCTACTGTGTTGGAAGAGAAAGGGGGTGGGGACTGAGAAACAGACTTTAGTCCCAGTAAAAGTCATTGAAGTTGCTACTGTCATGTCTGGTGCTTAATTCTTGGATTCAGTCTGACTTAAAGTCTTTCTTTCTTTCTTCCTTTCCTTCTCTCTCTCTCTCTCTCTCTCTCTCTCTCTCTCTCTCTCTCGTCTCCAGGGTTACTGGTGGGGCTCAGTGCCTGCAATACTACAAGTTCACTGCACCTGGTCATTTTTCCTTTTTTTTTTTTTTTCTTCTTTCTATTTTGTTTGATAGGATAGAGAGAAATTGAGAGGAGAGGGGAAAATAAGAGAGAGAAAGACAGACACCTGCTGACCTGCTTCATCACTCCTGATTTGTCCCAGCTGCAGGAGGGGAGCTGGGACTCAAACCCAGATCCTTGTGCATCATCCTATGTGCGCTTAACCGGGTGCACGACTGCCAAGCCCCTACTGGCTTCCCTTTTTAATATTTCCTTTGTTCTGGGTAGGCAAGGGCAAGTGAAAGCAACAGAGTTTTCAGGTTCCCTTTTTCTTGATTCATTGGCCCGTTTAAATTTTTTTTATACCTTTGACTATTTTTCAGAGTTGCTTCAAAGATTTTTCTGACAGTTACTTCTTTTTAATGTTTCCATGGGTGGATAAAAGTTAGATACTGTATATTTACCACTCTGCTGGTGTCACTTTTGCAAGGAATTCTATGAATGATTTAATAGAAATAATAAAGATATTGTCTCCTTAAAATAAAGTTGTTCCTTTAAATGCTTTTTATTTTAAAGTTTCCATAAAAATTGGGCATTCTGTATTTAAAAAATGAAAATATTTAGAAAACTAAATATGATCACTAAGCCATCAGAATGTCGGTAAATTGACAATAGTAAAGAAAATGGGGGAATGCACAATTTCCTGAGTCGAGGACCAAAAGCCTACCACCCCAAAATATGTCCTTGGCAAAAGGCCAATCGCCTGGCAAGGGCCCTTAAGTTAGGATGCAGATTTTCTTGGAAGATGCGAGAGTATCTCAAATCAGGTGTCTCCCTACAAGGCCCAGTTTCCTTATGGGGACTCAAATCTACATACCCTTCACTTCACTTACTGAGCTTTCTTTGGTAACCTCCCTAACTGGTAGTCCTTTTTCTTGCAAATATTCTCTGTCTGACTGTGTTTATTGAAAGTTAGCTTTATGGTGTATTGCACCAAAGCAGAGATTTCAGGCGGCAGGAGGGGGCAAGAAGGGTGAGACGGGCATGAAGAGGGTGTTGGGATCGTGGTGCACAGTGGAGTGAACGAGCGAAGATGGGGTTGAGAAAGTTCTGCAGACACATACCATGGGAAGTGAGCAATTGTACCCATGTGTACGGGAAACCATCACTCCTCCCCAATTAAAAAAAATGTCTTCAGGAGCCGTGTGAGTGAGTTACTCTGTTTTTTTGAGGGGACTACTTCTACGTATATAGGAGGTGTGCAACTGTTAGAAAATCTCTTCCTTTCCTCATCTGCATGCTTGATGGCTGATTACTTGTATGGTCTCTTGAAGAACCCAGAGAAACACGTGATGTTTTATTTGTTTGGACATACTGAGCCAGGCCCTGGCATATGTGCGATCTCACAACTCCTGGCTGCCTTTCCACTCAGCAGCATGAGCAAGGCAGAGACGTTCCATTGTGTCCAGGCTAGTACCTGGGCCACATACATGATAAGGCACACACCCTACCTAGTGAGCCGTCTCTGCAGTCCAAGAATCTTTTCTTTTGAATACTCACACTTGAATGTATTTGAGCATTGGCTCATAAAGCAAATGGGTGCCCCTGGATTTTAGCAAAAATAGTCTCCAGAGACTTTCCCCCTATTTCCTGAAATGCCTTCGTGCCTACTATAGTCACTAGTGAGGCTTATTTTTAAGCTTTACCTTTTCTGTGTGTCAAATTATCAAGATACTTAATTCACAGGTGATTTTGGGGATGGGTAGGACAGAGAGAAGCTGAGAGAAGATAGAAATGGAGAGAGAAAGGTAGACACCTGCAGACCTGCTTCAGGAGTGCCTGTGAAGTGACTCCCCTGCAGTGTGGGAGCGGGGGCTCCAACCACGATCCGTGCGCGAGTCTTTGCGCTTTGTGTGTGTGCACTGTGTGCCGCCGCCTGACCCCCACGGGGGATTTTTTCAGTCATTAGCTTAGACTAGGATTTTAAATCTAAAGAAAGCATTATAGTAGTGATGCTGGTTCATTCTGAAGATATTTAAAGTTTTAGGTCTTGATTACTATTGATTTGTTTTTAATTTGCTTTTTTTCCCTTTTGTTGTCCTTGCTTTTTGTATTGTTGTTGTTGTAGTTATTATTGTTGTTACTGATGTCATCATTGTTGGATAGGACAGAGAGAAATGGAGAGAGGAGGGGAAGACAGAGGGGGAGAGAAAGATAGACACCTGCAGACCTGCTTCACTGCCTGTGAAGCGACTCCCCTGCAGGTGGGGAGCCGGGGGCTCCAACTGGGATCCTTATGCTGCTCCTTACTATTGATTTTTGACATATCAATCTATCCCAACTAAAATGTGGCTTCCATGGCTTTGTTTCACCTTAGTTTGAGTCAAAACTCCCCCTCTACATACACACACATGCACACACACACACAGGTACTATAAGATAATCCTTACCAATTTGGGGACATTTCTCTAAAACTAGAGATAAAGTTTATTCTGGAATTCTTGGAATTCATACGTTTATGTGATACTCTAAAACTTTTTTAGTTATACATAGTCTTGGCTTCAAAAGTTTAGATACATGTACATTAAAAAATACTACTGGATAACACTGTGCTCTTTCTATCCTTATTTTAAACAATGTGACTGGAATTTTTTTTGTTTTTTTTGCAAATTCAGTAACTTGTGGTTGTTGTGAATATACTGAATTCATGTTATGAATTTACATACTAGCCAGTAAATAAATGTGCTATGTAAATTTCAAACTCAGTGGTCATAACTAATTGATAAATTATTTCTATAAATATATAGCTTGTTGTGTGATATTATGCATGTGTATAGTAATATGTATGTTATATGTAGTATGTAGTACATAGTTTATGCATTTACTTAAAATATACTGGCTGTTTCCCTGACTAAATAGTAAACATCTTAAAGTCATTGTTGTATTCCTAAAACTTATTCTATTTTATTGTTAAATGACTTTTCAAGCAAGTAAATGGATTATATTCAAGTACTTTGTGAACACTTACAGTTCTTTGTTTAAGACCATCTTAATAATGAGTATGTCCCTGCATGCTTCTGTCAAGCCGTATCTGAAAACAGCCTCTGCATCCTTGGTATAGTTCTGGTTATTTGACCACTTAGCTCAAGATTTAGGAAGCTGCAAACATCATATTAAACTCTCTTGCACCCTCTGTTGTTATTTTTAGGGAATACTACACAACTTTTCATGATTGTATTGGCATTACACTTAGGAAATCTTTGATGAAATAAATGCCTAGCTTACTAGACATGCCTCTGAATTAGATTGATGGTAAAATAACACTTAAAAAAATCCTCAGTTATTATTTCTACTACAGATTTCCTTTACCATTAATATCTGAAGTGAAAGATCAGGCTTTCTGTTTGTTTTTGATTTCTTCTAACTACCAATTCTAAGGCCCCCTTTTAATGTTTTACGTAAATGAAAATCTCTATAGAATATAGCACACTTTACACACCATTTTTCCAGAATTACCAATTCCGTCTATTCTGTTGCTAACCTTTCAGTCAGAAGATATTTTCCTTACAAAACAAGGCTCTGCAATCGCCTATACTAAAATCAAGAATTTGTAACTGTGAGGAACAGATGTTTTCATAAACATTTCCTATAATTAATTTCAACTAGAGGATTGAAGGAACAAAGCCATTTTTTTTCCCGCTTCAAAACTTTATTGCTTTTTCCTCTTATAAGGCAAAGTCTGAAATTTTTTTTCATTAGTGCTGTTTAGTAGAAACAATTGTACTTCTTATTTGGTTTGTTTTTGAGAAAAAATATGATTTTTTTCCTTATTAGGTAGAAAATCTTTATACTAATATGCTATGATGGCAAAATCTGTTTTTAAAATGCCCAAGTCTGTTTATTAGAAATTTGGAATATTTTTTTGGAATATTTTCCAATATGCTTTTATTAAGTGTCACCATAAGGGAAGAAATGTTCTATTTGTGAGACTTTATGTATTTAAGTAATCATAATTTTTAGTGTTAGAGAGAAAAAGAGTTTACATTCTAAATGTATGATATACTTACTCTGCTGATTTTGGATGTTTCACAGAAATGTCTGCAAGCTGTTAAATAACATGTGCTGAAAGAATTTTTCATCTAACAAGACAGATACTAATTTTCCTTAAATTATCTTAGTTTATTTATTGTAAAAATATTAATTTTTAATTGAAGTACATAATGTATGAGTTATCATATCCACGCTTTAATGAATCAATAAAAAAATACCCAGCTAGACTGATTAAACATGTGCTTTTGTATTATTTTGGGTTATTTTTCTCTGCAAACTGTGTCAACATTTTTCAATGGTAGAACCCATTTTAGAATGTTTAATTATTGAAAAGAAAACCTGAGAATGTGTACTTTAAGAAAAGAATAGACATAACATAACAGTTCGCTACCTGGGCTCAGTCCAGTTCTCACCCACCTAACGACTTCACACAGCTGCAAACATTTTGAAGAGAAGCAACATTCTTGACTAATCTGTCAACTATGAAATGTGTAAAGAAAAATAGGTAGCTGTCATTAAAATTACATTTCAGCTTTCAATAACCATTTAATGAGTAGCATAATTATATAAGTATGGTACCTTAAGTACTATACTCAATAATTAAAAATAATCTCATCTTTAACATGAAAGCTCTATAATTACTATTTGACTTTAACCAGGACCACTGTGATGATCTCTAGTGGCACCGTAGACTGTTCAAAGTGGATTAAAAGTATAAATTAAAATTGGATAAATCATTAAATTATTAAGCTTTAAATATTATAGAAATGTATATAACCTGATGTTTGAAGTTACATTACAGGAATGAGTAGTATAAAATGTAATCAGATCCCGGTCTTTTTAATTTGTTTCAAATATTAAATTATATATTTAATCCTGTACTGTAGAATCATGTAAATATAGCACAGCTTGAGATATGCGTTTTATTTTCTCCTTTTAAATTTTTATTGAAATAACGTTGTTTTATAATATTGCATAGGTTTAATGTGTACAGCACTATAATTCAAATATGTCTGTATACACCACTTAAAAGTTTTTCATAAGGTACACATTTAAAATTTTAAACTATTGGGAGTTGGGTGGTAGCGCAGCGGGTTAAGCGCACATAGCGAGAAGCGCAAAGACCCGTGTAAGGATCCCAGTTTGAGCCCCTGGCTGCCCACCTGCAGGGGAGTCACTTCACAGGCAGTGAAGCAGGTCTGCAGGTATCTATCTTTCTCTCCCCCTCTTTGTCTTCCCCTCCTCTCTCCACTTCTTTCTGTCCTATCCAACAACAGCTTCAACAACAATAATAACCACAACAAGGGCAACAAAAAGGGAATAAATAAATATAAAAATAAAAATAAATAAAAATTTAAACTATTAGATGTCTATCATAAACACATGCATTTTTTAAAGGAGTCAGGAATATCTTTTTGTAATATTGTTCTAAATTTTTTTTAAATGCCAAACTGTTGTCCACCATTAGACTATAACATTTGGGGGCAATGGTAAAGAATATTATAAGCTCATTGTAGTGTATCATTGGTCACTGTCTCCTGAATTACTCTACCACCTCCTGACACCGAATTCCTGAGTGTGGAGAACTGGAGAGAGGAGAGCATCCACATCAGTTCTCTGTCTGCTCTCTTTTCAGTAATCGAAGTCAGGACAGATTACTCGGGATTCTTTTACAGTAAGCAGTAATCACTAAGTGGCTACTCACTTGCGTGTTTGTCAGTAATACCTCTGCTGTCCTTTACTTTGTTCTGTTAATAGATGCTTTAAGTTGTAAGTGTTGTTCACTTGTATTTTAGCAAGTGTTGCCTACAGGGTTCAGATTAGAAATGATACTTGATGGACAGATCAAGAAATGTATTATTTGTGACTCACTCTTGCACAGAATTTTTCCACAGTAACTTCTCAATGAAATATTTCAATTTTTCCCCCCAGGTGATTCAAATAAAAATGGAAGAAGAACAAATGCTACTTTAGATTCTGATGGGACTTTTAATTCCTATAGGTAGGTATGATTACATGATATTGTAGAACAACAAACAAGATACAAGACTGTAATCTTAGAATAGTAAGGAACTATAAGACTATAATCTTAGAACAGTAAGGAACTACTAACTGCTTTTGAAAATAGAGAAAATATAAAGGATATTTTCATATACAGTTATTCTGCACATATTAAGTAACAAAAATGTAATATTGTAAGTTCTTGTGAACTTGAATTCACTTCAGATATCTATTGTTATCCTGTAGTGGAGTAATTAGCATGAATGTGGTATTAAGTTTCATTATAATCCATTTTTGTTTTTCCAGTATATCTGTTATAGTGCTAACAGCTTCCTTTTGTTTAAGTTTCCTACTAAAATGGAGTATATCATTTATAAGCATCCATGAGAATATAAAATGTAATCTGTGGTTACATTAAGTGTTGTTCATATCCCATTTGCCTTTACAGCAAACAAAGAAGTTATACCTCAGTTAGTGATTTTTTTTTTAAAGGATACACTAGTTAAGAAAACATGTATCTTACTTACTCTATTATTAATATTCTCTTAGTGGCTTGAATTTGTTTGATTAAATGTTTATGGATTTTGTGCTTTCATAACAAGGAAACCTAGAAAGAATGGTTAAAGTTATTTCATTAATAATTAAAATTAAAATACTGAACCAAAGTAATATAAAATTAGGTTTACTTTTTAGGAACAAAGTAAAGATTCAATGATATATTTTATTGTTTGAGATACTATGCAGAATCTTCAAGAAATGTGTTAATTTGGGTACACTGTCCTTATATTTATTAATCCTGATACTTATCTAGTGGTCCTGTAATATGCAAAAACACTTGGAAATTCATTTAATTATCAAGCTTTAACAATCCATATACCTAACATGGAATTTATGTTTATAATTTTAATACTATTATTTGAATACATATTCTGTATCCCTAATTGGATCTGTTTCTTGAAATCCCAGGTAACTTTTTAATGTCTAAGATAGGGTCTAGTATAGAGGAAACAATAAGAATATAGTAAAGGCTACAGATTTTTTATGATTTGTTTATGAATTTTTGAAATGAGGTACTAACTGAAACACTTGACACCTTTGCTTTATACTATTTGGGGTCTATAGAAATGGCCAGCCACTCATGTATCATGAGACTACAGAAGGCTCATGTTCCCATGCTGGTCACAGCAGCAAAGCTCATATGTTGTCATTATACTTCCATTGTGTCCATCCTTTCTCATAAATGTTGAAATGCCCCAAATTCTTCTTTTAATCTTACTGAGTAATAGAAAGCCTAGAATTAAATACTACTTTATAGGTAAAATCTTCTCTCTAAGCACATCATAGCTAGTTACACCAATAAAAAAATGAATGTGACATATGTTTGGTATATAACGGAGGAATGTTACATGTATTTGAAACTTACGGTAGCAGTATAATTATGGGATGTAAATACAAGGAAAAGCAAGACAAAAGGAAAATAAAGATATCTGTATTTCAAAGGAAAGAAATTTCCTAAGTATGTATATAAATTTCACTGGTAAATTAAACTTTACAGTTACATTTGTAGTTTAGTTAATTATAATAAGTAATGGCATAATATAAAGAGAAATATGTCAATAACAAGGCACAGTATTATCATGATTTATTTTTCTTTTGAAAGGTTTGAAGATTAAAGTTTCTCATTTTATTGAATGACAATTGTATTTTGAAGATGAACCACTAATACAACTTTGCACAATAAATGCAAGTGTTTTTAATGAAAATATTTTTGTGTCCATGCCTGTAGCTGTTGTCATGTTAGTATATTAATTTATTGTGATTAAAAAGGCAAGTTAATAGTCTCAGGTAAATAAATGAGTATATAAAAGTAAGCTTTATATAGTTGTGGCCAGTATTATTGTTAAATATTACCCTAGTATTTAAGATGAGAAATTAAAATCAACATTTTTTTTTTAACTCAGTGGACCATAGCTCTTAAATTATAATGAACTTACTTTTGAATTTGACAAGACTGAGATGCTAAATTCATGAAAACACAGCACTGGGGGTATATTTTCACATTAAGTTTATTTAGCTGACAAAACCCAAGAATTGGTCCTTTAGTCTGACAATCCTTCTGTATTGTTGAACTCGCTTGGAAACCTCACTGTTTCTTCAGTTAGACAATTCTGCCAGCCTAGTGCCAGCATACTCAAGCTTTATACGATTGTGTCCATACCAAGATTAGCCTTAGTTTGTCCTTTAGACATGATATTATAATGGCTAATCTGCAGCCTTTCCATAAGGAAGGACTGATGGATATGTATAAAATAAAAGTTTTAAAAATCGACATGCTTAAAAAAAAATCTACATGCAAAGCCTTGACAATGTATTACAAATAGTTCTTCTGGGCACTCTTCATATAACTTAACAACCTTATTGCCTCAGTCTTAGATAACTCTCAGTGTGTGTAGCCATTCACAACAGATACTGAGGTTATGTTAACTTTTGCATTCCGTTTGAATTGTCAACTAAATCTATACTGTCCATTATTTATATTTTTGTAGCCTTGGACGGTCAGTTTCAAGAGGACACTATAGTGCGTGTTGTTTTGTTCTCTCTTTTGTTTATGTAATTCCTAAATATAGTAAACATAGTGAATTGGATCATATCTTGACTCTAAATGCTTTGAATGCCTTGAATAAGGCTTAATATCAACTTCTTCACTTTTAGAGTGGGATTAATAAAACACATTTGTTATATGGACTTAATAGGAAAATGTCATACTGCAAATGCTGAACAAATATTAGCTGCCTTTGTCTCTCAGTCAATGTCATCATTCTTGTCATTATTAACCCTTGGTACCATAGTTTCTTTAATAATGCTCTACTGTATAGGTATTAGAAGGAAGGTTTTATTAATGTACCAGCAATATGGAAAAATAACTAGTGTTATTTTTCAGAAAGGGAACTAAAAACACAATCTGAGACTAATTCTGTGCTGCCTTTGTATAAAAAATTCACACAAATAATAAAAAATAAAAGATTTAGTATTAGTATAAGTTCAAAAGTGGAATTGATACCATTTTTAAAATTTGAAATCGGATTTTTTTTACCAGTTTTATGTGATTAATTCTCACAGATTTTTTTGTATAAGCTAGGAGGTTTTACTTTGAATTTATGACTTTTATAAGTTTTCTTCATTGATTCAGATAGGTTATAGCTGTATTTAACTCATAAGGCACCAGTGTTAATACTTACATAGGAGACCACATTTTGTTTTGGAGGTTTTTGTCGAAATTTAATTGTATACCTCACAGATAAATTGTAAAAGAACTGAAATTTACAAAAAAATCAAGAATGCTTAGGCTAATGTAATATATCTTGTATTGTTTTTAAAATGGCAGTGTCAATGTTTTCTGTTACATGTTATATTACATTATATTGATTATATTATATTATTATTGAAACTGAGAGTCCTGTGCTGAATATGAAAAAGGAGAAGTAGTTAGCAGATTACCAGTGTGCAATAGATACTTAACTTAGTAACTGTTGCACAGGCCACATGGGAGACCAGTATTCTTCCCCCCCACCACCACCACCCTCCTCCTCTTCCCAAGGGCAGCTGACCTTCTCATCTGCAAAGAGGCAAGCTGCCCCTTGCCAGCACATACGACTACCAACTATTACATTAATCTGTTTAGCTGTAGTACCAGCTGCTTGCATGTTTTTAATTATCTTATTAGATGGTATAACAATGACCTATGAAATAAACTGAAGGTGAACATTTTTAAATTTTTCTTTTTTCACTGTTTCTAGATGTCTTTATTGATGAAGTTACAAGTTTTTACAAAAGGTTGTGGAAAGCCTATATAGCTTTTGAGTCAACATTTCTTAAATATAATGTTCATTGAAAAATATGGAAAATACATTCATTTTGCCTTGTTTATTGGTATATTGAGGTCGTGTTTCACACAGCATGGCTACAGAAACACGGCCTCAATATGCCAGTAAATGACTAGTGATAACTGGAAGAGTAAGGTGGCTTGAGACTTGAAAAATTTTTACTGAAGACCTTGAATACTTGTTTTCAAGAAGTACTCATGCTTTTAGCTGATTTGTTCCTCTTTAAAACCACTACATTTCAAATGTCAAAAGAGCTTTGTGGAATAATTTAAACTATTTTTACATATTTAATTTGTTTGAACAATTTCATTAAAGTTACTTTTACATAAAGTGGTGATCTTACAGTTTCTTGATGTAAACAGAACTACCAAAATCGCTTCCTTTCCTACCTACGTTCCTTCCTTTCTCTTTTTCCTCCTTCTTTTCTTTCATTCTTTTTCAGTCTCCCTCTTTTATTTTGTTAAATATTTTATTGTAATGAAAGAGAGAAACAGGGCAAATTAGAGACCAAAGCACTGCTCAGTTCTGGAATGTGGTGTTGGGGATAAAACCTAGGGCCTTGGAGCCTCAAGCATGAAACTTTACATAACCATTAAGCTGTCTCCTCAGCTCTGAATCCTTTCCTAAAATGGTATGTTCTGTAGTCTACAAGGACTATTAAAGTTAAAAGAACAGTTTTAAAACAAAATTATAATTTACCTGCTTTTGAAATTTAAAGTATGAAATTTCTTTAGTCATTGAGTATATTTTGAAAATAAGGTTTCAAAAAAAAGGTTTCAGGTTTTATGACAAAGATTTTAGTGTATCAGATATACACATGCTTCATAAATTGAGAGAATGTGGAAAATACTCTGTCCTTTTCTTTTTGCCACAATACTTTTTATCTCTTCTATATGAGAGAGTTATATGCTTACTGATCTAGTTATATAATAATGAAGTAGTGATGAAGTGAATTCAGGAAAGACATAAAAGGCAACTACTGGGCTGTTTCACTTGTATGTGCAGTATAGGGAATAGAAGCAGGGTCCAGGCAGTGGCACACCTCCTTAAGCATACCTGTTACCATGCACTGAGTCAGGCTCCAGCCCCCATTCACCACTTGGAGGGTGGAAGCCTCATAAGCGGTGAAGCAAGTACTGCAGATGTCTCTCTCCATCTCAGTCTCCCTCTCTGCTTTTTAATATTCTCTCCTGTCAAAGAAAGAAAAAAAAAAAAAAACAGGAAAAGAGGAAAAGATGGCTTCCAGGAGGGGTGGACTTGTCATACAAGCATTGAACCCCAGTGATGAGCCCAGTGACAATTTAAGAGAGAGAAAAAGTGGGGGGATAGATAGCATAATGGTTATCCAAAGAGACTGTTATGCCTGAGGCTCCAAAGGCCCACTTTCATTCCCCTGCACCACCATAAGCCAGAGCTGAGCAATGTGCTGCTAAAATAAAAATAATAAATAATAAATAATTAAAATAAAATAAAATAAAAAATAATAATAAGAAGAAAACAGAAATGTCAGATTTCTGTCTCTAAAGAGAGAAAGAAGAAACACATGAATTTGCAAGAAAAAAATAGCTGATATGTTTCCTTGAGAGAACTATGATAATTATCCAGGGCTGGGGGTATAAGTGAGAGGTGGTGAGTTGTTATGGAACTATACCATGTGCAACTAAACTTGTCATTTACTGATTAAAAACCCGAAATACTAGCGATAGCAATAATACTGTAGAGAAAAGGAATTAAAATCGGTAAACCTTTTATTGCTAAGGATATGAATTATACCCAGAGATACAGTTTAGCCTGTTACTCACCAAATTCAGAGTCTTGGTTGACTTAAAGTGCTGAGCTTACAAGTGTGAAGTCCTCAGTCATATCTTGTGCTGCTTTGGCATGTGCAGAGCCTATGCTGGAACCTTGTCCCCACCACTGGAGGAAGCTTCAGTGCTGTGGCCTCTTTCACTCACTCTCTGCCTTTGTCTCTGCTAAATAAATGAATAAATGAATGAATAAATAAATAAATAAAATTTAAGGATCCTATCCATGGTTATCTATGAAAGATCAGATCAACAGATGACCATAGTTCCTATAGATTATATACAAAAAAAATTATAAAATCTGTATTTATACTTATTCTCACTATGAAATTTTCTTGTTTTTGCGTTTGCTCAAGTAACACCGCAGTCTTAATAGTTATATGATAATTTCAAAAAACACAAACAAATTTTTGTGTTTTCTAAAAAACAAAGAATGTTGCTTCTTAGTCTTACTTGCATAGAGGAGCCACATGAGACAAAAGAAAACACATTTGGATGACAACCATTTCTCCTTGAAGTAGCTGTTTATTTTGTTTCTGTTATCACTCTGAAAAAACGTTTTTCAGATAGAGAGAGAAATAGAGACCGAGAAAGAAGCCGCAGAATCAGTTTTCTCCAGTGCACTGGGCACCAGGCTAGAACGTGAGTCTTGCACGTGGCAAAGCAGGCTCACTATCCAAATGAGAGATGGTCCGAGCCCTGTTACTTTTTATATATGGAACTGGTCAGTTTCTGTGCTCCTCTATAATATGCAGTCTGCCTGAACTAATTATTGATTACTCAGGCCCCTTCAAGTGCATTACCTTCTATTTAAATAGTTAACTAGATGGTGTTAACTTATCGTCATAAGCTAACATAGCCAGACTACTTGAGCATATGAGTTAGAATGTGAGTTCTCTTCCTTCAGGTGCCCGCTGAGCCCTGCTTGTTATCTGTAGCCAGGCTTCAGGGGGATTCTTTTATATTTGTTTATTTACATAGTCAGCTGCAATCTCCAATCATCCAAGGATGTGTAAATGTTTATCTTTGAAGTGACAGGCACACATTTGAAATACGAAGATACACTGCTCTGAGTTAGTCAACACTCCTGAGTCCCGTCCCATGGACACGCATGTGCTTCCCTGCTGTGCCCTTGAAGTTTCCCCTACAGGTCACTATTCATAGTACTTATTATCATGGTGCACTTTCTAGGCATGGCAGTGAAATCGACAAAATAAAATATTTGACTCATATGTTGTAGCGTTACTAGATCTATAATTCAATAAAGTGACATAAAATGATGAATTAAAAGTAGAAAGCCTGACTTTTAATACTTATAAATAACCTGTTTATTTACTTATTTTTCTGCTAGCTCTCTGTCATGCTTAATCTTTGACTTTTAAAATACATTCCTTATTTACATTGGATGAAAGCAGGACTCAAGAGGGACAGGGAAGATTAGATGGGGGAGACACCCGCAACACTACATCACCACTTAGGAAGCTTCCCTGCAAGTGGGGGCTAGGGGCTAGAACCCAGATCCTTGCATACTATAGGGTGTGCTCCAGCCAGGTGCACCACCAGCTGGCCCCTAATCTTTTGTTGTTTTTTTTTTCTCATGAACAAGTTATGATCTTAGTTAAAGCATAGAATTATTTACTGTTTTAATAGAAATTGGTATTCAATATTTATTTATTTATTTTTATTTTTTTATTTAAGAAAGGAAAAATTAACAAAACCATAGGGTAGGAGGGGTACAACTTCACACTATTCCCACCACCCAATCTCCATATCCCACCCCCTCCCATGATAGCTTTCCCATTCTCTATCCCTCTGGGAGCATGGACCCAGGGTCTTGTGGGTTGCAGAAGGTGGAAGGTCTGGCTTCTGTAATTGCTTCCCCGCTGAACATGGGTGTTGACTGGTCGGTCCATACTCCCAGTCTGCCTCTCTCTTTCTCTAGTAAGGTGGGTCTCTGGGGAAGCAGAGCTCCAGGACACATTGGTGGGGTCTTCAGTCCAGGGAAGCCTGGCCCGCATCCTAATGGCATCTGGAACCTGGTGGCTGAAAAGAGAGTTAACATACAAAGCCAAACAAATTGTTGAGCAATCATGGACCCAAAGATTGGAATAGTGGAGAGGAAGTGTTAGGGGGGTACTCACTGCAAACTCTAGTGTACTTCTGCTTTCAGGTATATATTTTGCACTATTTTATGGATACGTGTGAATGTATGCTCTCTCTCACAGAAACTGGTGTATATCTAGGTTTTGGGACTTTGTTAGAAAGTGAACCACCTGGGATGGAATTAGAGAATACTATGAAAAGAAAGGTCTCACCCGAGTAATGAAGCTGAAGGGTTGTCATTCCACACGTGAAGTCTCTGGACACAGTCTGAGCTGAAGCATGTTGAGGTGGCAATAGTTGCATTGATTAGGTTGCGATCTGCAGATGCAATATTATTTGATATGGATTGGGAGAGGCATGCAGGAAAGTGGGCTCTATCCTAAGGTTCCAGGACTGGGAGAAATATAGGCTCTATAGTGGAGATGTGAGGTTCCTGCTGTCTTAGGGTTCAAAAAGACAATGAATAGTTAATGTTATCATCACATTATTTGGTAATTGGGTTAACTTTGAAAAGTCCTTTTGTTAGGGTTTGCTGTATAGCACCCAGTATCTTATATAGCAGTGCCACTGGTTGTTTTTGATCTACTTGGTCTAGGCTTTTGAGTCTGCATATCAAATACACAGCCTATATATTAAAAAGACTCAGTCTGTGTTTTAAAAACTTCGAGACATACAATTAATTTTCCCCCTCTCATATTAACTAGTGATTTATATGACTACACTTTACTAGGAGTGTACATAAACACTATTCCCACCACCAAAAGACTGTGTCCCATGCCACCCACCCACCCCTACCCCTTCCCAATATTTATCAATATTTATTTTTTTATCTTAAATTACCTTGTGTTTTGGGAGGTGGGATTACTTTGATTTTTGCTGGTGTTGTTGTCGCTGGGAATTCATCACTCCAGAAAAACCTTTTCAGCTGGGAAGACTGAGACAGAGCTAGAGAGACAGAAAGACACCAGCGCTGAAACTTTCTTAAGTATGGCCAGGGCTGCACTCAAACCAGCTTCTTACGTAGGACAAAGCAAGCTCACTATATTGGTGAGCTTTTTAATGCACAACTTTGGCAGGGACTTTTATGCATACACTGTTTTGTTTTTGTTTTTCAGCCCCAAAGAACTTCCAGACCTCTTCCACCATTTTGCATATCTTTATTGTAAGTCCCATTGCTGGCAATGTAGTATATGTTAAATCTCTTAATACCTAAATAGGAATAAGACATGAACACAGCCCTTGGTGCATTCATGATCTAACAGGAAGACAAACATGGAGGAGACAAGTTATGTAGATAGCAACTGATGTTAGAATGAGGGTATTTTACTAAGAACTTAGGAAAAGCCAGATGGGAGAATACTAGTGGAGGGCTGGTCAGGAAGAGTAGATTTGGTAGACACGGACTATGAGCAGACTGAGTTTTGTGAGGTCAACTATAAACAAAAGCTAGCCTCACTTTCTATGCGACAGCATTGCATTATTAGGAGCATTTTGGAATACACTCTTTTATTAGAGTGGGTAGAATTAATCGAATTTATGAGCTTTGTCAATTACAAAATAGTTTCCTTACATTTATAGCTAAAGTCGTCCACACAATGTGGGTATTTGCAAAGATTTGTTCCATTGTGGTGACATTATTATTTTATATGAACTATTTTGCCAATATTAAAATTTTAGCTTCAGTGTATCATAGATGTTTGATATATTTAATTCAATCACAAAGGTTGCTGGGAGTTGAAAATTTGAATCAGTAAGTTACTCAGAAACATATCATATGTGGACTATAGATATAGAAAAATGAACTTAATGGGAAGAAATGTGATCTGTGAAAATATGATGGGTGGGGGACATACAGGAATTTTGTTGGCTGGTGCGATCACTTGTACACACACATATGATGTGAGACTATATTTCTAAAACTTAGTTTGTAAACCAATGTTAAATGAATATTAATTCTTATTTATATGAAATAGTTGATAGTTATGCCACTGAGAATGAATAGTATATGCTTAGAAATAACTTACAATTCAATAAAACAGCTATAGAATAAAAAAGTAGCCTACTAATGAGAGAATATTCGAAATTTAAAAGACATCCTAGTATCTTCTGAACATATGGACATAGTTTTCATTCCATGATTATAAATGCAATGTTCTGAGATAGATACAGAAGTAGTTTAGTCTGGTTGACATATCCTCAAGTTTCAAAGATTGTATTCCAAAACACTTGTTCAGATCAGGAAAATAATGCAGTTGACATGCCCAAATCCATGTTTCAACCCATTTGAAACAAAACAGAATAGTTTAAAAAAATCTCTTACTTTCCATTCCGATTTTTTCATGTCTCCATATTTAAAAATCATCTTGAACAGCAGAGCTCTGTTGTCACTGAACCAGGCACAGGCTCCTCTGCTTGGGTTTTCTCTGATCTATGGTACTAATTTCAGAGTAACTCCTGTTGTTTGCTTTCAGAACTTTTTGTATTCTGGGAGGGGGTAGACAGCATAATGGCTATGGAAAGAGACTCTCATGCCTCAGGCTCCAAAGTCCCAGCTTCAGCCCTGCACCACCATAAGTCAGAGCCCGCCAGGAGCTGGTTGGGCATTGGTGGGGAGTACTTTTTGTACCCCAACACTGAAGGCCGAATAGGGATGTTCCTGTGTTTGTTTCTCCTACAGATGAGATTTGCAAAATTAAAGTAAGATAACTAAATAAAATTAGAATAGTCTGTTTGGCTACCCACCCCCACCTCTCCCCAGGTCTCCCCACGAGTAGTTTAACTGCCTCAGCCACATTGTTTTTTTCATTCAAATAGAAAGACAGAGAAAAAACAAGACATCACAGTTCCAAAAGTTTTTCTGTTGCCTTAACACCTCTCATGTGATTCCAGGTCTTGAACCTGGGCTGTGAGCAGTGAAGGCACCCTTCCTGAATGAACTGTCTCGTCAGCTGTTTTTTTTTTTTTAATGTTTGAATTATTTTTATGTATGTATTTAAAGAATAAGGTATTTACTACAAAACATTTCAAACAGGTGGGTGTGAGGAACACATGAACCAGCAGCCAGCTCGAGTATTTTTTATTATTTTATTTTATTAGTGATTTAATATTGACTTACAGAATTATGAGATAATTGGTGTAATTCCCCACATTCACCCACCAGAGTTCTGTGTCCCCATTCCCTCCAGTGGAAACTGCAGTAGTTCTCCCAAGATCACAGATATGGTTGACTTATTATTTCTGTGACTATCTAAATTTATATATTTGCCCAATTATTCTGTGTTCCTGTCTTCTCTTTCTTTCTAAGTCATAGATCCACACATTGCTGCTACTCCTGAATGTCCTTCCTTTTTCCTCTTCCACCTCTGGGTCTTGTTGGAATTGGAGTTCAGAGCCCAGTGGTCATCTTCCCCTAACATTTCACTCCCTCTGGGAGTCTGGACCAGAATTCTTTTTGGAGTGCAGAATTTGGGGATTCTGGCACCTGCAAATGTTTCTTTGCTGGACATGGGCGTTGGCAGGTCAATCCATACCCCCAGCCTGTTTCTATCTTTCCCTAGTGGAGTGGGGTTCTGGAGAGGTGAGGTCTCAGGGCACAGTGGTGAGTTTTTCTGCCCAGAGATGTCAGGATGGAATCATAGTAGCAGTTGCAATTTGGTGACTGAAAGATAATAAGATATAAAACAGGATAAAATGTTTAATAAACAGGAACCAAGAAGTAAGAATAATCAAATGATAATAGGGGCCTTAGGGTGGAAAGAAGAGAGGCAGTCTATCTTAGGTGTGTTCCTAGGGGCCCATTGTCTCTCATTTCCACTGAGCTGTTGTTATACCTTAGAGAAGAAACCTTTTTTTTTTTTTGCTTCTAGATTTCTAGGTGTCCTTCCAAATCGTAATATTTTTAAGGACTGTATAGATAAATGAAATTCTACACTTTGTGCTAGTTCTTAACTTTAAAGTAGCATTCTGACAGCTTTACAGAAATATTTCTGATTGATATAAAGATCTATAATTCTATTATTATTTAATTTGATAGGACAAAGAGAAATTGAGAGGGAAGACAGAGAAACACTTGCAACACTGCTTCACCACTTGGGAAGCTTTCCCCCTATAGATGAGGACCAAGGGCTGAAACCTTGGTCCTTCCTTGATCTTGCTAACATGTACACTTAACCAGGAGTGTTACCACCTGACCTCAGGCTTGGTATCTTTTAAAATAGGTGAACTTTTTAGGTAGTATACAAGTTCAGCGGTCGAGGGAGCTGGCTGACGGTTCACCCAGTAAAGTGCACATCACCATGCACAAGAACCCACATTTAAGCCCCAGGCATGGAAGAAACTTTGCAAGTGGTGCTGTGGCCTTGCCCCCCTCTTTGTTTCTCCCTCTCTCCATCTCTCACTCTACCAAAAGGAGGGGGGTGGAGTTGCACACACACTGAACCCCAGTGACAATACTTGTGGAAAAAAAAAAGAAAAAAAACTTGAAGAGTTTACAATTGCTCCCTAACGCAGGACTTTGTATGAATCCATTTGCACAAAAGAAATCATGAGGAAAATGGTTCGTCTTTGATTTTGATAGAGGGAAGCTTTTTAAAACACAGTAATATAGCCTGTTATTTAGCCTACATGGGAAAGGTCTTCACCTCCTTGATTCATACCTATTAATCTCCAAAACTCTTTGGTTAACCTCAGCTGACTTACATAAAGCAAAAAGATCCCATTACTTTTCTTGAATATGCAGTAATATCAGTTATTTGGAGGTTAAAGTTCTATTCTAATTATAACCAGAGACTTACCAGTGTAAGGGTTGAATGTCCAAAATGTGTGCACTGAAGTATAGTCACAGGAGAGTCCCTTCATACCATACCAAATACGAAGACTATAAAAATAGTGTTTATAAAAAATGTGGTGTTGAGGTGGGCATTGGCACTCCCTGTTAAGCACACATGTCGCTGTGATCACAGACCTGGGTTCAAGCCCCTGCTCCCCACCTGCAGGGGGAAATGCTTCATGAGTGGTGAAGCAGGTCTGCAGGTGTCAGTCTTTCTCCCTCTCTACCTCCCCTCGCATCTCAGTTTCTCTCTGTCCTATCAAAGTAAATATATATGGGAAAAAAATAGAAAAGAAGATGGCCTCCGGGAGCGGTAGATTCATAGTGCCAGCACTGAACCCCAGCGATAACCCTGGTGGCAATGAAAAAACACTGTGATGTTGAATTGGACTATAGTGTATGACAGTTTAAAGTTTAGTTTGTGGGCAGGAGTAGATAGCATAATGGTTATGCAAAGAGACTCTCATCCCGTGGTCTGGGAGGTGGTGCAATGGATAAAGCATTGGATTCTCAACCATGAGGTCCTGAGTTCAGTCCCTGGCAGCACATGTACCAGAGTGATGCCTGGTTCTTTCTCTCCTCCTATCTTTCTCATGAATAATTTTTTTAAAACAGAAAGTACTATGAATTTCTACAGCTGATTAAAAATGTAATTAAAAAAAAAAAACCAAGAGACTCTCATCCCTGAGGCTCCAAAGTCCCAGGTTCAATCCACTGTACCACCATAAGCTAGAGCTGACCGGTACTCTGGTAATATTAATAATAATAATGATAATAATAATACTAATAATAATAGCTTAGTTTGTTATCTTTACAAACTAAATTCAGCAAGTTGAAGAGAAGCACAGATTTATTATTTCAAAGAGCTAGTATATGATCATTTATAACAATTTGTAGTTGATAGCCTGACGTTAAAGATTATGAGAGAAATGACACTTTAAGTGTCACAGATGGAACTTACAGGTCGCTCAAGAGACGACGCGATTACAGAAATCATGTAAAGTGAGATAAGCCCAAGAGAAAGGGATGGATAGCAGATGACCTCACTTATCGGTGGAACTGAAGAAACAAGGACAGAGAGGGAAGCACACAGAAAGAGGTTTCTGAGGATAAGGGGGCTGGGGTGGGGGGTAGGGCCCTGGCATACTGGTGATGGAGAAGGACGCGTTGCGGTGGGAGGTTCGCAGACACAGATCCTGAGAGGAGAAATGGTGCCCAGGTGTCAGCAGCTATACTGTAAATCACTGAGACCCTCCTGTGAAGTGATTTGGGGAACGCCTTTGTGTTCTATGCAACGTTTTTTCTCAGTCTCCCATCTGATTTCCTAGCCCTTCGACTGGTTTGGTTTTCATGCATCATTGGTGACGATAAGATCTTCCCATTCTGTGTTTTACTCATGTTACTCAAATACTTATTTTCATCATTTCAGCCCGTTACTGGTTAAAAATATATTCGGGGCCTGAGTTCCTCAAGTCGTATTTCTTCTCTGGGAAATAAAGTGCACTCTTACTTCTAAAAAAGGGGTTGGGGACTCTGAAAACAAAGCACTTTGAAGTTATTTAATGTAGCAGCAAATAGCTATACATTTGCTAAACTACGGCTAGGCACATTTATTTATTTATTTATTTATTTATTTATTTATTTATTTATTTATTTTGGGGGGGATAGCTCGGCCGGTATACCGTGTGCTTTACTTTACCACACGTATGCAGCATGTTGAAGAGTTATGTACTAGCTCACTTTCTCTCTGTCTTCCTCTACTTCCCCTCCCTCTCTAAAAGACTGAGAAGCAGTTCAGCAGTCACATCACACATGAGTAAGATCATGTGTGCACATTCCCTACTGCCAGTTAAATGTAAAAAGAAATATTTCCACACTCTCAACATATCTGTGTTGAATAAGACAAAAATCTTCTGAGCAGATGTTGGGCTTGTATCTTGCTGAATAAATCGGGTACTCAAAGATGCTTTTGTTTTGTTGTGTTCTACTATAAATGTGACTTCTTTTTTTTTTTTTTTTTTTTTTTTTTTGCAGTCTCCAAGAGAGAATATCTTTTAGCTTTTTTTTTCTTAGGGGTTCATCTGAAACTGTCTTCCCAGGAACATTAATTCAAATAAATTCTAGAGCAAATAAAGTGATACTGACTTTAAAGTTTAAATTTTATCACATGGCCCATTTATCACAATTTGTTAGATCTTGGAACCATATTGCTGAGTTTCTATTAGGATCATGATCCAAATCTTGGCTCTCATTCTTTCTGGTATCTGATGTTTTTTTGGTGACTTACATGTATCACTGTACTCACTCAAGATCTGTCTTCCCTACTTCTGATCAGACTGAGCATCAGACAGGGATAGAGGCAGGGACAGAAAAGAACAAGGAGCAGGGTGCTTGTAGCAATAGAAAGCCAGGGAGAGGCACTGAGCTAGAGACCAAAAAAAGAAGCAAAAGTTAAGTATATATACGTTTGTTTTATTAGTAGCACGGTTCATTTAGGATGGAAAGTAGTATCAGTAAACTATAGAATATAAAATAGGTTTGTTTTCATCACCTGCATTGATAATGTGCTGCAGGTTCCTTTTACAAATGTATTTCTTTGTTTTTATTCAATTTTCTGTTTTTAGTTTCTAAATGCTTTTTCTTTGATTAGTCATATAGTGATTTTTATTATCTTCTAATTTTTTACAACCTTGTGATAGAGCTTTTCAAGTTTCCATTTCTGAAAGTATGTTTACTTAGTTTACATATTTTAATAAAAGCCTGATTTTTATAAGAAACTTACAGATACTTTATTTTGAAGATCTATTTTTTAAAAAAAGATATTGTATTTGACCATCCAAAAGTGTTGCTTACTCAGTTCTTTGTGCGCTGAGGGATATTGAAGTTGAGGCTCAGTATTTCTCAGTTCAAAGTTAAGGCCAAGCTTAAATCAAACATAATCATAAATAAGTCATTGATTTAAAAATCCTTAGTTAATAGTTAAAATTAATTTTACAAAGAGAGTGAATTGCCTTTGTTTCATTAGCATTTGTCATATTAGAACATAGTACACCTAAATATATGAGAAAAATTTCATTTTAAACATTAGTAATTGTGCATTTTTATATTTATTTATTTATTTATTTCTACATGTATAAGTGATACGCCCTGATGTTTCATTATCAAGGGAAAAAGCTTTAAATAAAAGTAAGTTTTTAAAAATTCCTGATACAGGAAGCAGAAAAGCCAGTACAGTTTCTAATTGCCTTTTAGAGTCTCTGAGTTCCCTCATTACCTGTGATTTAAGCTAAAAATGAGGTAATTATAGATAACATCAGTGTTTATCTGGCTGATCTCGGCACCTGCAGTCCTAATGTAGCTTACCCATATCTGGTGCCACACTTTACAGTCTGATGCTGACATACCTAAATTAACTTCTCATATTTCCATTGATTTTTAAGTTAGAGGCTCCTTGTTCTATTTGAATAGTATTTTTAAAACCATATCTTAAAAGTGCTATAAAGGTGACAAATACTCTTAAATGGAATATCAGAATTATGATATAATCCTTTTACTAATCCATTCTTTTGCTAACATTTTTCTCTACAGATAGAAACATTTCCTTTTACTTTTTGCAGTTGATAAAGTAAATATGATTGTAATATGGGTGTTTTTCGAATACCAACATACACAAGAGATATAAAATTGTATGATTTCCTTTTGTATCAGGCTCATTTTTCCTATCTTGTGCTTTTAAAATAATTCTACACATCTAACCTTATCCAGCTGAAATATTACCTCTATCACATTGCGGTGTTTACTTCTGCTATTTTCAAGTCATATTTCAGAAATAAGATGATCATGATTACTGACTGACCTTGTAAACTGCAGAATCATCTCTTAAGAGCACACTCCTCTTATACGAACGCCAAAAAAAGCGGTCTCTCTTTTCTCTCTGGGTTCTGACATGTTGAGCTTTCCCAGGGTGATAATCCTTTCTCAGCTCTACTCAGCAATTTCATTATCAGTTAAAACCAAAATAGTTTCTCTTGACCAAATATTGAAGTTTCTATAACATAAACAGTCTCTTAACTCTTTTCAATAAAAAATTATTTGTTTGGGTTTCTTTTATTAACCCTGTAGAAACTTTGTTTCTTGCCCAAATAGGGACTTATATGAGGTAGATCCTATCATGTAAAATATACATATAAATTTAACGTTTTCTCTAGTGTGCCAGTCATTTGGAACAACAGGAAACTTTCTTGTCTAAAATCGCTACATAATTCAGTGGTTTGCATTATCTGCATTCTAAAAGCATGTCGACACGGGCCAGATATGTCGACGGCGCGGCTGGCTGAGCGCACACGTCACAGTGAGCACGACCCAGGTGCAGGCTCCGGTTTCCCACCTGCAGGGGGAAGCTTTGCGAGTGGTGGACAGGGCCGCAGGCATCTCTGTCTCTCTCCCTCTCTATCTCCCCTTTCTTGATTTCTGGCTGTCTCTATCCAATAAATAAATCAAGATAAAAAAAGAATAAAGAAGTATGTCAACAATCAAACTTAAAAATCTGTTAACTAATTTTATATCTGAGTGGAACTACCTTAAAAAATTTACTCAAAATAGGTATCTTTTGATGATTATCAGTTGTATTTATTCACTGCATATTGTAGTTGATTTCCATGTTTCTTTTAATATTTATCTTCCATTCTTTCTTTCTGAGAGGGAGGGAGAAGAAGGAGGGAGGGAGGGAGGGAGGCAGACAATACCAGAGTATCCCTATGGCATATTCTTTGCCTAGGATTGAACTAAGGACCTCATGCTTGAGACTCCAGTGCCACCCCTCTTCTGTGCTACATGACTATTTCCACGTTTAAAAATAAACTACACTGCGAAGCACTCTACTACCTGTATAAATACATCTTCTCATAGGAGGAAGGCATCAGTAACTGCTGTAATCATTGCCTTTCTATACTTAGAAATGAACAGTAATGCCCTGACCAACATTTTTAATGTGTTTGTGTTCCTTCCTCTGAGGCACACATAAGTAGGCTTAGACGTCTCAACTATAATGCTTTTGAGGTAGCCATCACTCTTCTTAGACTTTGGTATGAGAAATGGAACCCTGCTTAGATGGTGGTTTTGTTTCCAGGGACCCTGTACCTGAATGGCAGAGTACTTGCCACTAGGTGGCGATAGCGCTTTGTTAAGAGGACTCTTAAGGACCCAGGATTCATTCGCCTTGGCACACCTGACCATGCCAGATTGTTCGTCAGCACTCACATTAGCTGTGATTTATCTTCTCGCTCTAACTGGTAAAGACTTGGCTCTATCATCTTGATATCCAAATGTTTGAAATCTAAGGAGGAAAAACACAAGATTTTCTGTCTTGTTGCCAGAGGAGGTTTTATTCTGTTGATATTTGAAGGATCAAGTTCTTTTCTTGATTTACCTCCCATATTACTTCAGGAGGTGTTTTTCCTAATTCTCCTGGGGTTTTTTTTCTTCCTCTCGACAACTTCTTTGATTCTTCTCTAATTAAGTATCTAAGTATCTCTTCATATTGGAGAATTCTAGAAAAATGTTGTAGAGACTAGATAGGCCATATGTGTATTTTATCAAGTAGGCCAGAAAATAGCTCCCCTGGCAGACTGGACGCATTACCAAGCTCCAGAGCCAGACTTTGAGCCCAGTGCCATGGATGGTGCACAGGGCTCCTGAACAGCAGAGTTGTGCGACTTGGCTCACATCTGTGTCTGTCTCTGCTCTTTTCTCGTCCTCCCCCTTGTAAAAAGAAATCAAAAAAATGAAGAATGAAAAAAAAATCATCTGGGGAGATGACATAGCTGGTGGTATTACATATGCATGGGAGCCTGGGTTCATTCCAGTGCCAGGAATAACAACACATTTTGTATACTCACCTTTTTAAATTTTTTTATTATATTTATTTATTTTTCCCTTTTGTTGCCCTTGTTGTTTTTATTATTGCTGTTGTCATTGATGTCATTGTTGTTGGATAGGACAGAGAGAAATGGAGAGAGGAGGGGAAGACAGAGAGGGGGAGAGAAGGGCAGACACCTGCTTCACCACCTGTGAAGCGACTCCCCTGCAGGTGGGGAGCCAGGGGGCTGAAACTGGGATCCTTATGCCGGTCCTTGCGCTTTGCACCACGTGCGCTTAACCCACTGTGCTACCACCCGACTCCCATATTTACCTTTTTTATTTGTGTGTGTTTTTGGGGTGAGCAGGTCAGTAGCATCATTGCCAGAGTTTTCCTATTATAAACATTATGTACAATACACACGCATTTATATAAGACAAAATTTAACAGTTACATTTACTTACTTTTGATCATTAAGTTGAATCCCTTAGTATTCACTATTCTTTACCCAGATCTTCACCAGAATTTAAGACTTGTCTACATGCACCTATTAAAAACAAATCAGAAATCCTTTGGGTCCAGTGCACGTGAAATGGCTTGAATTTTTTTTAAACACCTTTACCCTCTGGATTCTGTTTTATGTTTGGCAGCTTAATTTTTTTTTTCATGATTTAATGATTAACAGAGTTGTAAGGTAACAGGGGTATAGTTTCATGCATTCCCACCACCAGAATTCTGTGTCTCATCTCCTCCAGTGGAAGCTTCCTTATTCCTTAACCCCCAGGGAGTATAAACCAAAAATATTTATGAGGTGCAGAAGGTGGAAGATCTGGCTTCTGTAATTGCTTCTCCACTAGATGTGGATGTTGGCAGGTAGATCCACACCCCCAGCCTCTTTCTGTGTTTCCCTAGTGGGGCAGGGCTCAGAAGAGGTGAAGCTCCAGAACACAGTGGTGAGGTCAACTGCCCAGGGAAGTCAGGTTGGCATCATGGTAGCATGCATGATGCAACTTGGAGGCTGAAAGGTAGTAAGCTATAAAGCAGGATAAGTTGTTTGATAAGCAGGAACCCAAAGGCAGGAATAGAGGAGATAACACTAGGGGTCTCAGTGTGGGAAGAGCTAGGAAGTCTCTTTGAGTTGTATTCCAAGGGGCCCCTGGCTTTAGTCATTTTTGCCTGAGCCTGACAGCTAACATGCAAGTAGACTTAAAAGTATTGTCTGGTAAGATGGTGTCAGAGTTGAGAACAGGACTAGAAAGCCAGATTAGAGCAGAGAGTATAGTTCCCAAATATTGGGAAAGCATATAAATACCACTAACTATAAACCCCAGTGATCAGATGTAGGGCCCACCATACTTAGCAAGGAGCCTGTGTGACCTCTGTGTCCCCATCAGTCTGAACTTGCAGTTCATGGTCACAGCTGAGGACATTCTAGGGTGCAGTCATTTCAGACCCAGACTGCCTTAAGTGGCAGAGTAGGTTGGCCATCACTGCTCTACAGTGAGGACAAGGTCCTGGAGAGCCCCACAATAGTGCTTATGTTAGTGTTCCTAATGGAGTGACCAGTGATGGGGGAGAGAGGGATCTATTAGATGTCCAGGTCCACCATGTCTTTGTGGGAATCCGAGTGCTCCCTAACTGGAACCCCAGAGGATGAGGTGGCCTGGTATTGGCTGGCCATCATTAGAAAAAGGCCATCATTAAAGTGTGCCCGTCTCATGCCCTTCTCCAGCTTTGGTAATCCTTACTTTATCTGAAGAAGTTAGACTTAAAAGTGGTTGAGAGAAGTGCAGTAGTGGGTAGGAGAAGTGGGTGGATAGGCCTAAGTAGTAAATATTTACTCTATGTAATATGTAAACTAAATACATACTTTGTGGTGTCTTCTTTAAGTCTTTCTACTTGCTGCACTTACTGGGTCCGAGTCTGCTCACTGCAAACTCTTGAACACTTTTCTTTTGAGATATATGTTTTCCTCTAACTTACAGGCACATGTGTACATGTACCTTGTCTCTTAGGCCCTGGGCCACGTCTAGGTTCTAGAACTTCATTAGGGGTTGTGCTCTCTGAGCTGGACCTGCGGAGTCCATGTGTTTTGAAAGGTCTCACCAGATTATTGGAATCAGAAGGCCAACTTCTCAGGCTTGGTGTCTCTGGACGCAGTGTGAGTAAACGTGGCTCGGCAGCTCTGCTTGCTCTAATTTAGTCGAGGTCAGCAGAGGCGAGGCGCTACACCAAAATGAGGGTCAAGAGGAGAAGCACGAAGAAACACAAAGTCCCAGAGGTTCTAAGACTGGGAGAATAGGGATTTTTTAAATTTATTTATTGCAAAACTAAAATGCAGCAACTTTTAATGAAATAAGGATTTTAAAGAGAATGAGGAAGTTTCCTTGCAGTCTTGGAGTTAAGAAGGCAATAGGTAATTATTATTATAACCAAGTTATTTGGGAGCTGAATTTAGTTAGAAAATCCCATGGCCAGACGGGGGATCCGAGAGGCAGCGGTGGGGGAGGGGAAGGGGGAGGGGGCGGTAATGGCGGAAATGGTGCAGGGGCAGAGCGCTCCCGTGGGGATGAAGACTGAGGGCTTCGTGGACGCCCTGCACCGGTCCGGCAGAAAGCCACACGACTCACTGTATTAGAAGAAGGTCTCCACTCAGGCGCTTGAAGATATGGTCTTTACATCTCTTTCCAGTATTCCAGGGGAGGGAGCCCAACCTGTTTCCCAGATACTGACTTTTCATTTTAATAATGATGCTCGTATAGACATTGTTTTGGATCCCAGAACTTTCCAAACCTATGGTTCCACCTAAATTTTTTTTTATCTGATGACTTGTCACTTACTACCTAAGCCCCAGCCAGTACAGTAATAACTATATCTTATATACTGACAGGACTGGATACTTCTGATGAACCTGATTTAAGATTATAGGTGATTTAGTATTTAAAAAAAGAAGTTATTGATAGACATGCTTTAACAATTTAAGCCCAGTGACTGAATTCAGTCAGTTTACATATTTGAAACATTGAGTGACAACTTGATTCCTTGAAGTAATATTTTAATGTCCTTGATGTAGCTGTTTATTATTTATCTGAAGAGTTTTAATTTTTAAAGATGAAACTGTTTCTTACTCTCTATACTTCCAAAATACTTTACAGTAATCATATTACTGATTAGGTAGATATCAATGTCTTTCCCCTTAACATCATTTTGTTAGTTTGCTTATCCTTTCTTTTTATTGCCAGCAAGATTATCCCTGGGGCTCCATGCTTGCTGGATGAACTGACTACGACTGGCAGCCATTTTTCTCTTCTCTTTTCTTTTCTCTCCTCTTCTTACTTTCTTTCTGTTCTTTTTTTCCCTTCTTTTGACAGAACAGAGAGAAACTGAGAGAGGAACAGAAACCAAGAAACAGAGAAACTGAGAGAGGAAGAGAGACCAAGAAACACCTGCAGGCCTGCTTCACCACTTGTGAAACTTCCCGGCTGCAGGTGGGGAGCTAGGGCTCAAACCCCTGGTCCTTGCTCGTGGTAACCTGTGCACTTAACCAGGTGCACCACCACCTGGCCTCCTACACATGTCAGGGTTTTTTAAAAGTATTACTACGTTAAGCACATAGCAGGTGATAACATATATGCTTATTGTGTCTACTCTTTACTACATTTTATTAATGAAATACTATTCTGGAAAGGGAAAGACAATTAATAGATTATCTTGAAGCTTTTATGCTCTTATGTTAGAACTCTTGATCAGTTTGAGATGTTATATCTGAAGTGGAACTGTAAGTACCCATGAATAAATTTAAATGATTGTGAATTTCAGAGATAATGTTTGCGTCTCACATGCCTCAGTCTCCTTTTCTCTTTACCAACACTGTAATCAAGGCACAGGGTCTTATTTAAGCTAACAAATAATTATCCTTCATTACATAAGTAGTATGTAACTTGACCTTAAAAGGCTGCTTCACTTGACAAGAAGGCGGTGCATCTAGCCACCAGCTGTGTCTACTTCTACGATATCTTGGTACCTGTGACTAGGAACTGATTTTGGGAGATACTGGGGGGTTTTGCCTTACATTCCCTTCTTATATGGAATGTATTGGTGTTTTCATAGCAAATACATGGTCTCTCAGAAAGTACATTTCTTTTTGTGTTCAAAATTCATTTGACATCTGTGTTTTTTCTTCATGGATCACACACTATTTATATGTACTATTTCTCATATACGTACCTTTTCTAATAGTATAAGATTTCATATTTATTTGTGTGTTACATTTTACACTTAAAGTTAAAATATGAACAATATGAGGTGAGGGTACTATGTGAAATTTTGAAGAAGTTGTAAATATTTAAAATGTAGATACTACAAATAGCCCAAAATGCTAAAATTTCAGTGAATGTTTCTTTGAACCTGGAATAAGTAAGAATTACACTTGAAAGCAATGAAAAAAAAAATAGAAGTGATGTTAGGATTAAACTATACACAAAAGTTTTAGTGTGTTGAAAATCAAGATATTAGGATTAAAATATGTGCAGATAGTGGTGCTCTTTGCTATGCGGGGGAGGGGAGTCACCCATTGGACAAGTAGGTCCCCTGTAAGCCAAGCTCAAGTAATGCCAGTAATTACTAGATGCCACAATATTTTTAATGTTAGAATGTGCTAGACACTGATCTGAAATGTTTTTTCAGCATTTTAAATCCCCCTCCTTTTTTTTTTCCAGGTTAGATACTATTATCATTTATTTTACACATGACAGAACAAACACTTGGAGTGGTTCAGAGACTTGCTTGTGCTCGCACAGTTAGTAGATAACTAGAAAATTACACGTTGTTTCTGCATGGATGACTATCTTTTTGATCCCAGGAATGTGGTCGTGATGTCCGTTTCATTAACTACTATTTCAGTCTACTTAAAATGGGCAAAGAGCAAGAAAGAAAGTTTTTTTTTTAATGATGACATATCAGAACCCCAAAACATGAAAAATGTAGTCTCTCTAATAAGGCAAATTAAAACTCAATATTATTTTTCCTTATGAATATAATGATAAAAAAGAAATTTTAATGGTGTGGTGGGAACAATATTATTTTTTCTGCGATTCAGAGTCAGAGTGTATGTTCATTTGGCTCACATATTCACAGGTCCCTCCTGCTTTTAAAGACTTAGTAGGGCTGTGGAAGGAGGCGCAGGATTAAAGTTGTCAGCACAGAGCTAGGGCAGGTGGGGATCTGCTATTTCCCAGTTACTCTTCTGGAAAATTCTGTGCAAAATAGACATCTTGCTCTGAAGCTAGGTTTCTGACCCTTAGACATAAAGTCCCTTCATTCCTGGCTATCATAATATGCAAGGCTATCCTTTCTTAAAATGAGTAGGGTTGTGCATGGGGATAGAAGGATGGTTGAGGGTTTTAGAGTCTTTGTTTTGGGAAAGTCTGTCTGAAGCAATTGCTAGGGTTTCAGCTCTGCTAATAAATTTTCCATCATAAGTTTAGTGTGGGGTTATGTTTCATAAAGCCGTACTCAGTAGCCTCCAACAGTTGACGACTGATTCTTCGTGTTTAGCTTGGTATAAGGTTCGGGGAATATAGGTCTCTTGCCTTTATTTGAACTCAGTAAATGGTTTGGGACAATTAATTTCCGATTGTTTCCCAGTAGAGCAGATTTATTTGTATATTAATGAGGCCCAGGTGTTAGGCCCCTGGTGCCTGTGTGCCTGGGAGGCGCATTTCAGTTGTTTATCTACTCAGCCATAGGGACTGCAAGGCACTCAAGCTTGCCTCTCACAGTTTCCACAGTGAGGCTTTCAAATTTTTTTCTTTTTTCTTTTTTTTTCAAATTTGCAATGCACCTATTAAAAATATTTTAAAACTATTCATGTAGAAATAAGGTATAGAGATTTCAGTAATAAATCGCATTAACAGTTAAAGAATTAATATATTTAACTGTCCAAACTGATGTCAAAGGGATTCATTTAAAAAGATAGGCCATGTGAGAATTCAATATAATCACCTTATTGTCTACTTTTTGGAGCAGGTATATCTTTGTCAATGGCTAAAGTAGTGATATGCTTATATTAATCTTCATTTTTGTTTATTCACTGAGCTGCACTACCAGCATTTTAGAGGAATGAACTAGCCTCCATAGACATTCTGAATCTCAGTAGCTGGCATAATTAAGGCGATCTACATATTCATCAAATCTACAGAAGAACTCTGTCCAAAAAGACAGCCATGCATTCAGAAACAGTTTAACTAAATATATACATTTTAAAAGTTGCATTTCTCAGACTTATTTAGAATTAATTTCCTGTAGAAATCCTCTTCAAGCAGGAGAATTTTAACAAAAGGATCCCCATGCTTTGATTTCTTGCATCTAGGAAAGAATGGGAAGAACTATTTGTAAACAACAATTACTTGGCAACAGTAAGGCAGAAGGGGATTAATGGGCAGCTGAGAAGCAGCAGGTTCCGCAGCATTTGCTGGAAGGTAAGAAGAAAATATTTATTTACAGTTTGCGATTGCCGTATATCAACATATTACCTGATGCCCTGGAAGATTACCCATGCAGGGCATCGCTGAATTTTCCGGGACACTTCACTCTCCATGTTTTGGCCATCTATGCTTATCTTTCATAGGACATTTACTAATAAGGTTGAACCTTCTTAGTCCTGGAAAATTAGTGATGGTAAAGGAATCATTTGAATTAACTCTGTTTTCATCTCATTTGATGGTGCAGAATTCAGGTCCCCTTTGCATTCCCCAAAGACTTACGGAAATCCCAGACGCCTGCTGGGTTTTCAGGTCACTGTTCTAGAAAGTGCGATGAGTAGTCACACTTCCATTTTTTTTTTTTTCTTTTCCATGATAGCATAGAAAAGAACTTTCTTATTTCTGTGACTGAAAACACAAAGTGATGGGCAGCTTGAAGGGGAAACAGAAGAAAACTGGGCATTTCTTCCTAGAGAGAGAAAGGACCGTGGCTAACAAAGCTAGAAATAATAATCAGTTATCTTTTTAATTGCTTGGAAATACTGTCCCTTTTGTTCTCTTAAAGTGAATTAATTTAGGCTTAGACTCATTTTTAAAATTACCTCTGTTGAAAAATTTTAGGGGTTATCTGAATAAATTGAGCACAGGGCGTCTGTGCAAATAATGACAGGAGGAGAAATACATGATGCATTAGACAGTTTGAGACTTAATAATTTAGATTTGATAATTAAAATACATTTTTCTTCTGTTAGATGCAGGCAGCAAAGGCAGGAGACCTGCTGTTAGAACATTTGTATACAAATATTTGTGCCCCGCCCCCACTCCTTGTTGCTTAAGTTTAAGTATTCTTCATTTTCTAAAAATAAATTCAAATTCAGATTTATTTTAATGTCGCACTAAGCGAAATTAAATCAGATTTGTCTTTTTAAGAATGCTTATTATTTTCATAAGTTGATTGCCAGTTGTAAATTGCATTTTCTATTATAGAAGGAATGACTTCACTTCTCAGGCTGTGTCCTCAGATTGTTCTCTGTCCTTCAGCTGCTAGTTTTGTAACAAATCTTAAACTTTCCAGTTACTAGTTAGGTCAGAGTTCACTTTGGAAGCTTGCTGCTCCACCCTGTGTATGCCCCGGGTTATGCTGGCCCCGTCATACTGAAGCTTCCTTCAGCTTCAAGGAAGCTTCTTCAGTGCAGTGGTTTCTTTCACTCAGACCTTTTCTGCCTCTCTGTGTCTATCAATAATAAATTAAAATGCTAAATGGACATTGTGCTTGTAAATACTTCATGTTATCTATTTATATAGCAATGTAGCAATACAGTGAGAATAATATTTAAACTTCAGTTGATTTTTCTTAGTAATTTTTTAGTATAGTATAGATATAGATGTCAGGTGGATTTTACTTGGTGGAATACCTTTTGTGATTTTGGTTTGGGGCCTTTGTTCACTTTTAAACTGCCAAATACATATTTTGTAGATAGCCCCAGTTGTAGTATTTCTTATTTTTTTTTACAAATATTTCCATTTATCTTTTTTGACAGCTATTTCTTTGTGTTATCCCTCAAGATAAAAGTCAATGGATAAGTAGAATTAAAGAATTAAGAGCGTGGTACAGCAACATTAAGGAAATAGTAAGTCCTACTTTAATTAATGTAATTATTTCCTCAGATATGCTTTAGCATCCAGTGATCTCTGGCCTTTGTCTTTATTCCCTTTTTTCTTTACCAGCACATCACAAATCCAAGAAAAGTTGTTGACCAGCAAGATTTGATGATCAATAATCCTCTTTCACAGGATGAAGGGGTAAATTTTACCTTTATTCAGATTTCAGTTTCTTTTGGTGGAAGAATGTACTTATAAGAACTGATTATTAATCATAATGAATACTATGGGGAGATGATGTTAGAATAAGGATGTGTTTCTGATGTTAATCTACACTTAGAAAATTATTCCAACCTCACGTCTTCTATCTGTATTGTAAATCGATATGTCACAGAATATAAATTTAATCGTACAGATTATTACATTGTAATCATAAAAGTCAAGAAAAGATGTGAACTTATGTTAGTTTGTTGTTCTTTTAGAGCCTTTGGAACAAATTCTTCCAAGATAAAGAACTTCGATCAATGATTGAACAAGATGTCAGAAGAACGTATGTAGAATTATCAACAAGTTGTTTTCAGTACTTCAAACTGGCATGAAGTCTCTGAAATCTTGTAAAATAAATAAAACCATAGAAGAGTCTAATTGGGGAGTCGGGCGGTAGCACAGCGGGTTAAGCGCACGTGGTGGCGCAAAGCGCAAGGACCGGCATAAGGTTCCCGGTTCAAGCCCCCGGCTCCCCACCTGCAGGGGAGTCGCTTCACAAGCGGTGAAGCAGGTCTGCAGCTGTCTCTTTCTTTCCCCTTCTCTGTCTTCCCCTCCTCTCTCCATTTCTGTCTATCCTGTCCAACAACGACAGCAATAAAAACAATAACTACAACAATAAAACAAACATTTATACAAACATTTACATTTACAGCAAAGTTATTTTGACCATATTTTTTAATAGAAACAGAGGCAGAGAGGAAAATGTGTGGAAAGACTGTAACACCAAAGCTTCTTCCTTCAGTTGGGAGGAGCCGGGCTTGCGCCTGGACGCTAAGCATGGTAAAGCAGCATATACTATCCACGTGAGCTGTTTCACCAGCCTGACTAGATTTTTGTAATAATCATTTTCTATTCTTAAATGCAGATTTTCTTTGTCCTAAAATATCATATTACCTTTATAATGCTTATAGTATTAATAATCTTAAAAATAAACTTGATAGGTTTTTCTACTTACAGCACTTATTTGAATTCATGTAGCTCTGGTTGAGGTTATGTTATGTAGAGTCGTGACTGACGCTGCTGGAAAAATCGACCTTCTCCTTTTGACAGTTGATCCTTTTCTAACAATATTGATTTTTAAATGCCATCTATAATTCTTATTCTCCTTATTTCCCTTTTAATATAATTAAAAGGTAACAAACAATCTGATCTGTCTATGTATATGGTATTTTCCATGTAAGAGAGCATTTTTTCATTTACCTTAGTCTTTGAAAATTAGCAGATTTGTATGTTGGACCTCATTTTTCTGAGTCATGTAAAGTGTGTGTGTTTGTGTTAGGGCCTGTCCAACACATGCTATAATCTTGATCAAGTTACTTGCAATCAAGGTCTTTTTGTTTCTGTTTTCTTTTCTGTGAAATGGGCTTTATTGATAGTACATTATTCATTCATTTATATGAGTGAGTGAAAAGTAGAAAGAAATTAGTTATGCTTAAGTTTTGAAAGGAGATTTAGTTTAAACATTGGATTCTGGAATGATACTGACACACAGTCATGTGTACTTCTAGTACCTTCCGCCAATACCACACTTCTAGACCTATTCCAGTGTGCAGGTGTCTGGCCTTCAATTTCATCTCTTTTTATACCAAATACTGAATAATAATTTGATATGGATCACTATTAAGTTTATACTACATATCATCAAATGATACTTTAAAAGGAAGTGATTTAGAAGGATCATGGGTTCTGAGCAGAAAGTATCCAGATAAATGGGCAATGGTGGGAAAAACATGAAAATAAACCTTGAGGTGGAAGTGTGGTACTATCTGCATGAACTTAAGCTCTTCCCTTAACGCAGGAGTAGCGATAATTGTGAAGCAGCTACTCGGAGAGGTGTTGAGTGCTAGTGCTTGGTGCCAGTAGTAAGCAGTTCAGATTCGAATGCCGTGTGTTGACACAGGAGAGGCTCTCCATAAGTGTTTGCTGAAGAGAAAAAAAGACATTTGCTCCTCAGTCATTTAAGTAACCAGGTAACCGGTGACAAGAAAACACCTCACCAAAACCACACACATTATATATAGTTCTAATCCAGCAGTACTGGTATTCTTTTAAAAAATGTTGCATAGCTACCTTTAATTTGACAGCTTCAGCTGGATCTGACATGCAGAAGGGATTATACTATATCTCTACTGTGATTAAATGACAATGAAGGTACCAGGACACTGGGGTAGCATCAGACATTCCAAAATTGTGTATGTAAGATTGGTTGAAGGGAATAGCGGGCCAGAGAGGAGAAACTGATACTCAGATAGCAAAGCTAACTATGAAATGGCCTTGGCAGCCTATTTATCATTTGGGCCACTTAGCTCAGATATTTCTGCCTCACATTATGAGATCTTAGTTCTTGTATTAAAGTCTTACGCTTTGAATTATTTAATTTTATATTTGCTGTGTATTTTCTCATGTGTGTGTTGGTAGCACACATGGCTAATAATTGTTCTTATAATTTGTCTCCACTGAAACTTTTGCATTAAAATAGCAAAGCAAAGATTCAGGGAAGGCAGCCAGGAGGCTGTCATGCATGGGGAGAAGTATATGTCTGTCACCCCTGAAGTTCTCCTATGGCCCCTTCCTCATTTCAGAGTAAGTCTATTTGCTCTACTGATATATAAATCCCAGCAGCTTCATTTGTAAGATGATGCTGTCAGTCTTAGGCTAGGTATCATAATTGCTAAATCTTAAAAGCTGAGCACCTTGAGAAATTTTATTAGTTTTGGGTAATACATTCTCTTTATAGGACACTGTATGATCTAAAATGCACGGTTTTTGATTTGGTCTGCAAAGTAGCTTGTAATGTAGTAGAAAAAAGGAAGAAATACCGTTCAGTGAATGTTACAAGTCATTACTTGCTCACTGCTATCTGTGATAAGACTTAAAAAAACACACCCATATTTATTGAATATCTGTTGTATTTCAGTCCTATTCTTTCCTTTAGAGAAACAGAGTGATAAATAAAACATTCATAAAATTCTTCTGTCACAAGATACACATTTTAGTGTTGAGCTGAGTTCTGCGACAATAGTTGTGTAGATTGAGGGTTTATTGACAAAGTAAAGATGAGTAAAATTATAGTTAAAAATGAATGCTTCTGACTTTGTGATCAGAAAAAGGTATTCTGAGAAGATGGACCTGATGTAAAATCTGGTGTGAAGATTAGGCAGAGAAGAGTTGATGCAGGGTGCCTGCAGGTCAGTGGGGCCGAGAGCAGGGGAGAGATGACTCACCCAGCCGAGTGAGCATGCACTGTGCCCTGCACAGTGGTCCAGGTTCAAGCCCCTGACCACCACATAGCAAAGGGGAAGTTTCATAAATGGTGAAGCAGGGCTTAAGTGTCTCTCTTCCTCCTCTCTGCCTCTCCCTCTCTATCTTTCACCCTTTGTCTGAAAAAGCAAAACAAATATATATATATATATATGTATTTCATAAATAGAATCATATATATATGTGCAGGCACAAAGTCCCAACAAAGTTACTGTGGAAAAAAAATGCCTCTGTGAAAATCAACTCCATATTTAAAGGACTAGAAGAGGGAAAGTAAGACTGAAAGCAAATCGATGGGGTTTGCAGTCAACAATATTTACACCCCTTTGCCATATTAGGGAGCTCTTCTCTTCCCTGATCCAGCTTTCTGGTCCTTTTTCCAGCCATGACACCATCTCCCCAGACAATAACTTGGATCCACCTGCATATCAGATTTCAGGCTCAGGGGAAAAAAGAAAAAAAAAAAAAAGAAAACTAGTATAGCCACAGGCCCTTTGGAATATTAAAATAGCTGTCTACAAAACAGAGACCCCCCCCCCTCCCAACTCTCCATGTGCACTATTCCATTTAGGTTCATGACTAGTCAACAACTTGTTTGGCTTTATATGTTAACTCTCCTTTCAGCCACCAGGTTCCAGATGCTAGCATGATGCCAACCAGACTTCCCCAGACAGACAACCCCACCAATGTGTCCTGGAACCCCACTTCCCCAGAGCCCTGCCCCACTAGGGAAAGAGAGAGACAGGCTGGGAGTATGGATCCACCTGACAAAGCCCATGTTCAGCGGGGAAGCAATTACAGAAACCAGACCTTCCACCTTCTGCATCCCACAATGACCTTGGGTCCATACTCCCAGAGGGTTAAAGAACAGGAAAGCTATCAGGGGAGGGGATGAGATGTGGAGATCTGATGGTGGGAATTGTGTGGAGTTGTACCCCTCTTATCCTATGGTTTTGTCAATGTTTCTTCTTTATTAAAAAAAAAAACAGATAAAACTTTAAAGAAGAGAAGGGAAAATGCCAGAGAAGCAGTCTTGCAATCTGTGGTAAGGAGTTTAGATTTCTTCCACTTGCAATGGGAACAGCTGTAGGATATAGTGCAGGGCTTTGTGAAACCTAGGGGATTGATTCTGTCTCTTCTATAGTGGCCAAAAGTGGGGTTGACATTAGAGACTGGAGGGGACTGAGAGATAGATCACCATGTGGTACATGTGCTTGCCCAGGCATGAATTGCAGGGTTCAAGTGCTGACGCCACAGCAAACACCAGTTAATCCCATAGATGGCGCGTGGGTGCTGTGGTGTCTCTGCTCCCTCTCTGCCCAGCTCTCTTTCTCTATCTGAAACAAAAAGAATGGAAACATTGGCCCTGGACATTTGGAGGCACACATGCTATAGACCCTGTTGCTATAAAATTTATTAATTTGGGGAGTCAGGCGTTAGTGCAACGGGTTAAGCGCACATGGCGCAAAGTGCAAGGACCGGTCTAAGGATCCCGGTTTGAGCCCTGGCTCCCCACCTGCAGGGGAGTCACTTCACAGGCAGTGAAGCACGTCTGCAGGTGTCTATCTTTCTCTCCCCCTCTCTGTCTTCCCCTCCTCTCTCCATTTCTCTCTGTCCTATCCAACAACAACGACATCATCAACAACAATAATAATTACAACAATAAAACAACAAGGGCAACAAAAGGGAATAGATATTAAAAAATTTAAGACCTTAAAAAATTTATTAATTAGTGAAAAAAATGGAAACTGGAAAATCAACAGCTAGAGCCTATTCCAAGTTGTTAGGTTAGTCCCTTACACGAAATATGTAGTGACAAAGATCATTAAGAATAGGTGGGTTATGGATATACACTTTAATTTGTCTTTATTTTTCATTTTATTGTGATTTACTAGTGATTTATAAGGTTATAAAATAGTAGGAGTATAATTCCACACAAGTCCCACCACCAAAGTTCTGTGCTCACTCCCAATGATAACCACCATAGTTCTCCCAATATGATAGTTATGGCTTGAATATATATATTTAAGTTCATGTGTTTCAATGCTCTATATTACATTATATTATATTATTTCAATTATGAATGAAATAACCCCACAGTTGTCCTTCCTTTTCCCTCTTCCCTCTCAGTGATGGTATGAAGAGGAAGGTTTCATATTATAAAAGTTCTGGGTCTCAGTGAAACTGTGGTTCAGAGCCCTCTGGTCATCTTTTTAAAGAGTCTCAAGCTAGTGCTGTGATTTCTCTTCATTTTCTGACTGTAAAATAAATTAAGAGAAGAGGAAGAAATGGCAGTTTCTCAGCCACCAAGTTGCAAATGCTACTATAATGCCATCCTGACTTCCCTGGGCAGACAACCTCATCAATGTGTCCTAGAACCCCCACCTCCTCAGAGCCCTGCCCCACTAGGGAAAGAGAGACAGGCTGGGGGTGTGGATCACCCTGTCACTGCCTGTGTCCAGTGGAGAAGCAATTACAGAAGCCAGACCTTCTACCTTCTGCACCTCATTAAGATCTTTGGTCCAGACTCCCAGGGGGATAAAGAATAGGAAACCTTCCCGTGGAGGGGAGGGATATGGCACTGTGGGGTTGGGAATTTTACAGAATTGTACCCCTCTTATCCTACAGTCATGCCAATCATTATAAAATCACTAATAAAATAAAAACTTACTATCTTACTATCTCTTGTAGTAAGAGGAAGGGTTACTTGTAGTCTTAAAAGAAGCTTAAAGGGAGTTGGGCAGTAATGCAGCGGATTAAGCACACATGGTGCAAAGCGCAAGGACCAGTGTAAGGATCCCGGTTCAGCCTCCGGCTCCCCACTGCAAACGGGTTGCTTCACAAGCAGTGAAGCAGGTCTATGGGTGTCTATCTTTCCCCCTCTCTGTCTTCCCCTCCTCTATCGATTTCTTCTCTCTGTCCTGTCCAACAACAATGACAGCAATAACAATAACAAGGGCAACAAAAAGGGAAAAAATAGTCTCCAGGAGCAGTGGATTCCTAGTGCAGGCACCGAGCCCCAGCAATAACCCTGGAGGCAAAGAAAGAAATAGGCAGAGCCCTGCCTTTAAAAAAAAAAAAAAGAAGTTTAAAATGACTATGGTTCATTATTATTACAACCAAGTTAGTTAGGTTTTATTTTCTTTGAAAATCTAATGATTAGAATGAACCATAGCAAGGCTTTGTGTAGTGCATCTGGTTGAGCCCATACATTCCAGTATACAAGGATCCAGGCTTAGGTCTCCAGTCCAGACCTGGAGGGGAAAGCTTCACAAATGGTGAAAAAGTGTTCAGGTGTCGCTCTGTCGCCCCTTCCCTGTCTCCCCCTTTCTTCTTGACTTCTCCCTATATGTATCCAGTAAATATTAAATAAAATATAAATATTAAAAAGCATTTACCATATCATATTTGACCTCTCTATTAATAACAGTGTCTTAGAGACTGATAGGACCAAATGACTTTGATGTATTAGGCCTGAGGTTGGAGGTATCTTAGGTATAGTAAAAGGATAAAAATCTTTTTTTCATAGTACTCCTACAACACTTTTTGCCCAATGTCAGAATTCAGTCAGCTTACAAATTTGAAATGTTAAGTATTTAAACCAAAAAATTAACTCAGTACTAAAATATATGCAGTTTAAGAATTTCTAGTATTATTATTTCCTGACATAGTGATTTATAGGATTGTCAGAAAATAAGAGTATAGTTCCACATTACTTCTACCACCATAGATCTGGTGAAGCAGTGCTATAGTTCTCTCTCTCTCTCTCCTCAATTTCCTTTATCTCTATCCTAAATAAATTAATTAAATTAAACTGGTTCCCTCAGCTCCCAAGTAGGGATTATTTTTCTCAGATGATTATCCAGGGGGGCACCTGGAGTAAAGTCTCAACATGTTTAACAGGCCTCTTGTGAAAGGTTCCTCTGGAGTTTTTAACTCTTGGAATTACGCACATTGAGCTTCTAGCAATTAATCAGAGTTCAGTTTTTCCTCCTTGGGAATAGGTTTGTACAAAAGTTTTTGTTTAGGAGTCTTTGCTCCGGTAAGACTCTGCTCCTGTATTTGCCTGTGCCTTCAGACTTGTGGGCATTGCTTGCCTTGTAACAACTTCCTCTCTCTTAGAGACCCAGTGGAGGTGCTGGTTCTCCAGTTTGCTTAGCCTTTTAACTTGTTAGGTTGGAGTAGTGACTCCCAACTCCTTTCCTGTGCAGTGAGACACCGCAAGTCCCTCCATGGTTCCTTTCCAGATTATCGTTAAACTTTGCCTTGCGCCTCTCCTCTGCTAGTGTTAATCTACCCATCGCCCTCTGTTGGATTCCTTACAACCCATTTTTCCAGACCCCAGTTCACTGCCTCTCTCTTTATGGTGCATTTTCTAGTCCTTACTCCTGAAAATGCATACCCATTTGTTATTCTAGTGGAAGTTTATTAATAGCTTTTAAATACTATTACTTTATGTTGTTTAGTCCTATACTTTTTAGGTCAGTCAATGTGTTTAATCTATGAATACATTCAGTACATTGAAATTAGTCTCAGTCAGAGCGTCAGGCATTAGAGATGACAAGGTAAATATGATGTAGACCCTTAAAAACTCTGAAGTCGGAGGGGGAAGGGGTAGCATAATGGTTGTATAAAGAGACTATCATGCCTGAGGCTCCAATATTTTAGGTTTGATTCCCCACACCATAAGCCAGAGCTGAGCAGTAGCTGTAATAATGTATCTCCACCTCAAAGTCTAATAGTGAAAGCAGTCTAGAAAATGTTACAATACAAGATAACTGATGGCGTAATAGCAGCAGTATGCACAAAAGCTTTGGTGTTCATTCAGGTGTCATTTTGCAAACCTAATATTAAGACTGTGGAGGGTGTGGTGAATATGAAACTGCTCTTGATTTTGTCTTACTGCAAAGTCATGTTACACTTAATAAAAGCTCAGTGATTGTGAATCCTATCACTGATGATCAGTGTTGTTGATTTTTAGTAATAAGAATTTAGTATTGTCAGTCTTCTTCGTCAACATTATTAAAAAATTCTTAAATTCTTCGGAGTCGGGCAGTAGCGCAGCGGGTTAAGTGCAGGGGGCGCAAAGCGCAAGGACTTGCATAAGGATCCCGGTTCCAGCCCCCGGCTCCCCACCTGCAGGGGAGTCGCTTCACAGGCGGTGAAGCAGGTCTGCAGGTGTCTGTCTTTCTCTCCCCCTCTCTGTCTTCCCCTCCTCTCTCCATTTCTCTCTGTCCTATCTAACAACGACGACATCAATAATAATTACAACAATAAAACAATGAGGACAACAAAAGGGAATAAATAAGTCTAAAAATTTTTTTTTTAAATCTTTAATTCTTAAGTCAAAATTCTTAAAAATATTATTGACCTTTTAGTCTGAGTTAACCATAATTTAATTTTTAAAGCTATTATTCTCCCACCACTGCTGAATTTCTTTGGTCTGAATATGTCACTGTATTAATTATTATTTCCTCTTTCAACTAATATCAATACTCTCTTTTCCATGAGCCTTTTTTTGCCTCAGAGAGTTCCGTATTTGTTTCAATTAACTATTCCTTACCTCAGCCTATTGAAGTAGTTACTATCCTCATTTTTTTACTGAAAATACTGATCATTAAAAGGTAAATCAAGGAACTTCCAGTTTACAGTATTAGTAATTTAGGGCCTGAATTGTCCATTCAGAAGCATATTTTGCCATGCTTCAAAGGCTGTACTGCTAAATGAAATTCAATCTTATTTAAAATGATGGAAAAACTTGAGTTCAGAATAAAATATCTTTTCCTATTAGATGCCAAAGAAATCTGTTATTTGGTCTATCAAGGTCTATTCTAAAGTCTATTCATAGCATCGATAGCATCCTTTGGAAATTAGCATATTCATAAGCTGTTGCCAACTAGCAGCCTCTTTTCTTTAGATGTGTTCTCCCTGTCTTGACTTAACTGATTAAAATTCTTCAACTTACTTTCACCATTGTGATTTTAGCTGTATGTAAAGGTTGATCTGATCTGTGCTGTGCTGGCTGTGCTAGTCATCATCTGCAATTTTAGTTCTTTTATCTGTGTGCTCACTGTCGGGCTGTTGTAGTTGACACTGCAGGCAGCTCATCCACCATTTAATCACACTGGATATAGAAGGCTAGCCTTCACCAATGGAGCTTTCTCATCTTAGTGCTTCTTTTACTTCACACCTTCCATATGGGTCAAGCTTTACACTACCATTGATTCATTTTCAATTACAACATGATTTTATTGAGGAACTTTGTTGTCATGAAGTGCATCGCCACATTTCTCCAAGATAGCTATCTCTACACTTGACTTTCAACCAAAGCATCATCTTATTTCACTGTAGGAGCTTGGGTCCCCAACCTCCCCTTAGTAATCTTCTCTTTCCTCGTCTGTGTCCCCAAATCTGCTGTAGTAGGTCATAGTCCATTGCAGATTCAAATCTGTACTGTCCTTGAATTTGTTTCTTGGAGTCGACCTGTGAGCGACATCACCCTCTACCTGTGCTTCTCCTTCTGGTACACCTCAGTCAACACTTCCCTCTAATTCTTCCCATGCAGCAACATAGAATATGCCATTGTTTCCAACAGATGTGTAGTCTTCCATAAAGTACGTATTGCCACAACTTCTTTTTTATTTATTATTGGATAGAGACAGAGAGAAATTGAGGGGGGAGAGACAGAGTGGGAGAGAGACAGAGAAACACCTGCAGCTCTACTTCACCACTCGTGAAGCTTTCCCCCTTCAGGGGAGCCTGGGTCATTGCACACAGTAGTGTGTGCATTTAACTAGGTGGACCACCGCCTGGCCCATATGCCACAACTTCTTCAACCAGTCTTCTGCTAGTTGGCATTTGGATTGTGACCAAATGTTGACTATTACAACCAGCAGTGCCAAGAACATAGGTGTACACAGACCTTTTGAATAGAGGTTTTTGTGTGTCCTTCAGATAGATGAATTGTTAGGTCATATGGTAGGTTGATTTTTAACGTTTTCAGGAATCCTGACAATTTTCCACAGGAGCTAAACCAATTCGCATCCCCACTAACACTATAAGCATGTTCCCTTCTCCCCACCTCCTCCCCAACACTTGTTCTCTCTGTCCTTTTTGATGGAGGCCATTCTCACAGGGGTGAGATGATATTATTGTCTTGATTTGCATTTCTCCAATAATTAGTGATTTTAAACTTGATTTCTCTATAAACCTCTTGAACTTCTGAATGTCTTTGGAGAACTGCTCAACTAGTCCACTTTTAATGGTGTTGTTTTTGCATTAGTGAGTTTTTTGTGTGATCTATCCTAGTTATCCCTTTGTCTGACATATGGCATATAAATATCTTTCTCATTTTGCAGACTCATATCTGTTTTGGTGATGGTTCCTTCTGTGTAGCAGTATTTTAGCTTAATGTAGTTCTAGTAGTTTATTTGTTTTTCTTTTTTTAAACATTTATTTATTTGTTTGTTTGTTTATTTTTGCCTCCACGGTTATCGCTGGGGCTCGGTGCCTACACTATGAATCCACTGCTCCTGGAGACCATTTTTTTCCCTTTTTGTTGCCCTTGTTGTTTTATCATTGTTGTTATTATTATTGTTGCCATTGATGTCGTTGTTGTTGGATAGGACAGAGAAATGGAGAGAGGAGGGGAAGACAGAGGGGGGAGAGAAAGACAGCCACTTGCAGACCTGCTTCACCGCCTGTGAATCGACCGCCCTGCAGGTGGGGAGCCGGGATCCCTACGCTGGTCTTTGAGCTCTGCGCCATGTGTGTTTAACCCGCTGTGCTACCACCCAGCCCTCTGTTTTTCTTTCTGTTGATTCATGAATATGAGAACATTTAATTGTCGATTTTTGTTTTTGTTTTGGTCACCAGGGTTATCACTGAGGCTTCACTCTTGCACTGTGAATCCACTTCTCCCAGTAGCTATCTTTCTCTTTTCTTTTTTCCCCTCCTTTATTTGATAGGACAGAGAGAAAGAGAGAGGAGAGGGAGGAAGAAAAGAAGAGAGACTGAGAGAAACCTACAGAACCACCGCACCAAAGCTTCCCCCTGCAGCGGAGAAAAGGGGCTCAAACCAGTTCTTGTGTGTTTGAACATGTGCAGTCAATCTAGTGTGCCTCTTCTCAGTCCCCTGAAGACGCTGCTGAAGTGGCTATCATGCAGTGTTCTGGTGATGTCTACGGAGCTTACAGTTTCTGATCTAAGTCCTTGATGCATTTGGAGTTTACCTTTGTTCATGGTGCCATATACCGGGCTTGTTTTAGTCTTCTGTATGGGGCCATCCAATTTTCCCACGCCTTTTCCTAAAGAGATTTTCCTCTCTCCATTTTATGACCTGGTCCTCTTTGTTACAGGTCAGCTGTCATGGATGTGAGAGCTTTCTCCTGGACCCTAAATGCCGTTCCACTGGTCTGAATGTCTACTGTTGTGTCAGTACCGCACAGTTCTGATGACTATAATCTACCAGATTTAAGTGAGGAAGTCTGATACATCCATTCTTGTTCCTTTTTCCAAACTGCTGTGGCAATTACTGGGAGCTCTTTTTGTTTTGTTTTGTTTGTTGTGATTCTTGATCGCATTTTGTAGCACTGATGGTGTGCCTTTGAAGAAGTCCATAGGGATGTTGATAGGGATCGCACTGGATCTATAGTTTGCTTCTGCACAGTATTTGAGTGAATTTCACTGTCTTTTTTTAATCTTGTCATTTGACATTGATCCCTCATTGTTTTAAGAATATCACATGCGCTGTCCAGCTTGGTAGTCACCAGGCACGTATATGTGCACATTTAGAATCATGTTCTGCAAACGGCACATTTGAGGGTTGATGGTCACTCCACGGTGATGCACATGCAGTACTTACATCATCATTCAAAGTGCTGCTGGAGAGCCAGGCGGGGTGCGCACTTCTTACCATGTGCGGGGAGGTGGGTTCAAGCTCCTGGCGCTTACCTGCAGGGGAAGCTTCACAAGCAGTGCTGCCTGTCTCTCTCTCTCTCCCTATCTATCTCTCACTTCCCTCTCCATTTCTCTCTGTCTCTATCAAAAAGGAAAAAGAAAGAAATGGCTGCTGGGAGTGTTGATTTCATCCCCCCTTTTTTCCCTTATTTTTGCTAGAGATTGAGGAACAGAGAAGGAACAAGAGATAGAGCTGTCGCAGCATTGTCCACCACTTGTGAAGCTTATCTTTTGTGCGGCATGCCACGGAGTGACTGGGAGCTCAAACCCAGATCCTTGTACATGGCAAAATGTGCGCTCTACCGAGTGAGTTAGCTCCCAGCCCTGGGGACAGTCATCTTCTAAAAGTTAAATTTTACCACCATAGTTGGGAGTTTCCACAACTAAAAAGAATAATGAAGATTGCATGAATTTTTATAGCATACATGTCTGACCTTAACTTTTGGCCAGATTTATTTATCATGTTGGATGATAGTAGGAAATCTGAAATCATACACTTAGAAAAATTTCCCATTAACTATGTGCAAAATTAACTTTGCAAAGATAAAAAAATGACTTTTTTCTGATTTAATAAAGCCCATCGCTATAATTCTCATTCTGGGAGGAGTACTGCCAATACTCTTGTCCAGCGTTGATTGTCACACTTTAAAATTAAAGCTGCTCTAAGTGTTGGTGTCTTTTACATCGCTTCTCCCATGCCCAGTTTCTACTTAAATTTTTTTTTAAAAAAATTCCTCAGGGAAGGAAGATTTTTTAAGAAATTTCAGAGCAGAATTGATTTTGGTGTGTGTGAATGCAGACAATCTGCCCAGTGTTAAAATGTTAAAGGAAAAAAAAAAAAAACACAAGCTGCCATATTGGTGTGATCACACCAAAATAGCAGCTTGTATTTATATTTTCAGTCTCCTTGAGGTGGACTGCAGGCACACATGAATGAGTGGATCTGCTTGGTGTTGTGCTGGGATGTTATTTAATGCAGGCAAAGTACATGCTGTGCATGCACAACCAGCCCTCACATACGCACTTGTTCACAGCCAAGAAAGCGAAAACTACAACACAAGCCGCGCCCAAAGAGTTGTCGGCAACCTGTGTGTGTGTTTCTTAAATATTAAAGAGAGGGAAAAACAGACTTTCAGGAAATCAAGTGACAATATTCTGTCAAGTGGTCTGTAGCCCTTCCTCTTTTGACAACATTTAAGGTAAAAACAAAATATTTGATTGCTATCGTTCCGTTTGCATTTGGAAAGATCATTTCCTGTACCACTGTTTCTAATATGTGTTCTCCCCTTTTAAGCATGCACATACTTCTGATAGGGGATGCAGTTATTCCAGTAGGGAATGTGTAAACCCTGGAAAAAACATTGAGGTTATTGAGTGAAATATATAGGTGTATGTTCTGCAGAGCATAATTTGTAATACTTTGAGTAGCCTTGATGCCCTTAACCTTTGGAATTTGTCAGTGAAAGTCTGCTCTAGTACAGTGGTGTCTTACATGACTGTGATGGAAGCAGATGACCTGACATTGATGAACTGGGTTGAACTTGAGTTCAGAGCTTATTATGCTAAATCTGAATTTCAGAAACTATTAAATAATTGGGAATTGAAACTCCCCCATGCAAGGCCTTCAGAATAGTAAAGGATACCTAACATGGGATAGTCTTTGTTATGGGAGGAAGTTTCTTCACGTCCCCATGTTCTAAGAGTCTGCTTTCCCCACTGCCCTTTCCTGTTCATCACCAAATCTAGCTCCTGACTTCTGAGGCTGCCCTGATGTCTGTCTAAATGCTGACTCTCTTTAGAAGAGTTAATAACTCTAGCCTTCAATTGTGGATTCCAAAAGTAATTCATTTTTTTCCCTCCATGCAAAAGCAAGTGTGTTTGACTTTTCTGTGGCAATACTGCCCCCATGTTCAGCTTAAGGAGCAGTGTGGATCATGGAATGGCAGTGCAGTTATATTACCCTGACCTGCTGACCAGTAGAATTTTTGTGGCTGAGATCTTCTTTGTTTTAAGTTCAGCTAGATTCTAACCACTATACATAACTGTGATTTTACATACTGATTGTAAGAAGGTTGAAAAGTAAAGTCTGATAAGTGCTAAAGTGATACCTCACCCTGAAATGCTTATAGTAGACAAAGCCTGTTCATTAGGATAGTATAATGTCTGAGAACTTCCAAACAGATAGGGAGTTGAAGACACGTGGGTATTTCAAGTGTAAGTGCTTTAAATGACTTTTAACTTTTCTTCTATTCAATGTAAACAGCAAAATAAATCTGTATTTTTAGTTGTTTCAAGTTGAGTGCATTTAGCTATCTATGTATTTCTACTAAGTGTTTCACCTTTCTTTTATGGGTAGAAAATTTTCTGTCTCTTGTTTCTTTTTGCTTTTTTTTTTTTTTTTTTTTTTAAGGAATTGAGGCAAAGGGTTTGCTTTGTAACTCAAGGCATTTAAGAACAAGAAAGCAGCTTTGATGAAACATATCAAACATATAAAATGGTGGCATATCACCTCCTGAAACTACAGTCCAACCTGCCCTTTCCCCAGTAAACATTTTTTAATGTTCTGTGATATTTTGCATGACCTTAATCCTTCTGTTTGATTTTCTAAACTATACAATGATTTCAGACTTCCACACTCCCAGTTAGACTGCTGTCCTCTTAGATAAGTCCCTCTCTTTTCTCATCACCACAGATTACTACTTGATTTTCTTTGCCCACTCCTCACTTTTTCTTTTTAACCAGGACTTCCTGAGATTTCACATCTATATGATTCCACTGCTACTTGAAGGCTCTATTTTCTTTATTTAATTGGTTTTTTTAAAAAAATTTATTTATAAAACAGAACTATTGATAAGACTATAGGATAGGAGGGGTACAATTCCCACCAGCAGAACTCTGTATCCCATCCCCTGCCCCCTCCCCCCCAGATAGCTTCCCTATTAGTTAACCCTTTGGGAGTATGGAACCAGGATCATTATGGGGTGCAGAAGGTGGAAGGTCTGGCTTCTGTAATTGCTTCCCCACTGAACATGGGTACATGGGCATTGACTGGTTGACCCATACTCCCAGCCTGCCTCTTTCTTTCCCTAGTGGGGCAGGGCTCTGGTGAGGTGGGGATCCAGGATACATTGGTGGGGTCCTCTGCCCAGGGAAGTCAGGTTGGCATCATGGGAGCATCTGGAACCTGGTGGCTGAAAAAGAGTTAACATATAAAGCAGAAAAAATTGTTGACTGGTAATGAACCTAAAGGCAAGAATATTGCAGATCAAGATTTGGGGGGTCTCCGTTTTGGAAAAAGCTAGTAGGTCTATTTTAGGTCTATTCCAAGGGGCCCACGACTTTACTATTTTTTGCCTGAGCCTGACAGCTAATATGCAGATGAACTCAGGTTATTGTCAGGAGAGATGGTGTCAGAGTTGGATAAAGGTCCAGAAAGCTGATCAGGGAAGAGAGTAGCTCCCAAATACGTATAAATACTGTAAACTGTAAACCCCATTGACTTGATCAGGGACGCATATTCAGCAAAGGAACCTATGTAACCTCTGCATCCCTGTAGGTCTGAGCTCACATTCTGTGGTCACAACTAGGAACATTCCAGGCTGCACTAATTTCAGGACCCATCTTCCTCGGGTAGTAGGTAGAGTATGTTGTTCAACCTCCCTTTGGAGAATGGAACAGTTCCTACCATTGTTGATCTACATTGAGGGCAGTGTCCTATAGGGGCCCCCAAAGGGGCCTTTATGTTGTTCCTGGTGGAGATGACCAGTGGCAGTGGAGAGAAAGATTTGATAGAGGTCTAGGCCCAGCATGTCTGTGTGAGAACCCAGGGCTCCCTGACTAGGGTTCCAGCTGATGGGGTGGCCTGGTAGTGACTAAAGAGTCATCATTTAAGTCTGCCAGTCTCTTGCCCTTATTCAGTGTTTGTGTCCTTATGCTGTCCTACAAGGCTAGCTTTGGAATGACTGAGGGACGTGTAATAGGAGGTAGGTCAGGAGGGTCTCTAGATTTAAGGAGAATCTGTTTAATTAGGTACTTTTAAGGTGTCTTTTAGGTCCACATTCTTGCTTCATTTATTGACTCACCGCAAACTATTGTACACTTTTGCATTAAGGTCTGTGTTTCCCCCTGACTTATGGCTAGCATGCACACATGCCCTGTCTCATGGGCCCTGGCCTATATCTAGGTTTTGAGGTCTTGTTAAGAAGTGCACCACCTGAAATGGAATTAAGGTGTCCTATAAGCTTGGGTTTTCTTAGAGGATATGAAGGCATGTTGTTGAACACACTGCTTTAGAGGTTTCTGAGATCATAGGGATCTTGCATTTACAGCTTTGTTCTCTTTAACCCTTATTTCTGCCCTTGTCCTGGATTTAATCTACTTCCTGAAGCAGTGTCTTCATATGAGCTTTATTTGCTAAGTAGGAAGACTGAGAATTAGGAAAACTTTGACTTTCCTTCCTTTTTTAAAAATTTATTTTATTTATTTATTTGTTTGTTTATTTATTTATTTATTTATTTTTACTAAAGCACTAGTCAGCTCCAGCTTATGGTGGTGCAGGGGATTGAACCTGGGATTTTGGAGCCTCAGACATAAGAGTCTCTTTGTATAACCATCATGCTTTCTACCCCCACCCAAAAAGTTTTCTTTTCAAACCCAGCATGTCATCGCACCTATGTGTAGTAGCTTTTCAATTTGCTTTTCTCTTCTTGCATTCTAAAAATCTTTATTTTTTTTAATTTAATTTAATTTAAAAAAATTTTTTTAACCAGAGCACTGCTTAGCTCTGGTTTATGGTGGTACAGGGGATTGAACCTGGAACTTTGAAGCCTCAAGCATGAGTTTCTTTGCATAATAATCATTATGGTATCTGCCCTGCCGTTCTTCTTACATTCTACTATCATGAACATATAGAAACCGACAACATACTCAGTAGTGTTGAGTCACTCCTTAACAACATCACCCGGTTTATTTGATACATTTTCCAAATATAACGAGTGTCTGCTATGTTGCCATCATGCAGTAAGGAAACTGCTTTTTCTACATATCCTGTAATGCCCTCACTATTTAAGTCCTCAGTAGTAACTTTGTCATGTCCTATTAGTCTTTAGTTGGATTTTCACAATATACCTTTTGTCTTTCACTCATGTTTTATGCAAAGACATTTTGGCTTCTCTTTAGTCCTATAGTTACTGTAAACAACTTCTACCACTGTGTGTGTGTGTGTGTGTGTGTGTGTGTGTGTGTGTGTGTGTGTGTGTGTCTTAAGATTGTCTGTTTTCCATTCTATTTTAAATTATCTCTCTTTAAGGTCTTTGCTTATTTTTTTTTTCAGTTTTTCTTTAAGAAATAATCAGTCAGAGTAAGATGTTAGAGATATTTGGCATTTAATTGTATCCCAGGGACTTTATATTCGCTCATTTTAAATTTTGGATAAATGCTTGTTTTGAAATTCCGTTTTTAAAGTATGGGCATAACACTAGTTATTGTTCCTTCAAGTCCTTCTGTGCTTCTCTGCCCTACTGAATGTTTATAAACTTTCACCAAGGGCTTTATTTTTTCTCTTGGGGCATCTTATTGAATACTGGCATCTTCAGTAATTCATCTGGGCCCTATGCTTTGTCTATTTTAATACTTCTAATTACCTAATTATGTACAATAATGTGGTAACAAAGTCCTTTATCATTTCATTCTTTTCTTAACCCTTTTCTTGCTTAGGAAATATTATCTTTCTCTCTTTGTTGTCAAGGAACTCTTTATCATAGACAGCCTATATGTTTTCCAGGATTTCCTATATAACCTGTCTGTTTTATGAGGCCATGGCCCTGTTGAGTTGAGTATATTTCCATCTAAACTCCCAGTGAGCATCTGGAATTCTGGTTATTGAAGCTCTGTAGTTGATCTCCACCTGATTACTTTACAATTCAATTCTATACACTGCAGTCACATGAGAACTTGTCCAAAAGATGAATGGAACGGTCTGGCAGTTATAAACTGGATGTCAAAATTGGTGGCAATTCTGTCATTCATTCATGTTAGATATCACAAACATTTATGAATAAATGTAATGGAAATCAAGATTTTTCAGCGTTGTGATAGCTGTACTTATGTGTAACTAAAAATTGATGAGTGATTTTTCTTTAAATATATATTTTAAATAGTAAAAGGAGATTAAATAATAGAACTGTAGTTGTTTTATAACCTCTAATGAATTAGAAGATCTGGATCATAAGGGATATACAGAGAAGCTAGTAGTACTTGTGACCTGACACAGTTACTGGTCTGGTTACCTAATGTTGCTGCAAGCCACTCCAAAACTTAAAATAATATATATTTTTTCTTTTTTTTTAAATTTATTTCTTTATTGGGGAATTAATGTTTTACATTCAACAGTAAATATAATAGTTTGTACATGCATAACATTCCCCAGTTTCCCATTTAACAATAATATTTTTTCTTAATCAATAGCTTGGACAAAAGTGAATAGAATAATTTGTTCATCTATTTTATGGGCAAAATGTTAAGTAATTGAACATTCACTAAAAACTGTCATATCTCCATGAAAATTTCTATTGAAAATAATTGAACCTAATCAAGTCTCTAGTTCTGACTGCCAACTGGAAATAGAAGTGAGGGGCTAGGCTTTATTGCACCCAGTGAAGTGTTCATGTTACCATGTCCAGAGATCCGGGTTCAAACTCCTGGTCTCCGTCTGCAGAGGGGAGGATTCCTGGTCTGTTAAGCAGGACAGCACATCATTCTCTGTATTTTCTTCCTCACTCTCCCTTCCCTCTCTGCGCTCCCATCTCTCTCTCTCTCTCTCTCACACACACGCACACACACACACACACACACACACACACACACACACACATCCAGAAGTGTTGGATTCATTCTGTAGGCATAGTGCCCCAGTGATAACCATGGTGGCAATAAAAAAAGAAAGAAAGGGAATACAGAGTGATATATTGAATAATGAAAGAGGAATGAAAAGTAAAACTCCAAGTGTAGAAATTTTCACAGAATAAAGAATCTGATTTTACTAACAGTGATAATAGAAAGAAACCAACACATTGCAATCTGCAGATATTTCTTAGACTCAGACAAAAAGATGATTTTTTTTAATAGATAACCACTCAATACTATCTGTAGGTGGTGTTGGAAATTGATCTCTCATACTTCAGATCTCTACTGTTGTGTTCTTTCCCCAGCCCTAATATAAAGAATTTTTACAGAAATTGTAGCACTAACTGGGTATTTAGTAAAATTATTATTGCTATTATTATTATTATTTTCCCTCCAGGAATATCTCTAGGCTCAGTACCTGCACTACTAATCAGCTGTCACTGGCGGCCATTTTTCCCCCATTGTTGTTGTTGGACAGGACAGAGAGAAATTGAGAGAGGAGGGGAAGACAGAGAGGGGAAGAGAGGTAGACACCTGCAGACCTGCTTCACCGCTTGCGGGATCCTTGCACTTCACGCTATGTGTGCTTAACGTGGTGCACTACCGCCTGGCCGCTGGATATTTTTTTTTTACAGCTGTTACTAGTGTTAGAAGATGATAGTGGCACTGAAGTTACGTTTTTTAAAGAGCTGTTATGTTTTAGAGGCACACGTTGCAATACTTCCAGATATAGATGCATTTTTTTTCATATTTTCTTCATGAGGCAGCACTGAAGTAATTGTATGAATGAAACAAGTGATGAAGTTGAGTAATAGTCGTTTGTGCGTTCAGTCTACTATTGTCTTTTCATGAATGTTTGAGTTTTCCATAATGCCAACAGAGTTTGGTTTATTTCAAGATACAATGAAAAGCTCATGTATTAAGCTTTTAATCTGTCTTTAAATAATATCAACATGTTGGTAAATTATTTTTCAGAATGTAAAATTTTCTCTTCCCTATCCTGAGAGAAATTTCTGCCTTTAAAATAATAATTAGGTTGAAAATAAGATCTTAATACTTTTAGAGAAAAATTTCAGATTATGTTAATGTAAATTATATTGTGGATTACTACTATAATTTCTCTTTGCATTTTAAAAAATAATTATTTTGGGGGTCGGGCGGTGGCGCAGTGGGTTAAGCGCATGTGGCGCAAAGCGCAGGGACCGGCGTAAGGATCCCGGTTCGAGCCCCCGGCTCCCCACCTGCAGGGGAGTCGCTTCACAGGCGGTGAAGCAGGTCTGCAGGTGTCTGTCTTTCTCTCCCCCTCTCTGTCTTCCCTTCCTCTCTCCATTTCTCTCTGTCCTATCCAACAACGAATTGCATCAAAAAGGGCAATAATAATAACCACAACGAAGCTACAACAAGGGCAACAAAAGGGGGGGAAAAATGGCCTCCAGGAGCGGTGGATTCATGGTGCAGGCACCGAGCCCAGCAATAACTCTGGAAGAGGAAAAGGAAAAAAAAAAATTATTATTATTATTATTATTATTATTATTATTTTATTTTACTCTATTTTATTTTAAGAGAGAGCAGAGCATTGATGGACTCTGACATACATGGTGGATTGAACCTAAGACTACTGGTGCTCCGACATGAAAATTTGGTACAAATCCAATTGACTATTTCCCTGGTCCTTCTCTTTGCTTTTCATCTTTGTCTAAAGTACACCCATCCATATGTACGGTCTCCTTTTTCATTCGCTGTCCAACTGTAGAAACTATTTGTTTTAGGCTTCTGTTGTCTGAGGTTAGCAAAAATAGCCTATACAATTTTTCCTATTACTTTCATGACATATTTTGGCTGAATTAATCATAAAATGTTTTAATTCTACATTTATTTTCTTTTTAATATTTTATTTATTTTTTAAATTTTTTATTTATAAAAAGGAAACATTGACAAAACTATAGGATAAGACAGGTAGAACTCCACACAGTTCCCACCACCAGAACTCCGTATCCCATCCCCTCCCTTGATAGCTTTCCTATTCTTTATCCCTCTGGGAGCATGGACCCAGGGTCATTGTGGGATGCAGAAGGTGGAAGGTCTGGCTTCTGGAATTGCTTCCCCACTGAACATGGGTATAGACAGGTGGATCCATACTCCCAGCCTGTCTCTCTCTTTCCCTGGTGGGGAAGGGCTCTGGGGAAGTGGAGCTCCAGGACACATTGGTGGGGTTGTCTGTCCAGGGAAGTCTGGTTGGCATCATGGAAGTCTGGTTGGCATCATGGTAGCATCAGGAACCTGGTGGTTGAAAAGAGAGTTAATATACAAAGTCAAACAAATTGTTGACTAATCATGGACCTAAAGCCTGGAATAGTGCAGATGAAGAGTTAGGGGTTCTCCGTTTTGTAGATAGCTAGTAGGCATATTTTAGTTATATTCTAAAGGGCTTGTAATTCTATATTTTTTTCTCTACCTCATTTTTAATGAAGTCACTACCATTGTCCCCTTTTTATATGAAATTGTAGTCATTATTGATTTTTCAAAATTATAAAAATTGTTTATTCCAATTTAGGCCTATATTCCTTGTCAAAAATAGATTAGCCTTTCCAATGACATTCAAGTTAGATTGAATAATCAAATCACTTTACTTACCTTGAATCAGTATTAGATGACATGACATAGAAAATGAGCTTAGAATTATAATTCATAGCAGGGAAACTGAGTCTTAGGGTATAGTTGGCAGATGGGTATGGTTCTCAACTCCCCGTGACGTGTCTGCACAGTACTCTCAACCCACCTGGGCCCTTCTCTGCTACCGTGCACCAGCACCTCAGTGCCCTCTCACTCCCCTGTTGCCTTCCTTCCCTGGAGTCTTTGGCTTTGATGCAATACACCGCACCCAGTCCAAGTTTCACTTTGTGTTCTTCCTTTCTTTCCTTGCTTATTAAATCCTACCTATAGGTTAGACTATAAGGTGTTTGTCCTTACCATTTTGACTTATCTTACTAAACATGATTCCTAGAGGAGACAAAGAAGATTAATTCCTTCATCATTTTTAACAGCTGAGTAGTTAGGGTTAGGGCCGTTTTACATTCCAGACAGCAATGGAGAAGAGTCTATTTTTCTCCACATCCTCTACAACACGACAGCACTTGTTTCTGTCCACTGTCTGTACCACAAATTTCTTAGCCAGGCATTTGTCATTGGACATCTGGGTTGCTTCCAAGTGTGGACTGTTGTAAGTCGCGCTGTATGGGGGTTGGGCTGTGGTACAGCTGGTTGAGCATAGATGTTACAGTGCTCATGGACCCAGGTTCAAGCGCCTCCTCCCTACCTGCAGGAGGGGAGCTTCACAAGTGGTGAAGCAGTGTTGCATGTGTGTGTGTCTCTCTCTCCCTATCTCCCTCTTCTTCTCAGTTTCTGTCTGTCCCTATGCAGTAAATAAAATTAATAAAGAAAATAAAAAACTTAAAAAAAAAAAAAGGCTGTGCTGCTATGTACAGAGATCTCTTTGGGTAGGTGTTTTTGCTCCATTTGGATAAACACCCAAGAGAGAAATTGCTGGATAATAGAATAGGTTCATTTCCAGTGTTCTGAGAAATATCCAGACTGGTGTCCACAGGGTTAGGGCCACTTTACATTCCAGCCAGCCATACAGAAGGGTTTATTTTTCTCCGCATCCTCTACAACGCGACAGCACTTGTTTCTGCTCTTCCTAATGTGTGGCATTCTGATGGTGTAAAGAGTTACCTCGTTACTGTCTTTACTAGAAAAAAACTGGTCAGCGACTTTGAACATTTTTTTTCATATGCCTGTTAGCCCTCTGAATTCCTTCTTTGGTGAAGATTCTATCCATGTCAGGGAAACTATTTTGAAATTTTTTAAGAATATGATGGAAAAGGACATGAGTTGTGAGTGAGAACTTTTCACAGAAGAAACCGTACCCTTGTGTCAAGTATATTGAACAGCTTTATGATCTAGGCTTTTTGATATATTTAAATCCATGGAATGTTACATAAATACAGTTTTTTTTTTACTCATTTATAGTTGATCAGTGAGGCAATTGGATAATACAATGCCCTAAAAACTACCCACGTGTCCTTTAGACAAGTCTTTACTACTTGCTTTACCCCTGTCAGTGATTTGGTTGGACAGCATAATCTCCAAATACTGTTTCAGCATAAAACTTCTCTGAAATGCCAGTTCTTCTCTCCAGTGTCTGAAATGAAATATACTTTTCTTTTTCAAGAACTTCTATATTTTTCCTACTTATTTGATGTATGGTTTCTTCATATGCACCTTGGCATTGCAGAGTGGAATTGTAGGTAGTATGTCACTGCATAGATCTGCTGTCTGCCTAAAACACATTTTAAATTGACTGGGTATTTGCTAAAAGTAGGCAATTTAAATTATCTACCTGCAATTTAATTCTTGTAGTTCTCTAGTTTTTAATCTTGCATTCAAATGAAACTATGAATTGACGGGTAGTATAATTTACATTTGTAGTACTTAGTACTAAACTCATACTAGATAATCCTGGGCATTTGCTACAAGTGAATGTTGCAATTTTTAGTACTTTCTCTTGATCCATTTAAGTTGTAATAACTGCACAGTTTGGTTTTCTGTGTACTGGAAATTTCTAAAGGATTGTTAAAAGATGCACAAAATTATTAAGCCATGTGATGTAAGTCATCCAGTGGGGAAGAATAGGAAACAGCTTTTTTTCTCAAAGAAATTGTTGTATTTGTACTTTAATGACTACATTGTCCAACAAATTACTTTTTAGCTGTTTTATAGCTACTTTCCCATCCTTTATTCTGACTAACTTGAGATATTTTAACTTTCTAAGGGATTTAATGGATTTGGGGGCCTTCAAAATAAATAATTTTAACAGCTTTTAAGATTCTTTGCTATTCTGTCCATTTATAATCTTTCTGGAACCTCTTTTCGTTCTGTTATATATTATTCTTACTCAGGATCTTACTTGCAGGGTAATTTTTCTTTTCTTTAAGAATCAAGAAGAGTTATCACACTTAGATTTATCTAAAGATCTAAGGTCAATTTGCCCATTCCCACTGGTTGTTTACAACTGGTCCACTTTGCTATTATAGGAAAGATAAATATCTGAGTCTGGGGACAATTGCATATTAAAGAGTTTTATTTTGTTGTTTGTTTTGTTTGTGATCACTGGGGCCAGGTACCTGCACCACTGTTCCCATTGGCCATTTTAAAAATTCTTCCTCTCTCTCTCTTCTCCACCTCCCTCCCATCTCCTCCCTTCCCCTCCCCTCCTTTCCTTCCTTTTGGTCTGTCTTTTTCTATAGAGGGTGAAAGACAGGGAGAGACAGAAAAAGGAAATCTTTTTTTCTACCAGAGCACTGCTCAGCTCTGGTTCATGGCAGTGCCAGGGATTGAGCCTAGGACTTTAGAGCCTCAGGCATGACAGTCTCTTTGCATAACCATTATGCTATCTACCCCACCCTAGGAAAAGAAATCTCTCTCCACTGATCTACTGCCAGTGAAGCTTCCCTCCTGCAGATGGGGACTGGAAACTTGAACCACAGTCTTCATTCATAGTAATGTGTGTGCTCAGTGGGTGGGTTAAAGGGTTTTTTTCAAGCAGAAGTTAGAGGAAAAGCTGAAGATAAGACAGTCTGTATATTAAAATCAGGACCAAAACCAGAAGTGTTTCATAAATCGGTATAGTCAGGAACTCAAACTTGACTAAAGAGAAAGTTACAGCTGTCACAGGGAACCAGATAAGGATACATGGTGAAATAGCTGAGGTATCCAGAAATAGGAGGCAGTGAAATGCCAAGTAACGCGGCCACGTCTGCTTTTAAAAAGACGCACTCAGGAGTATTTTTTCTGCTTCAGTACTGCCCTTTGCCTCCAGACTGTATGTATTCTTCCTCTCCAGTTTCATGTGTTCTCTTGTTTTCTAGTTTAAAACCAGCAAGTTCACATCTTCATCACCTAAAGTACCAGTACTTCAAGACTAATAACGACCTCTATTCCTGGACATCTACAACTTGCTAGGCTGTGTTCTTGGTGCCTTCACATTATCCCATCTTGATCACAAGATCAGTGTTATTATCTTTGTTAATAAATGAGGCAGTTAAGCAATCATTTACTCAAGGTTACACAGCTAGCAATTATGCAACATGAATTTGAACACAGGCTTTCTTTCCTTCCCAGGTTTGTGATTTTGCCATTTCACTTCATGATAATGCCTTCTTATCCCCTTCCTGTAATCTTTTAGGTTTCTTAAGACATGGAGTTACTCCAATACTATTTTCTTTGTTACTTCCGTATTGGACGTGTAGAGTCACTGTGTTGTTTTCCCTAGTTGTAAATCTTCCCAGATCTGCCCCATTCTTTTTTTCCTTTCTTGCTTCATGAAGTTGTTTCCTTTATTGATGAGTGATTCTGGTACCGTGCTCTGTTCTTGAAATACTTTTCGCCACTTATGCTGTCATACACTTGTAACTGGTTTGCCTTTCCCACTTGTGTGCTTCTCTTCTGGTGCTTTTGTTCATACATTTTGCGATTGCACTTGTTTGCTTCCTTCCAAGTGATACTCCTTCTCATATACTCAGTGCATATGTGATACCTTGTGCTTGCGCGTTGGGTGTTTGTGAGGTTGTTTTTACATTATTAACAACTGCTTAAGTTCCTTTCATATGGATTCTCATGCTTTTTATACTTAAAGTTACTTCAAAGTGACTGGTAGAATTTTGATGAAGAGAACATTAAAACAATTATGGAAAACCTTGTTTCATTTGAGGTATTCCTTTCAATCATCTAAAGATAGACTGTGGTCATAGTAATTAAAATCCTGAGAGTTACATAAAATGAATAATGATATTTTATTGTGAAAAGTTTTACCTATAGTCACATTCTAGTTCTAAATATCAAATGTGTTAGAACATAGCAGTTTCCTACCCCAAATGTGCTAACTGCAATAATTCTTTTTTGCTTAAAAAAATCTGTTGAATTTACCAGGTGATGATGTTACATGGATGAATGCATTTGAAATACTTAAATATTTAAGGGTCTAATTTCCATTATCTCACCCTTTTCTCATGTCATTCCCACCGTTGGCACAGGTCGCATGCAAATATAGATTGGCCATTAGCACTTCTCAGAAATGAGAAGCTGAGGGTAGGTCTTGGAATTGTGCTAGAAAGTTAAACTCTTCCATTTTCTTTTTTCAGGTTTCCTGAAATGCAGTTTTTCCAACAAGAAAATGTGAGAAAAATTCTTACAGATGTTCTTTTCTGTTATGCTAGAGAAAACGAGCAGTTGCTTTATAAACAGGTAATGAAAATATCGTACAGGTGGCATCCATTGGCTCACAATTTTCTATCCAGTTTGACAAATGATAGAGCAATAATGTCGCCTTTATTGTATCCAGAGTTGTGTCTTAATAGTAAAGCAATCAGAGAGCTGCTTGTCAGCTGCATGGTGAGAGAAGCAAGCTCATTGAAGCACATATGCTTCTTCTTTATTATGAGACATTCCACCAAACTGTCTCCTGTAAGGCATTCAATCTTTTCTTTCAACTTTTGGGAGTTTGTTTTATAAACAGTATCTTGAAGTCAATCTAGTAACAAAACTTTTCAGAACCGTATGTATAAATATTGTTTCTAAGCACAACATTTGAACAACATTTATGAGTATATGACATGGAATGTACAAAATAATCAATGCCCTCTTATTCCTTAAAATTTAATGATAAAAAACCTTCAGAAACTACCTTCATGTTTATGAAATTTATACTTTGCTTATTGTTTTCCTATTATATGACTCATGCCATTACAAAAGCAAAGATTGTTGAACTGTATTTTTATTAATGATTTAATATTGACTTACAAAATTATGGGATAACAGGGCTATAATTCCAAATCATTCCCACCACCAGAGTTCTGTGTCCCCATTCCCTCCATTGGAAACTGCCATAGTTTTCCCAAGGTCACAGATAATGGGTTCAGTATTCTATCTATGACTATCTGCATAGATTTCTCCCCTTCTTTTCCCCTATGGTCCTGCCTTCTTTTACTAAGTTACATCTCCACCTATTGCTGCTTCCTGAATGTCCTTCTTTTTTCCTCTTCTCTCTCTGGGTCCAGATGAAATTTGAGTTCAGAGACCTCTGGTCGTCTTCCCCTAACATTTCTCCCCCTCTGGGAGTATTGACCAAAATTCTTTATGGAGATTAGAAGGTGGGAGGTCTGACTTCTGTAATTGCTCCTCCGACATGGGCATTGACAAGTTAATCCACACCCCCAGCCTGTTTGTATCTTTCCCTAGTGGGACAGGGCTCTGAGGAGGTGGGATTCCAGGACACATTGGTGAAATCATGTGCCCAGAGAGGCCAGGATGGAATCATAGTAGCATCTGCAACTTGATAGCTGAAAGAAAGTAAGATATAAAGAAGAATAAAGTGTTTAATAAACAGGAACCAAAAAGCAGGGATAGAGAATATTAGGATCCCTGGGGTGGAAAGAAGCTGGGAAGTATATTTTAGATATCTCTCTAGGGACCTATGACTTTGGCAATTTTTACCTGAGCTTGGTAGCTGACATTCAGGTGGACTAAAAACGTTGTCTGGAAGATGGCGTCAAAGTTGAGAATGGAACTAGAAACCTGGGTTAGGGCAGAGAGTAGCTCCCAAACTTGAAGAAAGTGTATAATTGCAATTAGCTGTTTACCCCATTGGTCTGACACAGCGTACAGATACAGTCACACAGGAGCCTTGTAACCCGAGTCCCTGACAGTCTGAGCTCACAGTACATGGCCTCAACTGGGGACACTCTCGCTGTACTCTTCAGGACCCGTCTTCCTCCACTAGCGGAGTAGGATGACCCAGCCTCCCTTTAGAGAGTGGGGTATCCTTGCCATTGCTGCTTTAGAGTGCGGGCAAGGCCCTCGAAAGGCCTGCAGGAGACCTTGTGATGATGCTTGTGAGCAGCTGTGCTGGAGGAGAGGAAGCTGTTAAGAGGTGGCGGCCCATCATTATCTATATCTGAACCCAGGGTTCCTTGACTAGGGCCCCAGGTGATAGGATGGCCTGGGATAGATGAAAAAGACCATCACTAGGTGAGCCAGCCTCCTGCCCATTCCAGCTTTTTTTTTTTTTTTTTTTTTGCCTCCAGGGTTATTGCTGGGGCTAGGTGCCTGCACTAGGAATCCACTGCTCGTGGAAGCCATTTTTCCCATTTTGTTGCCCTTGTTATTATTATTGTTGCCATTACTGTTGTTGGATAGGACAGAGAGAAATCCAGAGAGGAGTGAAAGACAGTAGGAGGGGGAAGAAAGATAGACACCTGCAGACCTGCTTCACAGCTTGTGAAGCAACCCTTCTGCAGGTGGGGAGCTAGGGGCTTGAACCAGGATCCTTATACTGGTCCTCGGTCCTTGCACATTGCACCATGTGCACTTAATCTGCTGCACTTCTGCCTGGCCCCAGGTTACTTTCTTTATCTGGTAAGTTTAGACTTTATTTCATTTGTTAAGGAGTTGAGTGTCATTTGTCATATCCAAACTGGGTCAGGTCTGTGGAATCTGGCTTCAAGTTAGAGAGGAAGTAGACCTAGGGATTTTTATGTGGTCTAAGTTAACCTCAGTTTTATTGCATTTACTTGTTTGATGATTCCAGTAAAAGTTTTCATAGGGACAATAATTATCCTTTAGTTTATAGATATTTTCCAGTGTTTCTCCTGACCAATTGTATACATTTTTTAGTGAAATGTAACTAATGTGTAATACAAGAATATACACAGTGGAGATTCATATTGAAAAACAATGTTATTACAACTAAACTGCACACTGGATATTTTTGTATTTATCCAAATGTACAGTAAGTGTAAATTCAAACAATATTAGTAAAATCCCTGGCAGTCAAAAGTTATGACTACATAATTTCAGCTCATTATAACATAATACATTTGTATGATGACAGCAGTACATGTATGACATACAGGAGGCCAAGAAGTGGTTCACCCCGTAGAGCACACATATTATCATATACACAGACCCGGGTTCAAGTCTTTGGTCACCACATGGAAGTACCTTCTGGGAAGTAGAATGGTTCTAATGTGTCTCAAATATCTGTCTGAGAACTCCCACCACCTTCTGGAGTGCAAAAAGAATTTTGGTCCATAATTATAGAAAGGGAGAGATGTGAGGGGGAAATCACTGGAAGGCTCTGAGCTCCAACTCTGTCAGGACTCTGAGCGAGATGAGGAAAAAAAGAAAGAACACTCAGAAGTAGTAGTAGGTGTGTAGATGTGACTTAAAGAAGAGAAGAAGGTAGGACCATAGGGAAATGAACAAACCTCGATACTTATAAAAATAACAGCCAACCCATATCCATGACACTGGGTGAACTATTGCAGTTTCTAATGAAAGGAGTGGGGATGCGGAACTCTGGTGGTGTGAAAGGTGTGGACTTATACCCCATTGTCTTATAATTTTATAAATCAGTATTAAATCACTAATAAATAGGAAACAAAACAAATAAAAACAGTAAAGAAAATCTGTCTCTTTCCCTCTATATCTCTGTTTCTTGCAACCTGTTTTTAGATGGGTAGGTGCTAAGTAAAATTGTTGATTATTCCCAAATTAATATATAGATATATTACCATTCTAGTAACCGCTACTAAGGATCTAAATGAGACGTGTCTTATTTTTAAGATCTTATTTATTTATTTATTTTGCCTCCAGGGTTATTGCTGGGGCTGAGTGCCTGCACTACAAATTCACTGCTCCTAGATGCCTTTTTTTCCCTTTTGTTGCCCTTGTTGTTACCCTTGTTGTTGTTAATGTTATTGTTGCCATTGCTGTTGTTGTTGTTGGATAGGACCGAGAGAAATTGAGGAGGGGGAGACAGGGGGGAGAGGATGATAGACACCTGCAGGCCTGCTTCATCGCTTGTGAAGCAACCTTCCTGCAGGTGGGGAAACAGACCTTTCATTGAATAAACATGTCTGTTTTGCCAAGTAAATTAATTTTTTAAAAAAGACTTTACAATAAGTCAAGGGTCAAAATGATTTTGTAGCATTAATTAGTTTGTAGCTTAAACTCTTCATTGCCTTTTGTCACCAAGCTTGTGTCCTCATTTACCCTCCTTTCTCTCTGAAATATTTGATGGTAACTCATAGTAAAAGATTAGGTCATAGCTAATTAGGTCAGATTAAAATTATTCCAAATTATGCACCTTATTTCCTTTTTTATTTTTATTTATTTATTTTAATTTTTAAAAAATATTTATTCCCTTTTGTTGCCCTTGTTGTTTTATTGTTGTAGTTATTGTTGTTGATGTCACTGTTAGATAGGACAGAGAGAAATGGAGAGAGGAGGGGAAGACAGAGAGGGGGAGAGAAAGACAGACACCCGCAGACCTGCTTCACCGCCTGTGAAGCGACTCCCCTGCAGGTGGGGAGCCGGGGCTCGAACCGGGATCCTCACGCCAAATCCTTGCACTTTGCGCCACCTGCGCTTAAACCGCTGCGCTGCTGCCCGACTCCCTGTTACTTATTTTTTAATCAGACAGATGAAGGAGAGTGAAAGACCAGATTGCTGCTCATCTCTGGTTTAGGGTAGTGCTAGGAATTGAACCTCACACCTCAAGAGCCTCAGGCATGAAAGTCTTTTATATAAGCATTAATTCAGTCTCCCCAGCCCGTATTTCCTTTTTCTTTTGAAATTAAATCTAGAGTAAGGAGTCTCTATAATAATAGAAAGAAGGTCCAGGAGCAAGAAATAAAGACATAATAACTGAACACTTAATAACATGTGATGTGTGTAGGTTACTGTGAATGCGAGATTAGATCCGATTCTTGATCATTTCAGCAGTCAATCAGTTACTTAATAAAATACTATTTTGGCACCATTTACTAAGAATGAATTACTCCCTGTATATGTTTAAAATTCAGTAGACTCTTTACATCGTAATACCTTCTGTAGAAGGACTGTATATTTAGCCAGATCAAATGTAAGAGAAAACCTTGAGTCTCATCACAAGCTGTTAAAGCTGTTATTTTGTACTAGGTGACACCCCGTTTAACATCGACCATATTGTTAATAGTGATGGGGTTTTATTGAATTAATGAGACTGTTATCATGTAGTAGAATGTCTTGCTGAGTTAATTGAAACTGCAGAGATTATATAAATGGTATTAATGAACTTTGACTGCCTGATGCCTCAGCTTTAATAAAGACTGCTTGGTGGGCTAAATGAACACAGGCAGATAAAAGAACAGGTTCAATTTTGTTGAGCCTACAGGCTGTTGATGAAGAAAAGTTTGTTACCTTTATTTCAACTGGCATGAGTTTGAAGTGCAGTGACTACTAATGATTCAACAGGGATACAGGCTTTAAGGAAGCAGAAATGCTGACACCATAGATGGGTGAAAAACACACATTTGGGGCCCGAGAATTTAATATATTCTAGTATTTCTCATTATATACAAATGAAAAGTATGTCCAATTTCCAGTATAGTGCATTCATGATGGAAATCCAGCCTACTGGGTTTATGGTCATCCTATCTAGAGAGGTCTCTTTCCCATTCGAAATATCTTTGTGCTTGCCATTTGTTAGTAATCGGGTCTTACTAGTGTTGAGAAGGCAAAACCAACCAGTCTTTTCCAAGTTTATTTGTGAAAACATCCCGAGTTTAGTTGGACGTCAACACTGAATTTGTAAAAGGTTGTCTTCTTGCTATTCGAATGACTCAATTACCATCATACAAAGATCACCCTTATTTGTTCATGTGAATTTTGAAATTTGAGTTAGTGTCACCTATTTTCTTTTTTCACATTATAATTCAACTTCACTCCATATGTATAATGGTAGGTGTTTTATTTATCCAGCCACTCTGTTTTAGGCTATAACTGCACGTTTTGATAATATACCACACCACACTTACCACCAGATTTCTAGTATCATTCACCAGTACAAAATTGACCCCTTCTACCTGTTTCTTTAACTACCCTTTTGTTTCCCCTCTGATTTTCCAACTTCACCTCAAAATTTTTAAGCATATTTCACAACATTTTATTAGATTCTGTCTGAGTTTCTGTCATATTCTGTTTAGCTATGTCCTCTTCAAGTTTTGTTTCATAAGGAGATGCTTACCTAAGAAGATTTAAAGGTAGCATAGCTATTGTATAAATTGTTAATTGTTAAAATACCAGTAAGTCCTAATTCAAGACTAGTGCTAACTTAAAATTAATTCTGATATAGTTTACTATGTTGTGATGACTTGATTCCTAAGAAAAGCATAAAGCTATTAGTCTCTGCAGAAGACTGCGTAACTGTCACTCTGAGAAAGTGTTTTCCAACTCTTCCATAAAAATACATAATTTCTCTGCTTCTCTACCATAAAAATATGTATTTTATCTGCTTCCATATTTTATTTTTATTTCCTGTAAAAACAGTATTTTATCTTGTCTTTTCATGAAAAGTCATCTGTATTTACTAAACAAAAGGATAATTTAATCATGCTCATCTGAAGAAAGAAACAACATATATTTTATATCTTAACTTGCTAAAATATTTTTATGTTTAAGAGTAGATTAATCTCAGTAGCAAGTTGTGTACCTACTGTGTAGTATTTTACTTCTACCATAATAGTAAATAATTAGGGGGATTTTCTAATGCTTTTTAAAGGCAACTTAGTAATTACTACTGCTCCATTTTACTTCTGTGCTTATTTCTATGACCCACTAGTAAATACCAATAGCATGGAAAAAATTGGCAGAACCATCAAAACACTTTGAAAAGTTACCTGGTATTTCTATGATACAAAGATACAGGGGAAATGTACATATAGTATTCTTCTGACTAAATACACTAAACATTTTTCTATGAAAACTTTTTTCTGTCAAATCTGTTAAAGGTTGTTCCTTTTATTATCCAGCATTTCCAGTTAGCTGACTTCAGCTCTTCTTAAATCTACAGACATCCTAATTTTGAGTCATTATATAATGAAAACATTGGGTATAATTTCCTTAGGTCTACAGCTCTGAGTTGCCCTTCTTGCTGCAGATCTTTATACTGTAGCTCATGATTATAATTTGCATAAGTGAAATTCATATTTATGAGTACAGATCTTGAAGCAACTGACAGGTGCAAGGTTGTCTACCATGCCAATTTATTGTTTGTTATGTCATTTAAAAGAGAACTGCTCTCCATGTTTTAAAGAATATGTGCTGTGTTGAATTGGAATCAAATCCTAAAAGCAGATAAAATTTCATGTTGTAGCTTTTCACTTTTATGCTTTTCTGTGTCACACGGTAATGTTGATGACAAACATCAATAGCTTCTGTCCACTAGTGGTATGTAAACATTTGCACTTACTGTTTCTCCCCATCTTCTGTTCCAGGGCATGCATGAGCTCTTAGCGCCTATAGTCTTTACTCTCCACTGTGACCACCAAGCTTTTCTTCATGCCAGTGAGTCTGCACAGCCAAGGCAAGTATTTATATGAACTCCATTTGTTTTTTCAGTTTGCTGTAATCCTTTTCACCTCAAAGTCTCATGAACTGAGGGTATTTTGTAAATTGCATATTTGATTTTGTTTCACGTGGCTGCTATAAGTCCCACTTATTAGTTCAATCCTAGTTAAGTTTTGGGGCAAGTTTGTAATCATAAATATCTCTAAAGACGATTGTTAAGTTTTTACCATACCCAAGGGCAGTCTGGGAGGTGGGGCAGTGGTAGGCATTGGACAGTTAAGCATGAGGTCCCAGATATGATCCCTGGCATCATATGTGCCAGCCTGATACTTTTGTTCTCTCTCCTTTTCTTTCTTTCTCTCACATAAATAAGTAAATAATTTTTAACAATCGATGTCAAAGAAAGATAATTGTGGAGAGGACATTTTTATAATGGCAGAGTGTTAATGACTGATAATATTCATTTATACTGTCTTCAATGACCCAGATATATTATGCTATAATGACCCTGTTGATCACAAGCTCTCTGCAAACCTTATCTGTGAGATACTTTGTCCTCCGTAAGTTTGAACTCAATTCAGTCTGCAGATATGAAGACAGTACCACAAAGGATCATCTAAATATATAAATAAATTTAAAAGGCCTGTGTTTTGAGAAACATTTATTCATTGTTTTCAGGAAATAACTTTAGTTACTTAGTAGATGTATTTTCATTTTATTGGGATAATTGTTTATAGTACAGTTGTTGGCATAGACATATGAGAAAGTGCTCAGATACTTAATATCAGATAAAGGCAAATAAAGACAAGAACAAGATGCCACTTTACAACTTTGAGAATATCATATATTGGAAAAGACAGAAACAATAACCGTTGGCAAGGATCTGGTGGAAAAGGAACACATCTATACTGTTGGTAGGAATGTGACTCAGAGCAGCCTACAGATTTTCAGAACACTAGAAATGGATTTACCATACGACCCAGCAGTTCATCTGGGGATTCTTCCAAAGGAAACACAAACACCTATCCAAAGAAATGTAGGTACACCTAAAGTTGACGGTAGCACAGTTCATAATAGCACAAACTTGGAAGCAACCCAAATGTACAAGGGCAGATGAGTGGCTAAAAGTTGTGGCCAATGTATTTTCTGAGACAGGAGCCCTACACCATAGAAACATCTTCAGAATGGAAATCTGTGGGTTATAAACCTTTATCAGAAGTATTATACTGTCCATCTAGATGTAGATAATGAAAAATATAAAATATTTCATGTACCTATCTGCATGATCTTTATTGATCCGCTAGCTTACTAGACATATAATTGGAGCTTTTCCTAAAATATGATTGCCTAATACAGAGTACTGGTTTTTTTTTTAGTTTCTCCAATTTTACTAAGTTTATTGAATATGACTAGAATACATGTGTCTTAATTGCCTTAACTTAATTTATTCTAAGATATAATAAAGATATAGTTACTATCAAAGCAACACGGGAAGCCTTGCAATAGATAAAATTTGGACTCTCAAGCATGAGGTCCCAAGTTTGATCCCTGGCATCACACGTTCCAGAGTGGTGTTCTTTCTCTCTCTCTCTCTCTCTCTCTCTCTCTCTCTCTCTCTCTCTCTCTTTTCCCCACCTCCTCTCCCTCTCATAATAAATCTTTTGAAAAATTAGTGCCTTGTCTTTATGTCTGTTTTTTTTTAAAAAGATATATGCTGAACATATTTCACAAGAAAGTATAGATGATTAAAATATTTTTAAATTTATTTTTTATTTAAGAAAGGATAAATTAACAAAACCATAGGGTAGGAGGGGTACAACTCCACACAGCTCCCACCACCCAATCTCCATAACCCACGCCCTCCCCTGATAGCTTTCCCATTCTCTATCCCTCCGGGAGCATGGACCCAGGGTCCTTGTGGGTTGCAGAAGGTGGAAGGTGGAATTGCTTCCCCGCTGAACATGGTCGTTGACTGGTCGGTCCATACTCCCAGTCTGCCTCTCTCTTTCCCTAGTAGGATGGGTCTCTGGGGAAGCAGAGCTCCAGGACACATTGGTGGGGTCTTCAGTCCAGGGAAGCCTGGCCGTCATCCTGATGGCATCTGGAACCTGGTGGCTGAAAAGAGAGTTGATATACAAAGCCAAACAAATTGTTGAGCAATCATGGACCCAAAGGTTGGAATAGTGGAGAGGAAGTGTTGGGGGGGGGGGGCGATACTCACTGCAAACTCTAGTGTACTTCTGCTTTCAGGTATATATTTTGCACTAGTTTATGGATACGTGTGAACATATGCTCTCTCTCACAGAAACTGGTGTATATCTAGGTTTTGGGACTTTGTTAGAAAGTGATCCACCTGGGATGGAATTAGAGAATACTATGAAAGGAAAGGTCTCACCCGAGTAGTGAAGCTGAAGGGTTGTCATTCCTCATCTAAAGTCTCTGGACACAGTCTGAGCTGAAGCGTGTTGAGGTGGCAATCATTGTGTTGATTAGGTTGCGATCGGCAGATGCAATATTATTTGATATGGATTGGGAGAGGCATACGGGAAAGTGGGCCCTATCCTAAGGTTCCAGGACTGGGGGAAGTAGAGGCTCTATAGTGGAGATGTGAGGTTCCTGCTGTCTTAGGGTTCAAAAAGACAATAGATAGTTAATGTTATCATCACATTATTTGGTAATTGGGTTAACTTTGAAAAGTCCTTTTGTTAGGGTTTGCTGTATAGTACCCAGTATCTTGTATATAGCTGTGCCATTGGTTGCCTCTGATCTACTTGGTCTAGGCTTTTGAGAGAATCCGCATATCAAATAAAGCTATCAAGAACAATGAACTCACCTTCTCTGACCCATCTTGGACAGAGCTAGAAGGAATTATGTTAAGTGAGCTAAGTCAGAAAGATAAAGATGAGTATGGGATGATCCCACTTATCAACAGAAGTTGAGAAAGAAGATCTGAAAGGGAAACTAAAAGCAGGATCTGACTAAATTGAAAGTAGGGCACCAAAGTAAAAACCCTGTGGTGAGGGGTAGACATGCAGCTTCCTGGGCCGGTGGGGGTGGGAGTGGGTGGGTGGGATGGGACACAGTCTTCTGGTGGTGGGATTGGTGTTTATGTACACTCTTAGCAAAGTGTAGTCATATAAATCACTAGTTAATTAATATGAGGGGGAAAATTAATTGTATGTCTCGAAGTTTTTAAAACACAGACTGAGTTTTTTTTAATATATAGGCTGTGTATTTGATTAAAATATTTTTTATGAGTAGATCATAATGGTTAAGCTCTTTCACTCCTTTGAAGGTAAAACCAGCACTGAATTAATTGATGTTAAATATAGTAAAGAATAGTTAAATGTAGTAAATTAAAATCCAATAAAAGAAAATCATGTTTTGTTGCTCTACAAATGACTAGTTTAAATATGTACTTTGGTTTGTTATGTTTTGGCCAGTAACGATAAAGTATGGCATGATCAATTTAGATCAGGCACATTGCAAGAACTATATTCTCCCATTCTATGTATTTTATTTGATATAATTAATTACATTATTGTGATATAGATGATGCAATCAGTGTGCTTTTTTATCTTCGTATATTGAAAAGATTTCATCTGTTAGTAGATTTGCTCTCTTTATTGAAAACTATTTTTATTTGCATGTTATGTGAAAATTGGCATGTGAGTAACTTGTATATCTCCTTTTGTTAAAAAATTAATTTCACTTCTTTTTTCTAAGTGAGGAAATGAAAGCTCTCTTGAACCCCGAGTATCTGGAACATGATGCCTAGTAAGTTCAATGCCTTTTTGTAATTTTTATCTTTCATCATCTTTAATGAAGATTTCACACTAGCATTTTATTATTATTTTTTAATTTTTTAGTGCAATGTTCTCACAGCTCATGGAAACTGCTGAGCCTTGGTTTTCTACTTTTGAACATGATGGTCAAAAGGTAAATATAGTACAAATCTTTTCTTTTCTATATATTTGAGGGATCAATTTTCCAGTAATACCATTAAATCGAAGAATAAAAGTCATCATTATTATAAGAAATTAAATTTTAAAGTGCCCGTTGAGTTAGACTGTAGTTGGAACTAAATCAGACCTATGGTAATATTGGCAGATAAGCAGTGTTAATAGGTGTTTTCATATAAACAAATACATTTTGCATATATATGTATTTTACCCATGCAATAGAATCTCTTAAAATAAAAGTTAGAAGTTTTATTAGCTATAATTTACCTGTTCCTTCCTAGTGAATTGATATTATTGAATTACATAAACTATCAAATTGGTTTTTATTTTATATCAGTATATAATTAACAGTCAGCCTCACTTTCATTAATCCTTACTCTCTTAGCTTTATATTTTAACTTTAATTTTCTTGTAAAAGTAAAATATCATAAACTTCATGTCTTAAGTGCACATTGTTTCATTATAGCTCAGATTGTGCAGCTCTCCCCATTATCTGACTCTAAGACTTTGACAGAAGACCTCTCACACATCAGCAGCCTTTTCCAGCCCCCCACTACTAGTCGTTGTATCTTACGGCTTGACCTATTGTGGACATTTCCTCCAAGTAGAATCCTATGAGACATGTTCTTCTGTGACTGACTCTAAATTATATTATTTTCTTTTCAAATTATCATAATTTTTCAATATTTATCTCTGTTGAAGCCTCCAATTCACATTGTCTAGATTTTAGCCACACATTTTAGGGTCTTCATTAAGGGATGGGGAGGGGAGGGAGACAGTGTAATGGTTAATGCAGAGTCTTAGAAGCCAGAACCAAGCTAGGCTTTGGTCTTTCTCTATATGTCTTTTTATCTATGTCTCTGTAATTAAAATAAAATTAATAAAGTGCTTTGTTAAAAAAAAGGAATGACTACAAAGGCCAAGGGATGGGGGTGCTGGGTGTAGGAGGGTGCAGAGACAGGATCCAAAGATATGAATGTCTAGCTATAAAAGGCCATGTGGAAATAACGCACAGTATAGTGACTGTAATTAGTAGTACTACTGTGTTGCATGTTCTGAAAAGATACTGAAAGTACAGTAGATCTTCAAAGTTCTCATCAGGAGCTGCGTGGTGGCACACCTGGTAGAGCATGCATATTACCTTGAGAGCAAGGGTCCAAGGTTCAAGCCACTTATGCCCACTTGTATGTAGGGGGAGTGGTTCCAGTGATGAAGCAGGGCTGCAGGTGCCTCACTTTCTCTCTGTCTCCCAATTCCTTCTCAGTTTCTCTTTGTTCCATAATGATGATGATGATGATGATGATGATGATGATGATGATGATGATGATAATGGTTGCCAGAAGCACAGGATTTGTCCCTAATGGCAGGAGGCCTCAGCATTGATGGGGGGAAAAAATGTTATGATAAGGAAAAAATATCACAACTTTTATGAGAGATGTTAGGTAGGCTTAATGTGCTATTTTTGCAATATACACAAATAATAATATCATTTTCATAATCATGACTAATACAATATTAAGACAAGTATACATTAATAGTAATAGAAAACCTACATGACCACCATAAACATACAGATGTTAAATTGACATTTCAGAGGAAAATTTATACTTAAAAATTTTTTTTTCTTTTTTCTTTTTTTTTCATTTATTCATAAAAAGGAAACACTGACAAAACCATAGGATAAAAGGGGTACCACTCCACACAATTCCCACCACCAGAACTCCATATCCCATCCCCACCCCTGATAGCTTTCCTATTCTTTATCCCTCTGGGAATATGGACCCAAGGTCATTGTGGGATGCAGAAGGCAGATGTTCTGGCTCTGTAATTGCTTCCCCACTGAACATGGGCGTTGACAGGTAGATCCATACTCCCAGCCTGCCTCTCTCTTTCCCTAGTGGGGCGGGGTTCTGTAGATAGCTAGTAGGCATATTTTACTTATATTCCAAAGGGCCTTTGGCTATACTAGTTTTTGTTTTCCCCTGAGCTTGAAATCGTATATGCCGGTGGATCCAAGTTATTGTCTGGGGAGATGATGTCATGGCAGGGAGATGATGTCATGCCTGGGAAAAGGACCAGAAAGCTGAATCAGGGAAGAGAGTAGCTCCCTAATATGGGGAAGGTGTGTAAATATTGTTGACTTGTAAACCCCATCGATTTGATATGATCTGGGGCCCATATTCAGCTGAGAAGCCTGGGTGACCTCTGCATCTGTATAGATCTGAGCTCACGTTCTGTGGTCATGAGTAGGAATGTTTCAAGCTACCCCAGTATTAGGACTCATCTTCCTCAGGTGTGGCATAAAGTTTGTTGTCCAGCCTCCCTTCAGAGGATGGAACATTTCTACTGTTGTTGATCTAAGTTGAGGCTAATGGGGTCACAAAGGGGTCTATTGTGTTGTTCCTGATAGAGTTGACCAGTAACAATGGAGAGAGGGATTTATTCGAGGTCTACGCCCATCATGTCTGTTTGGGAGGGTCATCACTGGGACTTGGTGCTTGCACATCAATTCACTGCTCCCAAGACTCTTTTTCCCATTTATTTTATAGTACTGAGAGAAATTGAGGGAGGGGGGATAAAAAAGAGAGATGGTGGTAGGGAGATGAAGGGAAGAGAGAGAGAAGGGTGTCTTGTGGGGAAGGAGAGAAGGAAGCTGGGGGAAGGAAGACCTGTAACATTTGCTTCACATTTGTGAAGCTTCTTCCCCTCTGCATGTGGTGACCAGGATCTTGAACATGGGTAACGTGTGCCCAGCCAGGTGTGCCACCACCCGGCCCCTGTACTTTTTTGAAAGGGAAATATACCTTACAATTAACACAAAATTTAAAAAATAATTTCAACTTAATATTCATTGGGAAAAATTTTAACAAAAATGAAAATCTTCTCTGATTAAAGTATCCTAGGATGTAAATGAGATAGTAAATATAACAAAACCAGAAAATTTGTGTGCTGTTTTTGTATTAAATGGCCACGTTACAGAGGCTCCCCCCTTTTTGCTGTCTATACAGATTAACACAAGGTGACTGAGTCACTAGATCTGTATGGTTCATGTCCTGTGCACATGGAGGAACTAGGGCAGACACTGCAGTATAAAGGGCTACTCTGCTTGGTAAAACGAGATTATGCAGGAAAGACAGATGAAGCCTCCTCCAGGAAGCTTTCCTAATACAAGCAAATGTCCCTCTTATTCTGTGTAGGCCCTGGAAATCTAATTAGTCTGTGCTTTGCAGTAGTGTAAGTTCTTTTGTTTCTGATAGTTTCCGCCTCCCAGCTAAGAGAACAAGAGCTTCAATATCTTTATCTTTGTGCCACCAAGTCTGGCCCAGTAATGAAAAGGGGATAGTATTTCCAGATATTTCAAAAGTTAGGAGGCAGAGAAGCAAAAAAGTGTAGTGTGGTAGCAGAGAAGACAATGAAATAGCACTTTAATCATTTTTTATTTATTTTGAAGGTTTTTTTTTTTTTTATTTACGAGAGCGAGGGAGAATGAGAGGCCAAAGCACCACTCAACTCTAGTATTTGGTAGGACCATAGGTTGAACTTGACACCTTTAGGACTCAAACATGGAATCCTATGCTTAACTTCTTAACTATCTCTACAGCCTCAAAACTCAAGTTATACATGTAAGCTTCTTATTGGAAGCATTGAGGAGAGGACATTTTGGTTTAAAGCATGTTATCTGCAGGGTTTCTGGAAATACAGCAAGAGCAGAGTCTAGCCAGATAAAATGAGGCCTTTAGGACCTATGAAAGAATGTGACTTAGATAATAAAAAATAAAAAATTAATTAAAAAATACTAGTTAGTAGGGGAAAAGGGACCTCAATTCGGGTTATGAGAGTAAGACTTTTAAAGAGGAGATAGGTAAGAGTCCTATGAATATTCTGAGGAACTCAAATTAGCAAGCTCTGTGTTCTTCTTGGAATATGGGTCTAGGTGGGCATGGTGAAAAGATGAACGTGTTTTTGAGCAGATATGAATCTGCTGAACCCTTTTGGCTCTGTAAGATTCCTTGCCAACTTTTGAATATGCAGAGATACTTGAGAGTCTTAGGTTATGAATCCAGACTCGGAAATCCTTGGAAAATAGGTATTGGTTAAAGCACTGTCTGTGAATGAAATCACTAAGTTTAGAGTAAAGCTGAAATCAGAAAAAGCATTTGTGAAATGGAAATGCGAATTTAATGTTGAAAAGTTAACTGAGTACAGATGGTAGACAACCATGAGAAAGAAATGCTCTAAATCCCAGTGTTGGGATTATTTATAACGTCAAGAGCTCACAGGAAAACGGTCTTCATTTATAATTTTCCAGGTTTAAGTTTTATGGTATAGGACATAAATTTTCAGATGGCCCAGAAAATGGCTTGAAAATGGCTTTAGCCTGTCACTTCTTTCTCTCTCTCTCTCTCTCATCTCTTTTTCTCTCATATAGCAAGTAAATCAAGCCTTAAATACAGTTTTCTACCTAGGGACTATGATTAGACAGTCTGGTTACATCAAAATAATTCATGTTCTTTTTTTTCCATGTTTCTTAGGGGAAAGAAACACTGATGACTCCCATCCCTTTTGCAAGACCACAGGACTTGGGGCCAACAATTGCTATTGTAACTAAAGTTAACCAGATCCAGGATCACCTCCTAAAGAAGCATGACATTGAGCTGTACATGCATCTGAATAGACTAGAAATCGCACCACAGATCTATGGGCTGTAAGTATTACAGTTTATGATGTATGGTGGTTTCTTAATGTCTCAGGTGCATAATAGTAAGCAAGAACTAATACGGTTCAACTTTTTTTTTATCTCTTTGTGGCCTATACATTAGATCTGTGCTCATTACTTTCTTGTATGGCATTGATATTTCTTGGGAATTACTTATTTATTAGACATAAAGAAATTATTATACTATGTCTAATATAAAGCCATACCTCAAATCCAGATAGTCAAATCCATTGTAAAATCATAAAGAATGGCTCCTTTGAAAAAAGTTGTTAAAAATTTCAAAATGGTAAAAGCAGGTTTGTAAGATTATTCTAAGACATGCAGAATCACGTTAAGTTGTACACACTTAAAGCCATTACTGAACCCAACTAAGTCTAAGAAATGTCCCCATTCTTGCCATATTATTGTGTTGCCATCTTTCTGCTCTGTCTTCAGAATTACATTTGTAATTAGAAGTATCTCTCACCGTGAATATAATGCCTTGGTCTTCTCTACTCACTTCACTTCTATAACATGGCATGATGTACCAGGAGAAAAGGGGAGAGTGAAACTGTGTGTGTGTGTGTGTGTGTGTGTGTGTGCGCGCGTGCGTGCGCGTTTGTGCACGTGTGTGTGTGTAGTTTCACTCCATAGTTTTTAATGTAAGTATCCAAACTATAAATATTGATTTTAGTATATATATTATTAGTTTTATATTGCTATAGACAACAAAATGATTCTGTTCAAACAATAGAATATTGATACTGGATGCTTAACATTTCTTTCATTGATGCCTCCCATAATCTCCATTTCTCATTAGGTACAACACAAAAAATTGAAACTACTGATATTAACTGTTCAATAAATGTATTTGAATCACATAGTATTCAGACAATTCAAACTTTTAGTACAAGAGCAGGGACCATTATTTAACACGAAGAAACAAGTGTGTTTTCTTTATATTCTCATGTTGTACAGTATTTCACTATTAAATATATTTAACTGTCTTCTCCAGAAGTGCAAAGATGTGATGAATAGATCATGTCTCCTGCTCTAATGATTCTTGTTTTTATTTTTGTGCTTAAATTTTGCTTCGTCGTTGGGAGAATCGCCATCACCCCCATTTAAAATGGGAAAATTGTGGGTTGCATAAGTACTTAGCAGCCCTTTTACCAATGAATTATCATTTGTACTTATAACTTTAGGTAATATATTTATACTTATAGATTCAGATTTTTCAGAAGCCGGGCGGTAGCGTAGCGGGTTAAGCGCACATGGCACAGAGCGCAAGGACCGGAATAAGGATCCCGGTTTGAGCCCCCAGCTCCCCACCTGCAGGGGAGTCGCTTCACAGGAGGTGAGGCAGGTCTGCAGGTGTCTGTCTTTCTCTCCCCCTCTCAGACTTCCCCTCCTCTCTCCATTTCTCTCTGTCCTCTCCAACAAGAACGACAGCAATAGCAACAACAACAACGATAAACAAGGGCAACAAAAGGAGAAAAAAAAATTAAATAAAAAAAAGATTCATATTTTTCTAAAATGACTGGTGGCTAGGTTAGTAGCTAAATTCTATAGTATTATCACTGTACACTCAAATATAAAAGCTCATTGTTCGACTTCAAGATTTGTTTGCTAAAATTTAGATATTGCTCTTAAATATTGGGGAAAAAATTAATGTTGGCCATATTTATCATTTCCTTGAAATTCTGTATTGTCTGTTACTTCTTTGCCTGAGCTGGTGATTTCATTGAAGTGCTGGTGGTATGGGCTTGGGAACAATAATGTCTAGCCATAGTTTCTTTTTCAGACATTAGTTCCCACCAACTTTCTCTTTACCATGATTTATAAAGCTGCTTTGGCATTCAACCATTATTTCCCAGTGAAATTCCCTGACCAAAAACATAATTAGTCTGAGTGCTTTTAAGTATAAATCTTTGAAGAAACTTCTTCATAATTTGCTCTGTACTACATTTTATAATGCAAGGATTTTGCTTATTTCACTCAATATATTGTGTCACGTTATGTCACATTACATTATGTTATATTTTATATTATATGTTTAACATATAAAAAAGCCTGTGTGGTTGAATTTACCTATGTGTATGTACTATCTCGAGTTGTATTACTCATCTGTTTATTCCCTACTGGTAACTGCTGAATTCTTTGAGACAAAAAAGTAATCTGACTATAGTTTTATATAGTAGTTAGAAGCACAGGCTTTGAAATGAAACAAATTTCTGTAACCATCTTAAATCTTGGTTTCTTCATCTGTGAAAAGATGATTAAATGTAATGGTATCTTTTTCATATGGGCACCATAGGGTAACCATGGGTACTGAATCACAATGTTAAGAAAATATCATAGTGTTCTATAGGTAGAAATATTCAATGTTTGACAATCCCTTTGCTCTTGTCAACTGTTACTTTTACTTAATTAGAATATCATGATCATGTGGTTTATGAAAACTTCCAGCTCTGGCTCTAGCTTGCTCTAGTTCACTGAGAGCTTGCTCTAGTTCACTGTAGCCTATGAAAGTTCTAGTTAATTGAAAATATAACTGTTCTTTAAGCCTGTGCTTCCAAAGCACATAGAAGTTGATAATTGACTTTTAGAAACAGATGATATTGTTTTGACATAATAATCTTATTATTTTGAGCCTAGTGTTACAGTTTTTGTATGTCGTGGGTATGAAATGTTCTGTTTTCACTATATAACCACTTCTTCTAGCGTTTGCCCTTCTTCCGTAGCCAGTCAACAGCGTCATGTTGAGCCTAATGTAAAGTTTCGAGACCTCCTTTGAATCTGGAGAGCTGGCAGTCGTTGACTATGTGGGTCATAGTCTGTCTGGAGCCGCAGGGGCAGTTCGGGTCGTCTCTGGCTCCCCAGCGATGGAACATGGCGCACCGGCCATGGCCTGTTGGATAGCGATTGAGGAGGGCCCGATCATAACGTGCTAGGTCAAAGCCGGGTTGACGCCTGCAGGGGTCTGTGATGAGGTGTTTGTTCTTGACCTCAGCTGACTGCCAACTCTGTTTCCAAGAGACTGGAACAGAGAAGTTCAGTGTAGGCGTAGGGGACCAGATTGGGTGACGAGACGTCAAGCGTTGGACAGGGTGGGCGAAGATATCCGCGTATATTGGCAGGTCCGGTCGAGCGTAGACGTGGGAAATGAACTTAGATGATGCCGCATCCCGATGAATATCTGGCGGGGCGATGTTGCTAAGAACTGGCAGCCATGGAACCGGGTGGAACGGATGGTTCCAGAAATTATCCTCATGGAGGAATATAATTTGGAATCGACCAAGTGGACATGGGGGCTACGGAACCATACTGGGGCACAGTATTCTGCAGTGGAATAGCATAATGCCAGAGTTGATGATCGCAGTGTGGAAGCGCTCGCGCCCCATGAGGAGCTGGCCAGTCTGGCAATGATGTTATTCCTCGTGCCCACCTTTGCTGCAGTTTTTATGAGATGTTTGTGAAATGACAGAGTGCGATCGAGAGTAACGCCAAGATAGACTGGCTGGGCTTCATGCCGGATTCTCGTATCGCCAAGCTGCACATTAAGCTCACGCGAGGCCGAGGCATGGTGTAGATGGAAAACAGATGATACCGTTTTTTGCAGTGCTAGGGATTAGTCGCCATTTTTTACAGTAATCAGATATCAGAGACATGTCTTTCGTGAGTGTTTCCTCAAGGATGTCGAACTTGGATGCCTGAGTTGCACAGCAGATGTCATCGGCGTAGATGAACTTCCTTGAAGAAGTTTCCGGGAGGTCATTGATGTAAATATTAAATAGCGTAGGAGCCAGAACAGAGCCCTGGGGGAGGCCACTTGAGACAAGTCTCCATCTGCTAGACTTGTCACCCAGATGCACCCGGAATCATTGCTGAGGTTATTGCCTATTTCTTTTGGGAAGGAAGTTTTTGATTTAGGTGTAGATTCAGTATTGGTATTTGAAAATAATTAGCTTACAGTTTGACTAAATCATCACCAAGTGGTCAAATATAATCGATTTCAGTTAGTAAATACTGCTCTTCAGAGTTTGATATCAAAACCCATAATTGCATTATCTGACACGTGCTTTCGCATGTGGAGTGTGTTGACAGAGTTTTGACTTTCAAATAAAACAAGTATTTCTTTTTTTCACACTCTTAAAATTGTATTTACGTTAAAATTCTAATATAATTACATGGTTTACAATTCAAAGGGTATATAAGGGTGGATGGTGAAAAGAATATATGGCAAGAAAGGCACATGTGAGCAGAGGTTCAGGAGTTGGTCACACTGGGAGTGGGGGGATCCATTTATGCAGAAGATGCTTAAAGCCTAGGCTCTGTGATGCATTTTCTCTCTGTGACCAATGGTTGAATAACCACTCTATGCCTCGGTTTCCCCATCTGCAAGACAATTATTTCTTATAAACTAAAATATTTGAAGAAAATAAAAAATCAATATTATGGATAGTGTTATGAGTGTCATTTTTTCCATGCTAATGAAAAAATGTTATATCAACAATTTATGTGGAATTGAAATTAAATAAGTACGTAATACATACTGAGAAAGTATTAGCAAAAAACTGTACCTTCTGCTGAGTCCAAGTTTTAATTTTTCCCACTATTGAGCAAGTGCATTGAAATTTTCCTAAATCAGCTTCTTAATATGGCTATAATCATCAGCAAGGAAATTTTGCAGTTACTCCACTTAAATTTTTCTTGAAAATAAACGTGGCATAAAAAAGAAAATATATATGTGGAGTTCTGATGTAGCAGATGTTCCATATGTAAACATGTCTGTAGTACTTTGCTAATAATTCACTTAACAAACTTAGAATTAATGGCTAGTGTAAATTATTAATTGCACTGGCTAAAGTCATTCCAAATTAGCTTAATTTTAAATTGATTAATGATGCCTATCTTGAAGTATTGCGATAGCCATATTTACCCTCTTGATTGTTATATAGTAACATGCTATTATTTTATATATTTGAAGTCATCCTCTCCTAAATAATTATAGCTGATTTTTCAGTTAGAAAATGTCAGATTGGGGGAGGTAGGCAGTGGCGCACAGGGTTAAGTGCACATAGTAGAAAATGTCAAATCAGCTGTTAGTAAGGTCAAACAATGTTAACCTGCAATTAAATGCTCAATTATTCATAAGCGATAATAGAAAGTAACAGTTCCGATACGTAATTTTTCACTGTATTTATTTGTTCTTTTTATGAGTCCAAAGGACTCAGATATAAAGAAATATAAAAACATAGCAGTTTCAAATATAAAGCTTCACTATTATTTCCACTTCTTGTGATTCCATTACTGAAAAATTGAAGTTTAAAATTAACAATTTTGTTAGACCACAGTAAAAGTATTTTATTATCACTCTTAAATTTATTGGACCTGTGCACTTCTGACTATATTTTAAACTTTGATGTAAATCAAATACATAACAAGCATCTGTGGGACATGCAATTAATGTCACTTTTGAGAAAAGACCCTTAGAACACACGTGGGCTGTGACTTTTTAAAATTATGAACTCTTTATAACACTCATGGGATAAATTTCATGTCCCTGAAATGCTTATTATAAACCTTCCATCTCTCTTCCCTTGTTCTGTATTATCTATCAGTTGTTTTTTGTAGTTTTATACTCATTTAATTGGAGGGGTATTCTGGGTTATTGATAATATGCTCAATTTTGTGATATATTAAAATATCCCAATATATTGATGTCCCAGTATTGATTCTAACACATAACACACAGTGGTATTCTAACACAGTGTAATTATATATGACTGCTAAGTTTTTTTAATCTACATTTGAGATATATATATATATATATTCCTATCTATACTATGTATTTAATAAAAAAATAAATTCTGGAGGCTGGGCAATTTCATACATGGAAGAATGCACATATTGTCAGGTGCAAGGACCCGGGTTTGAGTCCCTTCTCCCCATCTGCAAGATGGAAGCTTCAAGAGTGCTGGAGCACTACTGTAATTGAAGTCTGTCTGTCTCTCCCTTTTTCTTTTGGTCTCTCTCTACTTCTCTATATATCTAGAAAAAGAGAACGAAAGAGAGATATAGGGAGAGAGAAGGAAAGGAGGAAAGGATGGAAGAAAGAAAAAGAACTGAGAGGGAGAGAGTAGAGGAAGGGGAGGGACTGAGGATGAACAGAGTGGGAAAGGTTGTCAGGAGCTGTGGAGTTAAGACAGGCACCAAACCCCAGCAATGCCCCTGATGGCTAATTAATCAATTCATGCTGAGTCATCATGAAGTCTTAAGTACTCACGTTAAATATTCTCTTAATAGTTTGAGCAAATGACTTTCTTTTTATTCCACAAAGGTGTTTAGGCATGGTGCCTCAACGAAGATTCTTCCCTGTCCCTAGACATTTTTTTCTTTTACTTTCTTCTTTTTTACTTATTCATGATAGAGACAGAAATAGAGAGTGGGACAAAGAGGGAGGGGGAGGAGGAGAGGGAGAGAAAAACCAATCTATGGCAGTGATCACCAGTTGTGAAGATTTCCCTTTCCAGGTGGGGACCAAGGACTTGAACCTGAGTCCTCATGCCTGGTGATGTGTGCACTCTACTGACTACCCCACCACCGACCCCATAATTTCTTATTCTAAATACAACTTGTGATAGAAGTATTGTTTTTTTCAGTGAACTCTGTATCACACATTAAATTTGCAAAACAAAATGAATAGTGAAGATTCAGTAATATCTATTGAATTTACCCCTAGAATTACCACCTCATTGGAACAAATGTCCTTTCCTCTTTTATGTGGCAAATTAAATTATGATTAAGAATTTGGATGGGGGAGCAGGCAGTGTCATCCAGTGTCCAACTGAGTGTTTGTAATCCTTTGAGTGCTCATACTGCTATGTGCAAGAACTCAAGCCCCCAACCCCCACCTTCAGGCGTCTCTGTGTCTCTCCCTCTTTATCTTCCCTCTCCTCTCAGTTTCTCTCTGTCTTTTCAAAAAGGAGGAAAAAGAAAAGAAGGGAGGGAGGGAGGGAGGGAAGGGGGGCACACAGAGCGGTGGATTCTTCACGCAGGCGCTGAGTCTGACTGACAACGCTGGCGATTAAATATATATGTTAAGATGAAGGGCCAGGAGATAGTTCACCCTGTAAAATACACACTTTGCAGAACTCAGGTACCTAGATTTCGAGGCCCTGACACTTCATGGGAGCACCATAGATGGCTGCAGAGAAAGGTACATAAATGGTGGAGCATTGCTGTGTGCCACTCATCTCTTTTGCTCTCCTATTTGGCGCTGGTTCTCTTTTTCTACTTGAAATGAACTGTAAAGGAATTAAAGAGGAAAAGAAAGAAGGAATTAAGTAGAATTAATACTATCATGCATGAGCAAAGCCTTGCTGGAAAGAGGGAGAGGAGGAGGGGGGAGAAATTATTATTGTTGTTATCATTGCATGATTCCAATCTGAGCCAACTTTTCCATTCTTTCCATGTCAGATGGAAAGAGAAAAAGAAGGAAGAAAAACACCCTGTGTCTCGGTGTTCCCATGTGGTTCAGGGTTCAGATCCAGACCTGATTCCTGATAGTTCTGACACTCTTGCAGGTGAGCTATTTCCTGGCCATGAACAGTAAATTCCTTAATACAGTGTTCCCTACCTATTACATTTGTCTGTCCTATGTAGTAACACTGGTAATGGAAGTCTAGTTCCTCTGATCAGTTCTCAAATATGATGATGAGAACTCTCCACCCAGGGAACTACTGCAGTATCCCATGGAAGAAATGGGGACAGAGAACTCTGGTTGTGAGAATGGTGTGGAATTGCCCACAACCCTGTTATCTTACAATGTTGTAAGTCAATGTTAAATCGCTAATAAAAAAAGAAAGAGGGAGAGAAAAAAAAAAAAAAAAGCCTATACCCAGAATAATAGAAGTGTTACCCAGAATTGGTCTGATAGTCTTTCTCTTGGCTCCCCTCCACAGCCTTGGTTTTCTGTGCGTGCGTGCGTGCGTGTGTGTGTGTGCGCGCGCACACGCACGCACATTATTTTATTACTATCTTTATTTGTTGGATAGAGACAGCCATAAATTGAGATGCAAGGGGATAATAGGAAGAGAGAAAGACAGAGAGACATCTACAGTACTGCCTCACCACTCGAGAAGCTTTCTCCCTGCACTCAAGCACTGGGGGGGGGGGGGGGGGGGGCTGGAATCTGGGTCCTTGTACATCGTAACGTGTGCTCAACCAGGTTCGCCACCACCTGGCTGCCTGTGTGCTCTTTCACTCCTTCCTTCTCTTGCTTAACCATTCCTTTCCTTTCTTGGCCCTAATTACATTCCTACCTCTGGATAATCAATGCACTCTGCTGATGTTGGGACATAAAGGCCTAATATATATATATATATATATATATATATATGGAAAGGAAGCCAATGTAACATGGGTAGGATTTTTTTAAATAGGTGCTAGTCAGGCATTTAAATAATTTGTCTGGATTTTACATATTCTCACAGTTTCTTTACTTCACAGTGCTGGCCTGTACCACTCCCAATCCCTTGTTTAAGTCTGTGAAGGTTCTCTATTCCTACTTCACAGATAAATGTTTAGCAACCCCTACTTCCGGAATTAGATTCTAAAAAGATGGAAAACAGCAGGGGAGATATCATATTGGTTATGCAAAAAGACCCTGATGCCTGAGGCTTCCCAAGTCCCAAGTTCAATCCCCTGTACCACCATAAGCCAGAGCTGAGCAGTGCACTTCTTCTTCTAGCGTTTGCCCTTCTTCCGCAGCCAGTCAGCAGCGTCAGGTTGAGCCTGATGTAAAGTTTTGAGACCTCCCTTGAATCTGGAGAGGTGGCAGTCGTTGACTATGTGGGACATAGTCTGTCTGTAGCTGCAGGGGCAGTTTGGGTCGTCTCTGGCTCCCCAGCGATGGAACATAGCGGCGCACCGGCCATGGCCAGTGCACTGGTCTTAAAAAAAAAAAAAAAAAAAAGATGGAAAACCAGCCCACCAAAGCTAGGGCCAGTGCTTCACAGCCAAAGATTCCCCACAGTAGCCTGACTGCTTCCCACTTATATAAAATCCATTTCTCTTTGCTTCCGGTTGCTGTACACACTGTCCTCCTTGGTCAGAAGTTTAACTCATAGGTTACTAAGATTTATGTTTCCATTCTAAGCAAGTATAAGCAGCGCATACCTTTTTTTTTCTAGGGAGATAAGCATTTATTGAGACAAAGCAGGGGTAAAAAAAAAAAAAAAGGAAAGTCCACACCTACTCAAGCCTTTGCCTTCAGGTTCTCACATCCCTATCATTTGCATTTTGCCTTTAGCACCCAGGCAGAGAGGGAAGAAAGGAGGTGGTGCACTTCTGGGATATTTGAAAAGTAGGGGAAGGGCTGCTTTCCCTCCTAGACCTGGAACACTCCCCCTCTGGGAGTGTGGACCAGAATTATTTTGGGAATTCAGAAGGACTTCTGTAACTACTTCCTACTGCTCAGCCCACACTTCCCAGTTGTTTATTCCTAATCTTTCCCTAATAGGTGAGGGCTTTGTAGAGATGAGGTTTCTGTACACTTCCTCATGTGGCCATCTGTCCAGAGAGGCCAGGATGGGGTTGTGATAGCATCTGGAGTTTGATGGCTGAAAGGTGGTGTGGCATATAAATGTTTAGTAAACAAAGGGCCAGGGTCTGGGGAGATAGCATAATGGTTATGCAAAGAAACTCTCATGCCTGAGGCTTTTAAGTCCCAATTTCATTCACCACCTCCCTCATCCCCACTGCCACCACCACTCCCAAAGTTGAGCAATGCTCTGGTAGTAAAGAAAACAAAAAAACAACAAAAGGCTGAATGCAAAAAGTTGGATTAGAGTTAATGTAGGCTGACGAAAGATAGGACTGCGGTTTAGGTATAAATGTTCCTGGGAGTCTAGAACTTCAACAGTCTTTGAGTGAGCTAATTAACATGATGGTGGACTTGAGAAATATCTGCGAGGGAGGATATTAGAATGGAGAATGGGACTTTAGAACTAGGTTAGAGCAGAGAGTGGCACCCATATTGAAAAAAAAGTCACATATATTTAATTAACTGTGTACCACATAGATCTGACCCAGGCCCCATGTCTACTAATATATAACAAGGAGCCTATATGCCACTTATTTGATTTCATTAATTTTATAACTTTTTCAACTTAATGGTTTTTCTCTGTCTTATAGCCAGTATTTTACTCCTACTTATAGTCAGTATTCACTAGTTATTATGAAGCATCTTTTGTATCAAGCATGTACTTTTTGCTTGCATTGTTGGGTAATAGGAGATTTATTAAGAACAGGGAATAGCCTTTTTCAAAGGTAGAATGTAGGTCTGCTTCTAAATTCTGCTTCTCAGACCCCTTCTGTTTCATTGGTTTAATCCCCCCCTGCTTAACACTGTATTCTATTTACATAACCACTGTTAACTAAGCACCGCCCTGCCTGCAGGGCACTGGTTTAATCCCCACTGTTTCGCAGGCTTTTTCCTTCTCCCCACCTCCTATCCTGCGTACATCCTCTTCGGACCTGACACTTCCGCCTCAGGATATATAAGGACAAGATTGTGATTAGAGATAGTTTAGATTGCGCTGTGCTCCACATGAATAAAGACTGAACCACTCAACCATGAGTCCCTGGTCGTCTCTCCCGCCCGTGAAGCTAGCCCGACAGTAGAATAAAAATCAGTTGAAGAATTTTGGGGGTAGAACAGGATACATTTTTGATTAATAAGTGGAAAAGTTCTCTAGGAAACAGTGTTTCACAATAGATGGTTTTGGTTTAAAGAGTCCCTTCACCTCACTCATTCAGCAGAGGCTCAGTGGCTCCCTACTCTAAGGAATGTTGTGGACAGGGTGTTTTATGAATGAAAGATCGGGTAAGATAGCAAATAATGACCCTTCTAATGTTTTGAAGATATCACAAGTGACTAGAATCATTTCCATTGGGGGGAAAAAAAAAATCTGAACTGCTTTGAGGAGATAGCACTACAGTAATTTACAAGGATTATGTGTGAGAGATCCCAGGTATTATCCCTAGACCCTCTAATAGTTACAGCTGAGCAGTACTGTGGTTAATACACAAGCCCCAAATTTTAACCAACAGGTAGCAGTGGTATTCTTTTTTTTAAAATTTCTTTATTGGGGAATTAATATTTTATAGTCAACAGCAAATACAGTAGTTTGTACATGCATATAACATTTCTCAGTTTTCCACATAACAATACAATCCCCACTAGGTCCTCTGTCATCCTTTTTGAACCTCCCCGCCACCCACCCCAGAGTCTTTTACTTTGTTGCAATACTAGAAAAGCAATTGGGAACATACCTTGAGGGTGGCATGAATAGAACAGTGCATTTGAAGGACCACAGGAACTTGATAGATAGAGTAGGGTGGTGACTTCTGTGGCAGCCATAAGAATGACTGAACCAGTGACCTACCATACCTCCTTCTTTTTTATTTATTTTATTATTTAAGAAAGGAGACATTAGCAAAACCATAGAATAAGAGGGGTACAATTCCGCACAATTCCCATAACTCGATCTCCATATCCCATCCCTTTCCCTGATAGCCTTCCCACTCTCTATCCCTCTGGGAGCATGGATCCAGGGTCGTTGTGGGTTGCAGAGGGTGGAAGGTCTGGCTTCTGTAATTGCTTCTGAGCATCAGCTGAATGAGAATCTAGGAGACAATTTGGTAGAGTTCTATAAAAGCATTGGCTTCTAAGAAAACAACTAAATGGAAAATGGTAAAGGAGTGAAATGTTTTTGTCCCTTGGATTGCAAACCACAGTCCAGTTGGCCAGATTTGGATTTGTCAGCTAATGCCCAGCTGGTGAACAGTTCAAAACTATTTTAGGTCATGTGATGCCAGTGTAGCCAATTGGGTGGTTTGGCAGACAACAGCATAGTAAATATCTTTTCAGAGGAATTGTAGCATTCTGCTTTTGTTGCTGTGCATTCTCTGCTTGTCATTATTGATGACAACATGTCCACATTGATGGATAAATTGTGTGTATAAGTCCATACCTGGATATTTATACACAGTTATTATGTACTTTGATTCCTTCTAGGAAACAAAATGGTTGGAATAATCTAGTTAAATCAGTTTCTATGGGGATTTTTTTTTTTTTACTCCTTTTTCATATTTCCTCTAGTTGTAAAAATTACAGTGATTACACATCATAAAGCCTATCTGTAATAAAACGCATCAGCTGGCCAAGGTTTTCATCGCTCACTCAATAATCCATTAATACAGCAACGCTGCCCAGGCATCTTTATAATACCAACTCAGAGGTAATTTTAATCAGCTAGACCAGCTGGTATTTAACAGCAGCTGCTGGAGATGCCACAAATATACTCAATAGCTGACATCTTTATTTGCAGTTTTTCAAGGGGAGAAGAGATTCTCCTGTGGTTCCTCTTATTAAGCATTTAAAAGACGGTGTAAAGTATACAGGGGTTTATACTTAACTGAGAAAGGCAAAGAATTAATGATAAAATAAAGGTGATAGATTCTATCAAGAGGAGAGGTTTCTGAATGAAGATAATTGCTTGAGAGAACAAGAATGCACTGACTTTGGGTGGACTAAGTCGCAGTGTCCCTTTACCACGTAAAGCTCTCATATTCCGAAAGGATGAATGCTATACTCATTGCATGTGTCTTTCGCATCAACTGTGTACCATATCTTCTTTGCTTTATGAGTATATTTTTATTAAATATTGAGTTGATATTTTAAATGAAAAGGATCGTCATTAATATGCACTGTGTAGTAGTAAATATGGAATGCCATCTCTCATTGGTGTGTTCATGACCATGTGTGAGGGAAGAAGCATGGCAACAGGAAGTTAACAGTTACAAACCCATTATAAATAAGAATTTAATTACACTTGGGGGAGCTTGGCTTACAAAGCTCAGAAATCCAGAATGGAGCTATCTGGTAATAAATGCCTGATCTGTTTGCTAAACCTACAGTTCCCATTCCTTTCTTCATCATCTTAAAATACTTTGACAGTCTCCACTGATTAAAAATTGTTAACCAGAGCTGACATTCTGATTTGTACAATATTTTGTTTTTATGTTCTTTAGTTAAAAGCCATATCTTTTAGTTTAAAAAATAAAAGAAATAAAGTATTTAAGGGTATAGTTGGAAAAATAGAATGTTTTAAGCTAGTTTCATAGTCCACATTTGTAAGATGGCTTTACATACCGATAACTGTGTAATGAAAGGTGGTGATGACATAACACAGCGACGGAACTGGTTTTATTTTTGTAGAACATTTCTGTGTTGATTTTTCTAATACTGATTTCTAAGTCAAGTTAAACATGAAATAAATTAATGGTGCTATGGGTCTTGTACCCCCAATTTTATAGAAATAGTTTTGTTTTGTTTTTTAATTTCTTTATTGAGGGATTAATGGTTTACAGTTGATGGTAAAATACAATACTTGGTACATGCATAACATTTCCCAGTTTTCCACATAACAAATAGTTTTTGATTTTGAATCCTGGAGAGAAATCAGACTTTTTCTTATGCTAATAATTATTCCCAAAGATGAAGCATTATAAACCCCTAAAAAAAGTAACATACATTGCATCTTCAAGCGTACTTCTGTACTAAATTTTAGAGGTTAACAAAAGTCGCTGTAATACCATGTCTTCTGCAGGTAGCTTCATTTATCAGTGCCATGGATCCTATCTTCCCATAGCTAAATAATGATCTGTCTTTGTTCGACTATGATTGAGTGCTTAAAATTAAAATCCAGTGGCAGAATGGATTACTGAGATAGCAATTTGAATTTAAAAATTACTTAGCAAGCATTTTTTTCTTGTTATTTGTAGTAAAAACAGTCTGTTTAAGTTTGTTTAGTGTGTTTGACAACAGACAGTTTGATAGATTGCTGGGCACAGTGGTAGGTTGGACTTGAGTGGTATTAGCTCTCAGTGTTTTGATTAATGGTAATTGTTTCAATGAAAAGGCATGTTTTACGTACAACTCATAGTTCTGGAAAACAGAAGTCAACTTGCAGGATCCGTAATTACTGTTCTGAGCTAGAGCTAGCATATAAAAAGGGTAAGAACTTGCTGGAGTGGCACAGTAGGATTTTTTTTTTTTTTTTTGCTTTGTATTGTAGTTACTGTCCTTTGTGTCAGAATATAAATCTTCTGTTACTTATCTTTTGTTCAGTATTTGAAGTTGATTTATGACACATTTCTGTAGCCCATAATTTAGCTTGAATCCTGCACCGAGGTGAAATTTCACCTGTCTCTGTAGTCAGGTGCGCAAGAGAACGCAGAGCAGCTGAGTGTGGTGTGAGGTAGTTTTTTTTCCTCATTTTCCCCGTCTCATCTTGCTCTTCTTCTAAAAGAGTATTAATTTAGGAAACAGTTAGAATGTTTATTTAACACTTAGGTTTCTGATGCCATTTTAGATCAAATATTTTACATATAGTTAATATACACAAACCCAGACAACAATGAAAAGGTACTTTTTATTTGGAGAAAATAGAGCATATTTTCATCAGCTTATAAGGTGTTCAAAGAACACCCATGGGTCTCTTTTATCCTCACGCATAGGTCTGATACATAATGTGAAATAGATATGCATATCTTTCCACAAAGTATGTAATGCCCTTCATAATAGTTAGAAATTTGTGTTAAATAAGTGTCCTTGTCTGTAGCCTAAACTACAAAAAATCTCTTCACATAAAGTCTTGGAAAGAGAGTGGGAGAACAAGCCCTCATCACTGCCTTTATTGAATTTAATAAGATGGTGACAGATTTTGTAGATGGGAGGAAGTTCCAGGGCGTCTTTTTGCTTCTTTTTCTCTTTCTCCCTCCTAAAAACACAAGGTGATGTAGTAAGTGTAGCCTTTAATGATATATTTCATATGAGATAATTTAAGAAACATTGGTGGTTTTTTTTCAGTCTATTTCAGTAATTTCCTATTTTCCCAAGAAAGATAGAATAATATTTTTAAAATAAGAGTCTCCCTAATCGTAACAGGATTATAGTTTTCTATTACTTGTAGAATTTTTATGTAAATATTACCACCTAAGATATGATTTTTAATATAGTTGAGACAATGGGTGGGAGGTAAGATCTGCAGCACACACACAATTTTGTGGTGTTACTTTGTATCCAGAAGTGAGTGATGCTGCTTCAAAGCATTCTGAAATAAAATGTGTTTTGTCAGGTTTTTATTTCAAGCAAAATTAATAAATAGTTGTCTAATGCACACCTAACCCTTTGACACAAAGTAAATGCCATTGGGGGGGGAAATATATATATATATATATATATGTATATATATATACACATACACATATATATATTCCTTTTGGCTAACAGCCATGCGTCACTGTGGCATCTTTTATTGAATGGAACTTTATTTAAGTAGCATAAACTTGTTGGATGGGCTTCAATGAAATGGTGATTTGTTAATGCAAATGTGCAGCGAGTGACTGGTAGTGCATCTGTCTCTTCATCCATAGGCCATTACTGTGCAACGTTAGCACATGAGTGTAAAAAACGAGAGATCATTATATGCAGGTAGTAGATATTCAATCATTTCTGACCTTATGCCTCTGGTGAAATATAAAGAAAGTAGATATAGTAAATGACATTTAATCTGAATAACAAAAAACCAGCTCCTTTTAGTCTCTGTGGCTCAAGCTGCTGGGTGATATGAAGTGACAGCTGTTTGGGATTGATGTCTGTTGGTGGCCCGCTGGGGGAACACCATCACTCTAAGCCTTTCTCACTCTTCCCAGATACTTCCTTAACCCAAATCAGATAGTAAGCCCTGTCCTCTTTCTTCTCTAGTGGTTTGTTGGATGTGTAAGTGGTGACAGGTGGGCAGTGGTGACCACCAGTGAGAACATGTTAAGCAGGGACAATTGATAAAACTTTAAAAAAAAAAGTGTACAACTAGCTTTATCTCCATAGGTGTCTAATGAGCCGTTTGTCAGTCTCTTGGTGAAATTAACTATTCTATCTTAATTCTCCACTCTTGCAGCAAATAAATAGAAGTCATGAAATACCCAATAAAATATAATTTATTTCATAGAGTATGACAGAGCTCTTTAAATATCTAAAATGAGCATGTTATTTACAAATGACTTGTGGTAGTCATATAAGCCATGGATCTGTGTGCTGACTGCTTTCATTATAGAGATATGCATTTTTTCTGATTGTTTAATCATTTAAACGTATCATTACTCCTAAAGGCATGTGAGTTAAAGTGACTCCTCCTGGTGTGATTAACTCATGAGGCCAAAAAGAATCTCAGAAATGAGTTATTCTGCAGCTGAAGACATTAAGAATTTACTGGAAAGGACAAAACAATAATTTTCATTTGGGAACCTCTCAGCTCTCTGCTGATTATCTCCATGCCCTCATTTATTTTTAGGAACCCTGATCTCTTGAAAGTCTTTCATCATCTCTAGATATCAGTCAAACAAAACAACATTGTAAGTTTCTTCCACTTCTGTGTTAAACTAAGTGAAAAGTTGCAATCACCATTCTGTGGAAATTTGTATTAAAGATATGAAATACTATTGAAATGAAAGCCCAGATATTTTAAAAGTAATAATTAGGTGGTTTAAACTGAAGAAGAATATGTAGGAGCTACTCAGAATAACATGTACAGTGATGGGGGCCACTTTATAGAGGAAGTGCTGATTCAGGACTTGTCACGGCACATAGCAATGCCTCCCCCACCAGCAGACTGGCTGGCTGTGTCTACCTTAGAACACTGCCCTCACCCCTACTAGCCCCGATTCACCCCTCCCACTTCTCTTTTTTGTGTCTGTTGAAGTAGACCACAGTTTCTTAATGCTTCTCCCTATAACTCCCCACCCCCCTTTTGGCCTCCAGAGTTCTTGCTAGGGCTCGGCGCCTGCACTATAAATCCACTGCTCCTGGAAGCTACTTTCTTCCCTTTTGTTGCTTTTGTTTATCGTTGTCGTTGTTGATACTGCTGTCATTGTTGTTGGATAGGACAGAGAGAAATCGAGAGAGGAGGGAAAGATAGAGAGGGGGAGAGAAAGATAGACGCCTGCAGACCTGCTTTACAGCCTGTGAAGCGACTCCCCTGCAGGTGGGGAGCTGGGGGCTCGAACCAGGATCCTTGAGCTGGTGCTTGTGTGCTTAACCCTCTGTACTGCTGCTCCTCCCCTTAATTTCCCTTTCTGTGTTCTGTTTCTTAAGCTCCACTTATGAGTGAGATCATATAGTGTTTTTACTTCTCTTTCTGGCTTCTTTCATTTTATTTAAAAAGTGCTAAATTTTATTTATTATTTTAATTACTTTATTGAGGAGAGGTAATGATTTACCTGACTGCTGTTACCACGTGTGGTATGTATGGTCCTTCTCAGGACATCATGCCAGCACACCACACCCTCTACCAACTGACACTGGGTGCTCAACCCTTATAGCGCCTCCTACCTCTCCACCTGAGAGCCTTTGGGTTCGCTCCAACCACACCATAGTTAATTGATGTTTTGCCTTTTATTTCCCCTTTCTTTGTTTAAGTCCTACCTATGAACAAGGTCACTTGGGAACCATTCTTCTTATATTTTGTATCACTTATCTTGACATTTCCTCCAAGTTACAACACAAGAAATGTCATCCATTCTTACTTTAGTGTTCCCTTGTGCACTCACCGCAGGTTCCTTGGGCACTCATGTTGGACACTTGGGTCATTTCCAGGCTGGGCTTTTAAAAATCTTGTACCTAGCAAAGTATTATTATAGAATTTACATGTAACATTCGGTATGGTAGTTTAAGTTTGTTGTTTTCTTAAATGTGAACAAACCAACAGGCAGCCCTGACCTTTCGCCGTCACACACCGGTCACTCACTCAGCCCAGGCACCTGTGCAGACATCAGTTTTAGTTTTACTATCACTTGGAAATCCAGGCTACACATCAGTTTTTGTCAGGAAGCTTTAATTCCTAGGGCTTTCTTTCCTTTCTTCTTCTTTTTCGTTCTTTTTTTTTAAGTTTAATAGGGAACGTACCAGTGTTCAGATTTGAACTATAATAGTTTGTATATTTAACATTTGAAGTATATTCTATTTTGTTGTTGTATTCTTGTCTCATAGTGTATCCATGTAAATTTTCTGAAGCATAGAAATTAAATTTATCTTGTTTTTTGGTCTCTGGTGATATTTATAACAGTATTCAAAATCTAGTGTAGAATCATTGTTTTCATCAAGAAGTAGTGAGTCCTATTTCTTCTACCCACTGTGTGAAGAAATCCCACTTCTGTTTCTTTACACTAATATTTGGCAGTTACTTGACAGTTACCACTTTCTAATTACTCTCATCATCCATAATGTTCCACTTACCATAATAAATTTACTATCAATATTGGCCGTAATGGAAGAGTTTCTGTCTCAGACCAGGTCATTTGCTTCTCAAGCAGACCGTTGCAGTGAAGAAGGATGAGAAAGACTCTAGTCTGGTCAGAGCAGTAGCTGCTCCTCTTATTATAAGAAAGGAGGAGGTACTAGAGGGATTATCGTAATTTCAAATTTCACACCAGACTATGCCACAGCCCTTCATCTTAGTCGTCTTTCTGCTTACAAGGAAAAGTTGTCGTTTTACAACTTTTTGAAATTTAATAAAGATGATACTTAACATTTAAATAAATGAATGAAATAGTGTTGTTTTTGTTTTGTTTTGATAGATGCCTAGGATAGAAATCACTAGATTGTGTGGTAGAAGATCTTTTTTAAAAATATTTTTAACTTTTTTATTGAGGGGGTTAATGCTTTATAGTGCAGTCACGGTCACATGCATAGAATTTCATTATGCACCCGGTCCCCACGGTTCTCTTCCACCCCTCCCTACTCCCCCTTTCCCCAGAGTTTCTTGCTTTGATGCCATACGCCATGCCCAGTTCATGTTTCACTTGGTTTTCTCCCTCCCTGTTCCTAATTTTAGGTCCCACTTATAAGTGAGATCATTTGGTATTTGTCCTTCTCTTTCTAGCTTATCTCGATGTCTTAACAGGATGTCTTTCAATTTTATCCAAGATGACGCAAAGGAGATGACTTCATCATTTTAAGCAGATGAATAGTATTCCATCGTGTGTGTGTGTGTGTGTGTGTGTGTGTGTGTGTGTGTGTGTGTGTGTGTGTGTGTGTGTCAGTTTTTTTAGCCATTCATCTGTCATTGGACTTCTGGGTTGCTTCCACACTTTGTGCTGCTATGAACATGAGTATACATAGATCTCTTCTGCTAGGTGTTTCCTATGGATAAATCCCCAAGAGAGAAATTGCTGGGCCATGTGTCAGGTCTATTTCTAGTGTTCTGAGAAATCTCCAGACTGTCTTCCACAAGGATTGGGCCAATTTACACTCCTACCAGCAGTGCAAGAGTGTCCCTTTCTCTCCACATCCTCTCTAATATTCGTTGTTACTGTCTTTTCTAATCTATGACATTCTCACAGGTGTAGAATGGGACCTTGTCTTTGCTTGCATTCCTGTGTTCATCAGTGACTTGTTTAAAGGCTTGAGCAATTTACATTCCCACCAGCAGTATAGAAGTTGTTTTTTTTTTTTTCTTCACTATTTCCGCCTCAGTGCTTATTGTTTCCATCTTTTATGACATTTGGCTTTCCCACAGGTGGGAGTTAGCATTTCATTGTTGTCTTGATTTGCACTTCTGATAAACAGTGACTCAGCTTTTTTTCATATGCCTGTTTGTCATCTGAATAGCTTTAGTGAAGAATTTGTTCAGACATTTGTAATGGAATTATTTGGGTTTGTTCTTGTTGAGTTCTCTATACATTTTGGTTACTAGCCATTGGTCTGACAAATGGTTTGTAAATATCTCCAACCCTGTAGGATAAGGTTTTGTTTTGGTAGTGGTTCCTTTTGCTATGCAGAAGCTTTTCAACCTAATATAATCCCATTGGCTTATATTTGCTTTTACTTTTGTTATTGTTTCAGCTGGACTCGAGTCTCCAAAGACATTTCCAAAATAAGCATCATGGAATGTTCTGTCAATGTTTTATTTTAACATGAAGACTCAGGTCATATTTTCTATGTTTTTTTAAAAGCAAAAATGCATCATGACTTTTCCAACAACCATAATAATTTATGGTTTCTGATATAATGTCCAAATCTTTGGTCAGTTTTGAGTTCCTTTGTGCATGGTAAACTGTGGTGATCAAGTCTTTTTAGCCACTACTGCCATTGGACATCTGGAATGCTTCCAAGTTTTGACAATTACAAGTTGTGCTGCTATGAACATAGGTGTACATAGATCTCTTCAAAGACTCTTCTCTTCATTTAGTGCATTGATGCCCTTCCTCATAACGTATTGTCCATATGTGTGAGGGCTTTTAATTCTGTCATATATTTGTGTGTGTATTTTTTGTTCTAGCACCATGGGCTTTCGATCACTGGCTTTAGCTGTGTGGAAGACTTTGAAATCAGGAAGTATAATGCAGCCATTCTTTTCTGTTTTCCCTCAAACTTTGTTTTGCAGTTCTGAGTCTTTTATGAAATTCTTTAGTTTATAAACCCATTATTGGTTTATAATAATTATTGGTTTATAATAATTCTACTGAATCAGAAACTCAGGCACTCAGAAATCTGCATTTTCTTAAGCTTTGCAAATGATTCTGATGTGCACTAATACTTGCAAACCATGGTGTACACTGATAGAGTGACTCAAGTAAATTTGAACAATATAAGACATTCCCAAGTCTCCAGTCTATGTATAGAACCCAGACAGTTCCCACCACCAAATATTTCCATACGACTTGATTCATCTTATTTTCTGTCCTCTCTCCGCTTCTCTTTCCTTACTCTTAATATACCTTATTTCTCTATCCATTCTAAGTAACTATTGATTCTCAGGCAAATGTCATATCACTCAATCTGTGACAATTACTGCTAAACAAATGTCTCAGTAAACAATTTAGAGAAAGTAGTGTTTCATGGTAAATTTTGCTTAACTTTTTAATTTTTAACTTACTTAAAAGTTATTGATTTATCGTTAAAAATCTAAGAACATATTTCTCTTATTGGAATTGTAGTGATCTAGAAATGAGCAGGCAAGTATCTCTGACAGGAATTGATTACGAACCCTAAATTGATTGATAAGGAATCATTAGGACCTAGAAATTTCTATCAGTGGCTTCAGGGATTCTCTGCTTGCTACCAGTGGTTGTAGACTGACCCAAAAGTGGAATTGAGTTTACAGTGAAGTGTGGAAAGTAAAGTTATGACAGAAAGAAAGAAAGAAAGAAAGAAAGAAAGAAAGAAAGAAAGAAAGAAAGAAAGAAAGAGAAAGGAAAGGAAAAAAGAAAAGAAAAAAAAGGAAGAGGAGAGGGGAGGGGAGGGAAGGAGAAAAGAAAAGGGAGCCAGGGAGATGAACTATAGATAAACTAGAATGAATGATTATTCTTTTAATAAAGACATTCCTATCTCTCTTGCTACTCAGAGTATCCACAGCACCACATCACCTGGAAGTTTGGTAGAAATGAAAATTGCAAGTCCCACATAATACTAGACTACTGAGTAAGAATTCACATCTTAACAAGATTCCCACGCCACTTGCATGCACATTAAAACTAGAGAATCACTTTCTTAGTATATTACTAGTCGGGGAATTGAGTCAGAGATTGATAGTGAAGGCAGATAGTTAAGCAGTGCTGCACTTTTATATGGAAATGAATTATATGTGGTTATAAATGTTCCAAGGGAGTTTAAGCAAATACATAGTACTACTGCAGTTGTAGAAGGAATAATTTGTTAGTCCAACATTTTATTTCAAAGTAAATTCAAAATGGAAATAGGAAATTTGAGGAATGATTTTTGAAATTTAAATTTGACTTATCTCTTTCCCCGAAGAGAAGTTAGATTTCAAGAAATCTAAGTGTGAAGGAGGCTACAACTGAGGGATAATCTGATTTGGGGCTTTCTTGTTTACTTTCTTTTAAAGTTTTTGAATTTTTGATATTTTTAAAGCTCAGTTGCTTCATTTTAGGAAGTAAAAGAGAAAGAAGGGATTGTTATTTTTCACAGTACCAGAAGGGGAAAAAATAGGTTTTAGAGTTGAGCTAACTTGATAAATCATTTTAAGATTTACTATGTAGTTAAGAAAACAACTCCATTATAAGTCCACTACTGAGCCATCTCTCTCAGTTCTTCATATTAAGGTGAAGCAAGTGTAGCTGAAGAAGTGATTACTTCTCTGGGGCTAGGAAGTAGCGCACCTAGTTGAGCTCAGTTACCTTGCACAAGGGCCTGGGTTCACGCCCCTGCCCCTCATCTGCAGGGGGAAGCTTCACAAGTAGTGAAGCAGTGCAGCAAGTGTCTCTCTTTCTCTCTCCCTACCTTACCTCTCTGTCCTACCAAATAAAATTAAAGTTAAATCAAAGAAGTAATCACTTTGTAAAATAACTTACTGTGAGTCATAGTAGAATTGCAGAAGACACTGTTATTTAGAATTAAGGACTGGGAGGGCTGGGCTGTTGTGTACTCAGTTGAGCGAATACATTATCATCCACAAGTTTGAGCCTCCTCTCCGCCCGTAGGGGGAAGCTTCATGAGCTTGGAAGTAGATCTGCAGGTGTCTAGCTTTCGCCTCCTTTTCTGTCTCCTCCTCCCCCTGTCAACTTCTCTCTGTCTTATCAAATAAAAAATGGGGGGAGGGGCTATGGAAAGAAATGGCTTCTGGGAGTGGTAGATTTGTGGTGTTGGCACTAAGCCCGTGATAACCCTGGTGGCAATAAAAATAGCAATAACAAGAGTAAGGACTGGGAACAGGAAGATAGCTCGCCATTATAAAGTATGTACCTTACCATGGACATGTCCCAGAGTTCAAGCCCTGGCACCTCACAGGAGCATTATGAATCCCCGTGGATTGTGGAGGAGGGATGTGGTGTCTCTCTCCTCTCATGTTTTCTCTACAATAAAGGGTGAGATTTTTAATATATATATATATATATATATATATGTGACTAAATCAAGCTTATTTTGTTTAGTAAAACCATCATTTAACAGTGATTTGTGGTGCTTTACGTCACATGTCCTTCTCTCCTCTCTGAGTGAGCACCAGTATCACAAAGACTCAGAAAAACTGACTAATGGGGGCCAGGTGGTAGCATAGTAGGTTAAGCTCACATGGTGCCAAGTGCACAGATTCCAGTTCGAACCCCTGGCTCTCCACCTGCAGGGGGGTCACCTCACAGGCACTGAAGCAGGTCTGCAGGTGTCTAGTTTCTCTCTGTCCCATCAAATAAAAAAATAGAAAGAAAAGAAAAGAAAAGACCAGTGGGAGCTATGGCTTCTTAGTGCTGGCACCAGGCCTCAGCAATAAACCCTCATGACACTTTATAAAAGGCGGGGGTAGAAATATTCAGCCTCCATGGAATGGAACCCAATATCACCACCCCCTGTGTGACCTCAAAAATTAGCTTCTATTTTGAATGGGATTTTCTCATCTACAGAGTGGACATTCATACCTTAAAAGAGTTCAGTGTTAAATGAAATGCTATGTGTAAAGATCTCAGTGCACAATAATAGCTCAAACAATGGCTACTGTTTTTTTTATTATAACTAACGATGAAATATAGGAAAGTGCAGCTTTATAGTAGAGGAGGTGATTTGAAGGGGAAAAACAAATATGTCAGTCAGTCCCTCTTCACCTATAATTAAGTGCATTATCTCCTCCATCCTCTTGGATAAATCCATTGCAAGTGCCATTCAAAATACAGATGGTAAATATTCTGTGGCATGCTAAGGATGTATACATGTGTATGTACACATATCATTTAATATCATATTTGTATGTTTCTACATGTCTGTGTATGAATATCAGTTTCTACGATTCACTGACCATGAAAATATGGGGGCCAACATAGGTGATCAATAATCATAGGTCATAGTCTTTTCTTCAAGTAGTTTTTTGACACTGTGTCACTAAGTGGTTTTTCAGAGAAAGCTTAGCTTGATGGGTCGTCACATAAGCTGTTTGACATTTGTCCCCAGTTAGACCGGATGCCACATGAAAAATTTACTCAGGCAAGAGGCTCCTAGGAATAAACAGTTCTCTAGTGCTGCTCACAGGGGACTCGGCAAGGTGAGCAGAACTTCAGCTTGTCACGGATGCACTGTTCTGACAAACATAAGTAGATGCTAATGGCTAAATCGTGACAGAATAAAGTCCCACAACCATATGGCTAATTGCCACAACAATATCTTCAGTGTTATTAATCAAGTTTTCATAGTGTGCCATGATAATTGGAATAATTAGAAACAGCATAGGCACTGCTAGTCTCTACCACACATTTTGCAGACAGGGGCCTCAGACAGCCACAACTACACAGCCAGTATGATATTTTTAGTGCTCTATTTGCCTCAGAAATACTCTGGTTAATTAATGAATTAGCAGCTTGCCATTGGTGTTTTTGATTTTCTACAATGGCCCAAATATTTAAGTCCTTCTGTATCTGCTTAAATAGGCAGTATTCCTTTAAGGCAAGAATAGAAATCTGCCCATCGTGGATCTTATAGTTTGAAAGATGAATTCACTGTACGCTAATTTGGATGATGGACATTCAGTTTTTGGTCATATATTTCTGTTTTAGCTAATTTAGTTAAGAAAATGAGAAATTAGAAAGCAATTGAATAAATTACAAGATGTAACTATTTGCATAATTTGTTCCCAGCAAATACTATACAGTACTCCCAAAATGAATTACTTTGAATATGTCTTTCAATTATCAAAGACGTAAATATTACCATCTTTAATATCACAATTGAATCTTATATTTTTTATATTGCTAATGTTGAAATATAATCACTTCAGTCATTTCTAAGCTTCCATCCATCCCTTCGTCTTAATAGTGAAATGAAGAGAACTCATTTGCTTTTGGCACAACGCTCTAATTAAGAGGGCTCCTCAGACTGCTGTGCATTGTGAGGAGGTGACTGGACAGGAAAGACAGAAGACTGATGGCCAGCACCTTGGTAGTTCAGAAGCATTGAGACAAACAGATGAAACGCCTGTTACAGGCATCTACTGTTCTGCAGCTTTTCTATTTGAATGCCTAAGAACTCTGTGTTTGGACTCTGTGCCATCTCAGTTTTTGTTTGCTCTGATTGTTTTTTATCCCTTTGTGCTCCTTAACTAAAAAAAAAAAAAAAAAAAAAAGTCATTCCACATTTTTTCTAAAATGTTACAATCCCTGGTATCTCTTGTTAGAAATTATCCCCCAAACTCCCAATTAAATGTTATTAGGAATATTATTTCTTTGTACCTTTAGCAGTATATAAGACAAAAATCATTGTTTCAGTGATCACTGAACTGTACAGTATTTATAAATCCTCGTGTGTGAGTACACTGTCTTTTATTGAAATGAGTTTCATCTTATCCTCTCTTCCCCTGCTTCTCTGTGGGTCATGAGAGACCTAGGGTAAAGAGGCTATCTTAGAAAAATTGAAAGTTGGAGGTAAGAAAGAAGAGCCAACTTTCTTTTTTTTTTTTTTTTTTTTTTTTTGGAAGAGCCAACTTTCTTTCAAACAGCTAAATGGAAAATTACTCGTTTTGTAGATAAAATGGTTAAATGATTTATCCCTCCTACTGCTTGTCTTTTTAGTACTTACAGTATAGAGGCTACATAGAGGGAAATACAGCTATTCCCTTTGCTACTCAAGAGTTATCAATAACTACATAAATGAGAAATTTTAGCCAGTGTCTTAAGTGAAGCTTGGGTTATGTTGATTTATGATAAAAGTACAATTATGATATTTATTTAAAATTTAACTTTATTCTTTGTACCAGCTGGAATATGACTGGGGAGTTGGTTCAGTGGGTCAAATGAAAGACTTGCATACAGGACACCCCCACACCTCATATGCTAGAGCAGTGTTGTAGATTTTGTTGTAGTGCTTGTCTCTTTGTTTGTTTTTGTGGTGCCTGGGTCTGGCCTCATGCATGCATGATCTGTTCAACCACCCACAAATCCTTCTTCAAAATGTGATGAGTTTGACTGTAACTTATAAAAAAAACACTACCACAAACTGATTCATATCCTGAGGTAGCGGAAAAATCATGAGGCATTTTCACATAGAAACATTAAATAATATAGCTACTTTTTTATAATTAGATTTTTTTGTTTTGTTTTAAACATTTTCTTAAATTTTTATTTGTTTATTATTGGATAGAGACAGAGAGAGATTGAGGAGGGAGAGACAGAGAGACCCCCGCAGCCCTGCCGCACCACTCATGAAGCTTTCCCCCTGCAGGCGGGGACCAGGGGCTTGAACCCTGGCCCTTGCACATTGTAACATGCACACTTAACCAGGTGCGCCACCTCCTGGCCCCTTATTTTCTTGATGTGAAATGTAGAGCTACTACAACTCAAGAAGTTCAATTAAGAATTCGGGGTTTTTTTTGATAACTTCCGTATATAAATTTTATTATCAGTGTCTCATGACTTAATCTGTTGTAATCACAAATAATGTGGCCACTACAGATTATCTTTGAAACCTTTTCCTCATGTACAAACTAAAATAAAATTTAAAAAATTCTGAATCATTAGAACAAATCAGATTATGTCCCTATCCAGACCAAGAACTGTGTCCCGTCGTAATGGCATCTGCTCTCTACCTTACTTTAATTGAGGTTTGGCTTTCAAGCACTTCTTCGCTTTTGGCCTCTGAACCAGAGACATCAACATCCCCTGGAAACTTGTTAGAAATGAGAATAATATTGGGCTTCACCTTAGAGCCACTGAATCAGAAACTAGCAGTTGATCCCCCAATCAGCATTTTACAAACCCCATCAGATAATTCTAGTGTTGCTGTTTGAGAATCACTGATGCCCTGGTCAAGAGCTGTTTTCCATTTCTTTCTGGATAATGTTGAGGAGACTTGCATGAGTGACTGGGACCAGCTTGATAGGCTCTTCTTAGATGATCACTTTCTCCGTACATCAAAACGGAAATACATTTTTTTGCAAAGTTATCTGTGATGTTATGCGATGTGTATCATTTGTATTACAAGTAATCTGAACTAAATTCATTCCCTTTTAACTATAGTAATCAGTGCTGTTTATCCACTAGATATTGTTGTTATTTTTATCTTGCATGAGATCAGTGGTTTTAAGTTTGCATATATGCCTTTGTAAAAAAAAAAAGTGAATATTGACATAAAACCACCAACATACCTATGTCAGATTGAGAGCACCTTACATAAAGATTGCCAGTTTCCACAAGATAGCTCATCTGGGAGCACGGCCCCTTTGCCACAAAAGTGACACAGAGCCAAGCAGTGGCTCTGAGGGAAACGTCTTTGCTACAGTACCTTTCCCGCTCTCCCTTCTGTCTGTGTCTCTGTCTCTCTCTCTTTCTGTCTGAAAAAGTCAGGCCAGAGTGGTAAAGTCCAGAAATAACCAAACAATTGCCGGTTTTATGCCACCTGACCAATTGAGGCATAATGTATACACATATAACTTACATGTTTCTGAGTATCAAAGCCGACTGTCTCCTCATTATTTATACCCATCGTAGTACAACCGTTAGTTATGTAAACCCACTAATGTTGATGGAAGACTTAGAACTGTGGTTCTGGAATGATCATCAAGTTACCTCTGTAAATGTTATAAAGAACCTAATCAAGATGTCTCCCATAATTAAGACACTTTACTTCTGACAGCAAAACACATCTTGTGACTGTCCAGGAGAGATGGCATCATTTGACATTCCTTTTAAAAGGGTCATTGAAGTAATTTTCTTGTATCGAGTTACGTTCAGAGGACAGAGCTACTATCTGTTTTGGTTACTGCATTATCAGTTGCCATTGGTAGCAGTAGTTAACATATATTGAGCTCTCGGGTATTTTAATTAAATGAATATTAAAAAATTAAATGTTTGTTATTAAAAGTGAAAGATGTTGATGGAGTCAGTAAATTTGATATGGAAATGCAAGAGCAGGGTGCTCCCAGTAGTGCTGGTAACAGGATGTGTGGGTGGGTGCATATAGGGTGTGGAAAGGGAAGGAAAATTTCCTGGTTTGTTTGGTTTCTGAGAATTTGCTCTGGATAGTTGGTGCTGGCAGAGCAAGTGAGGTGCTAGGGAAGCCGCGGGTGGCAGAGTGGCCTGCAGGCCTGGGATCTGAGCAGGTGGGACAGTGGGGCCCAGGACAGTGGTGGGCAGGTCCACTGGGTTCCAGTGGAAATTCACTGTATCGTATAGAATGTATCCTGTATAATACAAAATAAAGATCTCTAAATACCTCTAACCCAAAATAATACCTTAAATCATTTAGTGGAATGTAATATAACCTCGAAAAAGAATGTGGTATGTCTATAAATGTTGATTTGCAGTGATGTTTCATACTGTTCTCAGCAGGCTTTAACCATCTAGACTGACTTCTTGAGAGAGAGATTAGACCGCGACTACATGGAAACTCGGCCAAGCACCATTGTACCCCCATAGGATATATGTGGAGCTTGAACCTGGGCCCCTCACTTAGCAAAGGTGTCTTGTGGATGGATGATCTACCTTGCTGGTCTGCGGTCCCCTTCAGTTTAGCAAACACAGTGTATAACTTAAAAAATATATGTGCTACAGCATCTTCCTGTGTGTTTTTAAAAGGTGTTTGCATCCATTTAAAAAAATGTCTTTATATTGGTTCAGTGATCGACTTGTTTTGCCATATGCATGAGCTAGATGCCTGGCTCCCACTGCCTTGTAAGAAGCTTCAGTTCTTCCTCTCTCCCTCTCCCTCCCCCTCCCCCTCTCCCTCTCTCTCTCTCTCATCTTGTCTCTTCCTCTTCATAAACATCTGTCCAGAGCAGTGAAACATGGTGATGACCAAAATAAAATGTCTTTATTCCGAATAAAAATGATGACTGACTGGGAGACCATTCACCAGGTAGAGGGTGCAGTTCACCACGCGTGAGGACCCAGCCACCATCTGGGAGTGCCTTCACCAGCATGAGGACCCAGCCACCATCTGGTGTCGGGCTGAGCTTCACTGACAGACAACCAGGGACTCATGGCTAGGTGGTACACATTTCAGTCTTTATTCATGCGGAAGGCAGCGAAATCTAAGCCAAGCTAAGCTAAACTAAACTAAAACTATTTAAGCACTATTTTGTCCTTATATATACTGGCCAAGTAGGGTGGAAACAGGATATGACATAGAGAGGGTGGAGCAAAAAGTGACTGGTGCAAATCAGGGTGTACTACGAGAGGGGGTGGAGCAAAAATACATATTAAACCAATGCCCTGCAGGCAGGGCAGTGCTTCCTTAACAGTGGTTATGTAAATAAAATACAGTGTTAAACAGGAGGGATTAAACCAATGAAACAGAAGGGGTTTTTCAAAGCAGAATTAGAAGCATACCAACAATCTGGGAGTGCGTTCACCACACATGAGGACCCAGGCACTATCTGGGAGTGTGTTCACCACACGTGAGGACCCAGCCACCATCTGGGAGTGCGTTCACCACACGTGAGGACCCAGCCACCATCTGAGAGTGCCTTCACCAGCATGAGGACCCAGGCACCATCTGGGAGTGCGTTCACCACACGTGAGGACCCAGGCACCATCTGAGAGTGCCTTCACCAGCATGAGGACCCAGGCACCATCTGGGAGTGCGTTCACCACACGTGAGGACCCAGGCACCATCTGAGAGTGCCTTCACCAGCATGAGGACCCAGGCACCATCTGGGAGTGCGTTCACCACACGTGAGGACCCAGGCACCATCTGAGAGTGCCTTCACCAGCATGAGGACCCAGGCACCATCTGGGAGTGCGTTCACCACACGTGAGGACCCAGGCACCATCTGGGAGTGCGTTCACCACACGTGAGGACCCAGCCACCATCTGGGAGTGCCTTCAGAGGCAACTGCACAAGTGCCAGGGCAGTGCTGTGATGAGTTTCCTTCTCTCTATGTCTGTCCTCCCTCTCTGAGTCTCACCCTCTATCTAAAAAGTCCTGCCAGCACAAAACCCCAGTATAAACTTGGCTGGGAAAGGAAGGAAGGAAGGAGGGAGGGAGGGAGGGAAGGAAGGAGGTGATTACTCTTATAGGGGAGCAGATCTGGGAAATAGAAAGGGAAATTACTTGCTATTGTAGACTTAAAATAGTTTTTAAACTGGGGGGCTAACTCAACACATTACAGCATAGAATTTTCATGTGTGTGATCTCAGAATTTCCAGATTTAATCCCCAACGTCACCAGAGGTCAAAACTGAGCAGTGCTCTTCTCTCTCTCTCTCTCTCTCCGATGCTAATTAACAATTATTTAAAAAAAAAAAAAAAAAGAAAAAAGAGCACTATTTGCAATAATTAACTCAAAATTAGCAAACTAGTAACCCTCAACATAATGTCTATTTTTGTTTAAAGGTAGTAAAAGAATTTAGGAAGTGAGAAAATGGGAGCTAGGAGGCCTTAGTAAGAGAGCCAAGTTTCACGCTTTGAGATCACGAATTTGTAGCTTCTCAGGCCCAAGATTCATCCACAGTAAGTGCTAGTTGATGTGGAAAGGAGATGGGTGTTGTTGATGCAAGTAAATTCAAAGTATTTTATGTGGTGTTTCTGTGCTTCATATTTGAGTTGGTTTACGAGCAGATTAATTTATGAACATATTATATACCATGATGCCCTCAGTATGCTAGACTTCAGTGAATTTCTGTTCTCTTCGTTAGCTCAGTATACAATTCTAGACCTCATAAGTCTTTCCAAAATTGACTGACCAAAAGTAGCAGTTAATTTTTCTATGTAAGTTCTTAGTTCTTTATAGTTTCCTTAATGAGTTTCCTTGAAAGAAAGCACTGTAAATCTTGTAGGGTCCTGTAGCTGTAATTACCATTGCATTATAACTAGGGTACTCATGAAATAGCACATCATGATTTGTTAAATAAGTTCTTTCTAAAAGGCTTTTCAGAAAAACAGTTACCACAGAGATGGCAGCAATAGAGGTCATATTGGGCCTTCCTAGCTTTGTAATTCTTTCATTAATGAGAGAGGTGATTTTTTTTTAGTATAAACCTGAATTAGATATTCTTTAGGAATTAAAGAGGAGAAACTGAGGAGTATAAAGAAGTAGAAGGAACACTGAGCTAAAAGGTGTTTTATCATTATATAAGCCTGTAGTCAGCTTGTATGGGGATGTGCTGAGGACGTAACTGTCACTGTGGTGGTATTGGTAGGTGACCTGCAAGTTCCCTGTCCTGCTTGTTTGGGTCCGTGACTGTGTGCTGAGGGTGAGCAGGGAAGGTGTTCAGGTCTCTGAAACGTGAGTCATCTTGAGATTTTGTTACGTATATATTCCACATACCACTAGGAAAAAGGCTGCTCTCAGAGGGTTTGCATTTATTTTCAGATGTGTTTCACTAGTTGTAGAAACCAGAAGTTGTTTAGTTTCATGATGTTTGCCATAATAAGAACTTGTATGTTTCCTATAAGATGCTGAGTTACCATGTTATATGTGTAAGACAGCATATAGTCCCTATTTTACACACAAACACACACAGTTCATTATAAAGTTGCTTAGGTGCTAAAGTTTAGTTTTTACTGAGGGAGCTAAGGACAACATGGGGCTGCCAGCTTCTCTCTACCTCTCCTATCATTCCATTTTACTTATACTACTAAAGAAAGTTAATTTGTGACACATCAGTTGGATTTTGGAACTTCTCAACAAATTGAGGTGATAATGACTAACCATTGCTCTAACTGGCTTCCTCAGTGTTTTCCTCTGTAACTTCCTTACTCTCCTTGCCCCATGTACGTCACTTGGGCTTTATGCAGATAAATGAAGACACAATTCTTCATTTATCTACATTAATGGGTAGGAACTAGGGCACATATAATCCCAAATGGTGGATAATCCAAAAACAATTAATACTTGGCTTTGGAATGTATTTAGTAATGTTTTAAATTGTTTTTACCTTCCTAATTATATTGTACTAATGTTGCCATTAGTTTGCATTCCCTGAACATACTCTGGATGATTGGGGGCTGAGCCAGGAGGGGGCACAGAAAAATACAAAGTAACTGTGGAAAGCCAAATGGATAGAACTTTCTTTGAATTCAAATTTTACTTAGGATAATTTCCATGTTGATAAAGGTTTGCTGGTTTGTACTTTTCATAAACTGATGTGAAGAAGAACCCAGCATGTCCATCACCACTACCTCTCAGACTGTCACCGTCGGGACTTCAGAACAATTGGAGAATGTAATTTTTTTTTTTTTATTTAAAGAGTATAAATAGTTCTGGACTGGGCATAAGCACAGACTGAGAAGCAGATGATTTGTTCAAAGATGGAATATGCCAGGGGACAGTGGTTATATATGACAGCTGAGTCTGACCAGCATAAGAAGCCTGGGCACAGTGGTTATGTATGACAGCTGAGTCTGACCAGCATAAGAAGCCTGGGCATGACCTCACACCAAAATCAGTCCAAAGCAGTCAGATCGCATTCACCATCCCTCAAGCTCTCTGATTGCTCCTTTACAACTTGGCATCGATCAGAGGAAACCAAGCAGGTTCTTCAAATCAGTTGCATACAGTATTTCTCAGTTTATGTCATGTTATACCTCTACTAACCAGGTTAACCTAAAGCCTCCCCTTTTTCCCCTATAGAAATTTATTACTCATCTGACTATCCTTTACAAAAAAAAAAAAAAAAGATAACTAATTCCCTTTCTATAAGAAGCTATGAGTAAATAGTCTTTGCATGTTCTCATGTGCATGGTTTTTCTTTATTTATACTGTACTTTGGGGTATGTGTGATCTAGAAAATTCTGTTACCTAATCTCTTCCAGAACATTCTGGATCTAGAAGCAAGACTACTGGGGGTGGGCTGGTGTCTCTTAGAATTCTTTTTTTAATTCTCATTTATTATTATCTTTTATTTATTGGATAGAGACAGCCAGACATTGTCTGAAAAGGGGGAGATAGGGAGAGAGACAGAGAGACAGCTGCAGGCTACTTCACCACTCGTGAAGCTTCCCCACCCCCGCAGATGGGGACCAGGGTCTCAAACCAGGGTCCTTGCGCACTTAATGTGTGCACTCAACAAAGTGCGCCACCACCCAGCCCCTAGGATTCTTTATTTTTCTTAGAATATCAGTTTAATTTGAAAGACTTTTTTTTTTTTTAAGAAAATTAGTTGGCTTAATTTGAGCTAATTTAAAGTTCAGAACCTTGGGCTGAGAGTGATTACTAGATAGTACAGAATAGATAAGCTTTAAATAGATGACCAATAAACCTGGCTTCCAATATCATGAGGCTTCTGTTTGAGAAGTGAAACAATGCCAATTTAGGTCGTGGTGACACTGGGATTC